>NC_134689.1:193102177-193424677 GCF_050947455.1 Rhinoderma darwinii | reverse complement strand
AGACGTCGGTCAAGTCGTACCGCTAAAGCCATAACCTGGTCAAGGGAGTCAGAAGAGAGATAGCTAACTAGCAGGTCTTTCAGGGCGTTCGACAGACCCAACCTAAACTGACACCTTAAGGCAGGGTCATTCCACCGGGAAGCTACGCACCACTTCCTAAAGTCAGCACAATACTCCTCAACAGGTCTGTTACCCTGACGTAAGGTCACCAGCTGACTCTCGGCAAAGTCAGTCCTGTCAGTCTCGTCATAAATGAGTCAGAGAGCAGAAAAGAAACGATCAACGGAGGAAAGTTCAGGGGCGTCAGGAGCCAAGGAGAAAGCCCACTCTTGGGGCCCTTCCTGGAGCCGGGACATAATTATACCCACCCGCTGGCTCTCAGAACCTGAGGAGTGAGGCTTTAAGCGAAAGTAGAGCCTACTACTCTCCCGAAAGGAGAGAAAAGTCCTCCGGTCCCCTGAGAACCGGTCAGGCAACTTGAGGTGGGGTTCAAGAGGTGAGGGGCACTACCTTGGTAGCGTCAGGCTGGTTGACCCTCTGAACCAGGGCCTGGACCTGTAGGGAGAGACCCTGCATTTGCTGGGCCAGGGTCTCAAGGGGGCCCATAGTAGTGTCAGGGACAAGGGTAGACTAGGTATTGGGCTTGTGATTATGTAATGATGGGGGTAGGGAAACGGACAAGTGAGCCCTAATCTACCCGCCACTCTGTCCCTGCCTACTTGCAATGACCCACCCTAGGCGACGGGGTACAACTGGGCGGCGGTCCCTACGCTCAGTAAGTGCACGAGACAAACAGACAAGGGTACACAAAGCTAAGGGAAATGGGGCAGTTGCCCACGGCAACACCGTGAGCAACAAGAGTGGTGAACGAGCCGAGTCAAACCAGGAGTGAACGAGGTACCAAACACAGAGCAGGAGAGTAGTCAGTAAGTCAGGGTCAGTATGGAGCAGGATCAAATAGTAGAAGCTGTAGCTGGGCCAGGAAACCACACAAGAAGAATCACAAGCAAAGGAGGAACAGGAAAGGCAGGTATAAATAGACAGAGGGCGGGAGCTAGCTCCGTCTGGCCAGGCTGCGATAGGCTCTCCCGCTCCTAAGCCTGCCATCCTGAGTGGTGGAAGATGGAGTCAGTCTCAGAGACATAAACTCAGGTGCAGACTGATTACCTATGGGCGTATACACAGAAGTTGTGCCTGGCAGATCCTTTACATCCACACTTTATATTTGCCTAAAACATAAACCAAGCGGAGAGTTTAAGTTTATAACACGATGTTAAACATGTAGAATGTGGTGCCTTGTACAAAGGAAGAAGTTCTATTTGGATATAGGGGAAATTTAAAATAGGTCGGTTGTGTTATGCCCAATACAGAAGTTGATTCTAGACAAAACTAATGTTGGGCTTAAATCTGTTATGCGATATTGAATTATAATACATTTATAGGCACCATATTCTTCCCTATTAGACCCATATCACATCTCGTTTTGTGCACACGTTTGTGGTATACGACGACGTATACATTTTTAAAGTTACAAAAACATATGCATTTGTAACATATGCTTACGTTTTTTGTGGTATACGTCTTTATACATTTGTGTTTGTTCTTATTTATACAAACGTATACTTTTTTTTGTTCTTTAGCTAAATCAAACTTTGTAAAGTCAAGATTTCCCATATAAGATTATGCAAACGTAGGCTTTAATATTGCATATGTCGTCCATACGTCGCCATTGACTTCAATCCAAATAATAAAAACTTATATGTTTTGGAAAAGGACTGAAAAGCGTAGCAGACTACACTTTTGAGGACACAGAAAAAAAAAGGATACAACGTAAGCCAACAAAATGTGAGCAGAAACTACACCATTAGGGCATCCGTCCTGACCATAGAAATCAATGTGCACGCTGTGGTACACGTTTTGACACTGTTTTCTCATGTTAAAATGTGCACGTCAGACGTAGAGTAAAAACGAGATGTGAACTTAGCCTAAGCAAATGTACCGGATTTGCTGCTGATTTTCCATTCAGATTTGCAGACTGAAAATCTGCAGTGTATTACAGTAGCAGCAACGTGAATGATATTTTTTTTTTTTTTAAATCAGACAAGTTTTTATTGAGAATACAACATGTATTATACATCTTTTGCATTTCTGATAAAGTACAAAGAAAGCACTCAACAGGAGAAAAACAAAGTAACAGCATAACATCGTGTGTTTAGTACAAAGTTCCTGCAATTACATTACACATTGCATTTCATCATCTTTAGTTGTACCTTCACATACATCCCCCTCCCTAACCCTAACAACCAAACTCCCCCCCTCCTCGCAGTGCCTCCTCTGTTCCCTGATTCGCCAAACCCCTCCACCTCCTCCATCCTTCCTGTATTCCAAACAGTGATCCCGCCATACCTTGAACATATAAATGCGTCAGCCCACCTTCAAATCTCATCTAATGTGTCACATTACTATAGGTGTTCACCCATTTACTCCATTGTTTCTCATACTTATGGATTGCCCCTCTTTTCAGATATATTCGGTGTTCCAGTGATACCGTGTGGTTAACATATCCAACCAGCTCAGACACCTCCGGGGGATCCGCCTGCAGCCAATATTTTGCAATTAATTTCCTAGCGTGATACAGAACCTATTTGATAGCCAGTAATTCCACTCCATCCCCTCCTTCCTCCCCCATACAACCCAATAAAAAGATCTTAGGTTCCAGTGGGAAATCTCTACCATATACTCTAGATACCATTCCTTGAACTGCTTTCCAATATACATTTAGCATCGTACAGCTCCAAAACATATGTTTTATGTCCGCCCCATCAAACATACATCTGGGACACTCTTTTGTTGTTCTAATTCGCATTTGCCATAACACCTTAGGTGTCCTATACACCCTATGCAGCAGAAAGAGTTGTGACCTTCTGTGCGCTACACTAATAGAGACTATTTTGGGCGATCCAAGTATTTCCTCCCATTCTTCATCCGCTATAGTCCCTACATCCTCTTCCCATTTACGTCTAATCTCCACCAGCGGATCTCCCAGAAATTTGGCGAGTAGCATACTATATAGCACAGAAATAATCCCCTTAGTGTCCTGTGCCCCCAGCACCCGTTCCATCCCTCCCATAGTGGAGCAACTCAAGTCCACCAGCCTCTCTTGTGTCTGCGTCGCATGCCTTAGCTGAAGATATTGGTAAAACCGCCGATGTGAGAGTCCAAACTCTTCCTGTAATTGTGCAAAAAGCTTGAAAGTACCTCCCTCGTATAACTGGTGCACATATCTGATCCCTGCTTGTTCCCAATCCTGAAATCCTTCCAAAATATTAAATTCCAATAGATATGGATTATCCCATAAGGGCATATAGTTGGAGCATCCTGTAATCCCCAATATCTTCTTACTTTCCCACCAAACTTTATGTAGTAATAGTAGAGTCCGTTTCCCTCTCACCTCCCTCCGTAATTTATGCGACTCCATGGCCTCTAATAAATCTGTTCTCTGGCCCAGATAGTACACCAATTTCCCACTAGAGTTCCACTCCTCCCTATTCTTCCATCCTTTAAAGTGTTGTATTTGAGCTGCTAAATAATATATCCACGCATTTGGAATAGCTAACCCCCCCTGTTCAGCTGATAACTGTAGCTTTTCCATTTTAATCCTGGGGATCCCCCTTTTCCACACCAAGTCCCTAAACAAATTATGTATTCTCCTAAACCAATATTTAGGCAACCACACTGGGGCATTGTGCACAATATAGAGAACCTGGGGCATCAGAATCATTTTGATGAGATTTGCTCGTCCCAGTGCTGACAGCGGTAACCCAAGCCATACTTTGGTCCTATCTGTTAATTTATTCATTAATGGTATCACGTTCAACTCGACAAAGTCCTGCACCCTTGCTGATACCGTAATTCCCAGATATTTAAACTTCCGTACACACGGAACTTCAATTCCTCCAACCATCAATGGCGTATCTACTGGCTGGAGTGGTAACAACACCGACTTGCTCCAATTAATTTTCAACCCTGAGAATCTGCCAAACCTCTCCAATATCGTCATTATCACTGCCAATTAATGATCTATCTCCCCCAGGAACAACAGTATATCGTCCGCGTATAGTGCTATACGCTCCTCCAGCTCCCCACAACGAAACCCTTCTATCCCTGGATGTTGTCTTACCATATTTGCTAGGGGTTCAATCGCTAGTGCAAACAGCAACGGAGAAAGTGGGCATCCCTGTCGCGTCCCCCTCTCCAGCCTAAAAGAGTCCGACATCCTTCCATTTGCTCTGATCCTAGCTACCGGTTCCCTATATAATAGTTGTACCCATTTTATAAAGTTCCGTCCAAAGCCAATCCGCTCCAATACAGCCCACAAGTAGCCCCATTCCACACTATCAAACGCCTTGGCGGCGTCCAAAGACAACACTGCTCTACACCGCGCCTCCGGGGCATTTGTCTGCAAATTTAAGAAAAGTCTACGTAAGTTAACTGCTGTAGAACGTGATGGCATAAATCCCGACTGATCCGTCCCTACTATTTTAGTCACTACTCGCGACAACCTATTAGCTAGTATTTTGGCTAAAATTTTTACGTCCGCGGTTAACAGAGATATCGGTCTGTAAGAGTCAGGTTGCGTCCGATCTTTCCCTTCTTTAGGAATTACAACTATAGCAGCTTCATACATTGTCTGCGGTAAGCGCCCTCTGGCGAAACTATCCTGGAACACCTCCAGTAACTCTGGCAGAACCGTCTCTCCATATGTTTTATACAATTCAGTGGGTATACCATCTATCCCTGGAGCCTTTTCATTCGCCATAGAACTCACCGCTTCCTGTATTTCCTCTAAAGTAATTGACTCCTCCAACCCCTCCCTCTCTTCCTCCCCCAAGGTAACCCATGTCATTTCTGCCAGATATTCTGACAGAAGATCCTCCGGATAGTCCACCTTAGTGCGATATAGTTCCTTATAAAATGATGTCAGCACACCTAATATATCCCGTTTCCCCCACCATAGTCCCATTTGCTGTCTGTAGCTGATGGATGAACGCACTCTCCCGCTCCGGCCGTGCGATATTTGCTAATAATCTGCCCGTCATTTCACCCTCCTCATAATATTTTTGTTGCAAAAACAATCTTTTATTAGCTGCCTGCTCCAGCTGGTGTTCCCTAAGCAATTTTTGAGCAGCCTTCCATTGGGCTAAGGTTTCCGCAGTGTTATTGGTAATGTGACTTAGCTCTGTTATTGTCACCCGGTCTGTCAAATGTTGACCCACCTGCCTTGTCTTCGTTTTTATGTGCGTGATCTCCCTTATATACACCCCTCTTATATTCGCTTTCATAGCATCCCATAGAATATCTGTAGGGACCGTACCCTTATTAAATTCGAAGTATTCTCTCAGGCTCATAGTTATGGTCTCCTCTCCCACCAAGCGTATCCAAAACGGGTTGAGCCTCCAGTGCATTCTCAACCCCCCCGTCTGTAAACCTGTTCGGAGCTTCAACAACATTGGAGAGTGATCAGACAGCGATCGCGGTAAATATTCCACCCCTTCCACACATTCCATCCCCATTCCATTATTAAACATTAGGTCTATTCAGGACAGTGATCCATATGTAGATGATACACACGAGTATTGCGTAGTAGAAGGCCACTTTGCCCGCCAGATATCCGTGAGCCCAACTTCCATCATGTATTTACCAAACCTCGTCAGACAAACATCTCTCCCCCCCCCCCCCCATTTGGAAATTTATCCCACCCTTTATCCATTATGTTGTTAAAGTCTCCCATCAATATGGTCGGTATCATAGGCCATCCAGCCAGTTTCTCCAACACCTCTCGTATTGGGACCACAGAGTACGGGGGAGGCACATACAGCACCACAATTATACATTCCCAGTTAAACAATTTACAATGCACCCCGACATATCTACCTTCCCTATCCTTAAAGGAATCCAAACAGCTAAACGGCACATCTCTATGAATTAGGAGGCTAACCCCCCTCGAGTATGTAGAATGAAAGGAATGGAAGCTGTGCCGTATCCACACCCTATGCACCTGTTGCACCGTATCAGCAGTAAGATGGGTTTCCTGCAAGCCCATCACTCCAGCGGACTGCCCTTTCAGGTAATCAAATATAGCTCGCCTTTTAGCTATCTCCCCCATACTTCTCACATTCCAGGACAACAAATTTACCCTACCCCCCATCTGGACATTTCTTGCTTTTGACAGTGGCTATTCCCATTACCTCCAGTGGTCATCAGAGCGTAATGCGTTTCAAACTCCCTTTCCCTCCAAAACCTTTCCCCTCCCCCCACCCTAACCCCCCCCAACTTTCCATAAACATACCCTCCTAAGAGGGCTCAGGCTGGCGAAGAAAACGTCACCACTATGACCATACAGCTTCCCACTCACTTCATAGAGACACATTCTGTTTCCCTACAGTTTTAACGTGAATGATATTTGAACAAATCTCATCCATATGCTGCGGATTTTTTTTAAGAGAAAACGTTCATAAATTCACCTGCTGAGCGGATTTTTAATCCAGAGCGTGTCAATTTATTCTGCAGAATCATTGCATTTCTGTTGCAGATTTTCCCCATTGAGTTCAATGAGTGATTCATCTACTAATAAATTTTGCTCTGGGGTGTATTAATTTAAAAATGACTGCTTTAGGAGGGTGTTAAAGCCCTTACCGCCACAGCCAGTTTTGACCTTCCTGACAGAGCCACATTTTTCAAATTTGACATGTCAATTAATGTACTTTATGATAGTGGTAAGTTTTTGTTAAAAATAAAAAAATAAAAGTGTTTTATTATTACTACTACTGTTCTCCCTCTCCTGACAGCCTGCCAGGAGGGGGAGAAGTTACAGTAGGTCTGTGGGGGGCCGCAAGGGTGGGCCACGAGAGGGGGGCTGACAGTCCTGTGGGCCCGTTTTTCAGCCATGTGGCTGGGCCCCTGACGGCAGTACCATTAGTACTGCCCTGATGGTGGCCCTGAGCATCCTGAAGGCACCCCACACAGACTCCCCCGCACACACACACACACACACACACCTCACCTGCTATGCTGCCGGGCTTCGGCAAGATGGTGCCGGCTTTCCCCCTACAAACCAGCTTCTACGCTGGTCACTGTGAACTGTACATGTCACAGAGCATGCACAGTTCAGAGTTAGAATGCCAGAAGCATAGCAGATCGGGACGGGAGCCGTTCCTGTGTCCTATGCCTTGTAGCTGCCGTATTGCATCTGTGTATGTGCATACACAGAAGCAGTACAAAATGGCAGCCCCCCAAAAAAAAAAGTGGTAATATAAAAAAAACAATTGTAATGTAAAAAAATTTATTAACTATAATATTAAAATAAATAAAAATACATTTTTCATTACACCTTTCCTTTAACCCCTTCCCGACATTTGCCGTACATGTACGTCATGGAAAGCATTGACTTCCCGCAAAATGCCGTACATGTACGTCAAATGTTTGGCACCGGCTCAGAAGCTGAGTCGGTGCCATCATCACCGGATCTCAGCTGTATCTTACAGCTGACATCTGACTGTAACGGCGGGGACCGAAATTAGCTTCGATCCCCGCCATTAACCCCTTAAGTGCAGCGCTCAAACGTGATCGCTGCACTTAAGGTGTTTGCAGCTCATCGGAGCCCCAGCAATGAAATTGCTGGGGTTCCGGTGGCTGCAATGGCAACCGGAGGCCTAATACTGGCCTCCCGATCTGCCTAGCACCGAAGCCGGTCAAGATCCGCCCGGCGGCGGAGCCTGATCGGCTTCCGTAGCTGCCGGCAAGATGGCGCCGGGTCAGGAGCTGATCCGGCGTCATCAGCGGTGGAAGTCAGCTGTACTGTACAGCTGACATCCACCTGTAACGGCAGGAACCGGAGCTAGCTCCGATCCCTGCCATTAACCCCTTCGATGCAGCAATCGAAAGCGATTGCTGCATCGTAGCGGTTACTAGCAGATCGCCAGCCCTGACAGGCAATCGGGACTGGCGACTGCTGTTATGGCAACAGGAGACACAATGGTCTCCTGCTCTGCCATTACGGAAGCCGATTTAGGCCCCGCCGGGAGGCGAAGCCTAATCGGCTTGCTGTCAGTGAATGACTGACAGATCTAATACATTGCACTACATAGGTAGTGCAATGTATTAGAAAAAAAAAAATCTGACCGTTGGACCTTCAAGTCCCCTAGTGGGACTTGAAGAAAAGTGTAAAAAAAGTATAAAAAAGTGTAAAAAAAAAGTGCAAAAAATAAAAGTTTGAAAACAATAAAAGTTTCAAGTAATCAAATAAAACACAATCCCCCTTTTACTCTTATCAAGTCCTTTATTATTGAAAAATAATAATAAACCATATGTATTTGGTATCGCCACGACCGTAACGACCTGAGGTATCAAAATATTGTATTATTTATTGCACGCGGTGAACAGCGTAAAAAAAAACGTAAAAAACGTTACCAGAGTTTCTGTTTTTTAGTCACTTTGCCCTACAAATATTAGAATAAAAAGTGATCAAAAAGTCGCACGTATCCAAAAATGGTACCTATAAAAACTATAGCTCGTCCCGCAAAAAACAAGCCCTCATACACCTCCGTCGACAAAAAAATTAAAACGTTATGGTTCTCACAACTTGGCGACAGAAAAAAAATACATTCTTTTTACAAAAGTAATTTTATTGTGAAAAAAGTTGTAAAACATAAAAAAGTGCTATAAATTAGGTATCGCCGGAATCGTACTGACCCACAGAATAAAGTTAACATGTAATTTATAACGCATGGTGAACACTGTATAAAAAAAACGAAAAAAGCTGTGCCAGAATTGCGTTTTTTTGTTTACCTGGCATCCCAAAAAATAGGATAAAAGGTGATCAAAAAGTCGCATGTACCCCAAAATGGTACCAATAATAACTACAGCTCGTCCCGCAACAAACCAGCCCTCATACCGCTACGTCTATGAAAAATAAAATGAGTTATGGCTCCAATAAGTCAGGAAATAAAAAAATATGCAGTTGTGCCCGAGGGGAACATTTCTTCAGTTTGAAGAGGCGATTTATCAAGGACCTAAAATTAGGGAACCAGGAAAGGGAGGGTCCAAACATATACGCTGGAAGCGACGGTGCCCGTATTATACCAGGACAACACTTCCCAGCAAAATTCCCCAAACTACAAAAGGTGCGGCGTGTGGACCAAAAGGGGGATAAGAAATGACACCATTTATCAGTGCGACACCGGCCTGTGCAGAAAGGATTGCTTCACAGCGTAACACACATCTATGGATTATTTTATTTTTTCATACCACCTGACTATGCCCCTTATATGCTCCGCCCCGCTTACATGTACCCCCACATTATAAAACACCAGCAATACTCAAACAAATATAGTACCAAGCAAAATCCGCTCTCCAAAAGCCAAATGGTGCTCCCTCGGCTCTGAACCCTACAGCGTGCCCAAACAGCAGTTTCCTTCAACATATATGGCATCGTCATACCCGGGAGAACCCTTTTAACAATTTTTGGGGTGTGTGTCTCCAGTGTCATAAGCTTGGCATGACATATTTGCCACTGAATGGCATATCTAGGGAAAAATATAAATTTTTAATTTGCACCATCCGCAGTGCATTCATTTATGGAAAAGACCTGTGGGGTGAAAATGCTCACTACACCTCTTAATAAATGCCTTGAGGGGTGCAGTTTCTATAATGGGGTCACTTCTCAGGGGTTTATTTTTATTATTTCACATCTGAGCCTCTGCAGTTGTGAACCAACACTTTGTAAATCGCCAAATTAGGCCTCCACTCCGCATGGTACTCTTCACTCCTGAGCCCTGTCATATGTCCAGGCAAAAGATTAGGGCCACATGTAGGGTGTTTCTAAAACCGGGAAACACCGCATAATAATTAGAGGGCTGTCTCGTTATGGTGGCACAAGCCGGGCACCACATATTGGCATATCTATGGAAGAAGATCCCATTTTCACTCTGCAACATCGAGTTCACACTAATTTCTACAAAACACCTGCAGGGTTAAAATGCTTACTACACCCCTTTGTAAATGCATTGAGGGGTGTCGTTTCCAAAATGGGGTCACTTCTGGGGTGTTTCCACTGTTTTGGGCCCACAGGCGCCCAGAAACCAATCCAGCAACATCTGCACTCCAAATGGCGGTCCTTTCCTTCTGAGCCCTGCCGTTTGCCCAAACAACAGTTTATGACCACATATGGGGTATTGCCGTACTCGGGAGAAATTGCTTTACAAATTTTGGGTTCTTTTTTTCCTTTATTTGTTGAGAAAATGAAAAAATTTGCGCTAAAGCTACGTCTTATTGAAGAAAAAGGACTGTTTTTATTTTCACTGCCTAATTCTAATAAATTCTATGAAACATCTGTGGGGTCAAAATGCTTACTACACCCCTAGATGAATTCCTCAAGAGGTGTAGTTTCCTAAATGGAGTCCCTTTTTGGGCGTTTTCATTGTTTTGTCCCCTCAGGGGCTTTGCAAATGTGACATGGCCGCCGCAAACCATTCCTGCTCAATGTGATCTCCAAAAGCCAAATAGCGCTCTTTCCCTTCTAAGCCCTGCCGTGTGTCCAAACAGCCGTTTATTACCACATGTGGGGTATTGTTTTACTCGGGAGAAATTGCTTTACAAATTTTGTGGTGCTTTTTCTCCTTCAGTCCTTCTGGAAATGAGAAAAAATTAGCTAAACCTAGACTTTTTTTGAAAAAATTTAGATTATTATTTTCAGGGCCTAGTTCCAATAATTTCTGCAAAAAAACTGTTGGGTCAAATCGCTCACTATACCCCTAGATAATTTCCTCAATGGGTGCAGTCTCCAAAATGGGGTCACTTGTGGGGGGTTTCCACTGTTTTGTCCCCTCAGGGGCTTCGTAAATGTGACCTGGCCTTCGCAAACCATTCCTGCTAAATGTGGACTCCAAAAGCCAAATGGCGCTCTTTTCCTTCTAAGCCCTGCCGTGTGTCCAAACAGCCGTTTATTACCACATGTGGGGTATTGTTTTACTCGGGAGAAATTGCTTTACAAATTTTACGGTGCTTTTTCTCCTTCAGTCCTTGTGGAAATGAGAATAAATTAGCTACACCTACATTTTCTTTGAAAAAATTTAGATTATCATTTTCACAGCCTACTTCCAATAATTTATGCAAAAAACCTGTGGGGTCAAAACGCTCACTATACCCCTAGATAATTTCCACAATGGGTGTAGTTTCCGAAATGGGGTCACTTGTGGGGGGTTTCCACTGTTTTGTCCCCTCAGGGGCTTTGTAAATGTGACATGGCCTCTCAAACCATTCCTGCTAAATTTGAGCTCCAAAAGCCAAACGGCGCTCTTTCCCTTCTAAGCCCTGCCGTGTGTCCAAACAGCCGTTTATTACCACATGTGGGGTAGTGTTTTACTCGGGAGAAATTGCTTTACAAATTTTGCGGTGCTTTTTCTCCTTTAGTCCTTGTGGAAATGAGAAAAAATTAGCTAAACCTAGACTTTTTTTGAAAAAATTTAGATTATTATTTTCAGGGCCTAGTTCCAATAATTTCTGCAAAAAAACTGTTGGGTCAAATCGCTCACTATACCCCTAGATAATTTCCTCAATGGGTGTAGTCTCCAAAATGGGGTCACTTGTGGGGGGTTTCCACTGTTTTGTCCCCTCAGGGGCTTCGTAAATGTGACCTGGCCTTCGCAAACCTTTCCTGCTAAATGTGGACTCCAAAAGCCAAATGGCGCTCTTTCCCTTCTAAGCCCTGCCGTGTGTCCAAACAGCCGTTTATTACCACATGTGGGGTATTGTTTTACTCGGGAGAAATTGCTTTACAAATTTTATGGTGCTTTTTCTCCTTCAGTCCTTGTGGAAATGAGAATAAATTAGCTAAACCTACATTTTCTTTGAAAAAATTTAGATTATCATTTTCACAGCCTAATTCCAATAATTTATGCAAAAAACCTGTGGGGTCAAAACGCTCACTATACCCCTAGATAATTTCCTCAATGGGTGTAGTTTCCGAAATGGGGTCACTTGTGGGGGGTGTCCACTGTTTTGTCCCCTCAGGGGCTTTGTAAATGTGACATGGCCTCTCAAACCATTCCTGCTAAATTTGAGCTCCAAAAGCCAAACGGCGCTCTTTCCCTTCTAAGCCCTGCCGTGTGTCCAAACAGCCGTTTATTACCACATGTGGGGGTTTTTTTTACTCGGGAGAAATTGCTTTACAAATTTTGCGGTGCTTTTTCTCCTTTAGTCCTTGTGGAAATGAGAAAAAATTAGCTAAACCTAGACTTTTTTTGAAAAAATTTAGATTATTATTTTCAGGGCCTAGTTCCAATAATTTCTGCAAAAAACTGTTGGGTCAAATCGCTCACTATACCCCTAGATAATTTCCTCAATGGGTGTAGTCTCCAAAATGGGGTCACTTGTGGGGGGTTTCCACTGTTTTGTCCCCTCAGGGGCTTCGTTAATGTGACCTGGACTTCGCAAACCATTCCTGCTAAATGTGGACTCCAAAAGCCAAATGGCGCTCTTTCCCTTCTAAGCCCTGCCGTGTGTCCAAACAGCCGTTTATTACCACATGTGGGGTATTGTTTTACTCGGGAGAAATTGCTTTACAAATTTTACGGTGCTTTTTCTCCTTCAGTCCTTGTGGAAATGAGAATAAATTAGCTAAACCTACATTTTCTTTGAAAAAATGTAGATTATCATTTTCACAGCCTACTTCCAATAATTTATGCAAAAAACCTGTGGGGTCAAAACGCTCACTATACCCCTAGATAATTTCCTCAATGGGTGTAGTTTCCGAAATGGGGTCACTTGTGGGGGATGTCCACTGTTTTGTCCCCTCAGGGGCTTTGTAATTGTGACATGGCCTCTCAAACCATTCCTGCTAAATTTGAGCTCCAAAAGCCAAACGGCGCTCTTTCCCTTCTAAGCCCTGCCGTGTGTCCAAACAGCCGTTTATTACCACATGTGGGGGTTTTTTTTACTCGGGAGAAATTGCTTTACAAATTTTGCGGTGCTTTTTCTCCTTCAGTCCTTCTGGAAATGAGAAAAAATTAGCTAAACCTAGACTTTTTTTGAAAAAATTTAGATTATTATTTTCAGGGCCTAGTTCCAATAATTTCTGCAAAAAAACTGTTGGGTCAAATCGCTCACTATACCCCTAGATAATTTCCTCAATGGGTGTAGTCTCCAAAATGGGGTCACTTGTGGGGGGTTTCCACTGTTTTGTCCCCTCAGGGGCTTCGTAAATGTGACCTGGCCTTCGCAAACCATTCCTGCTAAATGTGGACTCCAAAAGCCAAATGGCGCTCTTTCCCTTCTAAGCCCTGCCGTGTGTCCAAACAGCCGTTTATTACCACATGTGGGGTATTTTTTTACTCGGGAGAAATTGCTTTACTAATTTTACGGTGCTTTTTCTCCTTCAGTCCTTGTGGAAATGAGAATAAATTAGCTAAACCTACATTTTCTTTGAAAAAATTTAGATTATCATTTTCACAGCCTACTTCCAATAATTTATGCAAAAAACCTGTGGGGTCAAAACGCTCACTATACCCCTAGATAATTTCCTCAATGGGTGTAGTTTCCGAAATGGGGTCACTTGTGGGGGGTGTCCACTGTTTTGTCCCCTCAGGGGCTTTGTAAATGTGACATGGCCTCTCAAACCATTCCTGCTAAATTTGAGCTCCAAAAGCCAAACGGCGCTCTTTCCCTTCTAAGCCCTGCCGTGTGTCCAAACAGCCGTTTATTACCACATGTGGGGTAGTGTTTTACTCGGGAGAAATTGCTTTACAAATTTTGCGGTGCTTTTTCTCCTTTAGTCCTTGTGGAAATGAGAAAAAAATCGCTAAACCTACATTTTCTTTGAAGAAATGTTGATTTTAATTTTCACGGCCTACTTCCAATAATTTCTGTAAAAAACCTGTGCGGTCAAAATGCTCACTGTACCCCTAGATAATTTCCTTGAGGTGTCTAGTTTCCCACATGGGGTCACTTTTGGGGAATTTTCACTGTTTTGGCACCGCAAGAGCCCTTCAAACCTGACATGGTGCCTAAAATATATTCTAACAAAAATAAGGCCCCAAAATCCACTAGGTGCTCCTTTGCTTCTGAGGCCGGTGCTTCAGTCCAGTAGCACGCTACGGCCACATGTGGGATATTTCCTAAAACTGCAGAAACTGGGCAACAAATATTGAGTTGCATTTCTCTGGTAAAACCTTCTGTGTTATAAAAAAAATTGTATTAAAAATTTATTTCTGCAAAAAAATATGAAATTTGTAAATTTCACCTCTACTTTGCTTTAATTCCTGTGAAATGTGTAAAGGGTTAAGACATTTTCTAAATGTTGTTTTGAATACTTTGAGGGGTGAAGTTTTTAAAATGGCGTGACTTTTTGGGGGTTTCTAATATATAAGGCCCTCAAAACCACTTCACAACTGAACTGGCCCCTGTAAAAATAGCCTTTTTAAATTTTCTTGAAAATATGAGAAATCGCTGCTAAAGTTCTAAGCCTTGTGAGGTCATAGAAAAATAAAAGGATGTTCAAAAAACGATGCCAATCTAAAGTAGACATATGGGGGATGTTATTTAGCACCAATTTTGTGTGGTATAACTGCCTGTCTTACAAGCAGATACATTTAAATTGAGAAAAATGCTAATTTTTGCAATTTTTCACTATATTTTGGTGTTTTTCACAATTAAATACTGAATGTATCGACCAAATTTTACCACTATCTTAAAGTCCAATGTGTCACGAGAAAACAATCTCAGAATCGCCCGGATAGGTGAAAGCATTCCAGAGTTATTACCACATAAAGTGAAACATGTCAGATTTGAAAAATGAGGCTCTGTCAGGAAGGTCAAAAGTGGCTAAAGAGGGAAGGGGTTAAGTAGATAAAGAGAAAGAATGTCGGAATTGTTTATAATAATCATTTGTCAGTCTGTCAGGACCTGGGGATTTATTAGGTTTCAGAGAAGCTATCGTATCAGTAATTTCCCTCAGGGTGATTTCTTTACTTAAAAAATCCTTTTGGGTTAGTGATATTTTAGCTATGGAGATCTCTTTTAGAGAATCATTAATTATTTCCGCATTCGTTTAAAGGGTATCAACCTGACTACTCAGGTTGTATAAATTACTGTTATAGTCCGTAAAAGCTTCAGTAATCTTCTGTGGGTTAAAAATGTTATTGCCGTGCGCGTCAATAATCTAGGGAATTTTTGATTTCGCCTCTTTGTATTTGATTTTGTTGGCTAAAAGCTTGGATGCTTTATTTCCCTGCCAATAGTGGGTGAGCTTAGACTTCCTGAGGTTAAGTTCACACCTGTTTTGCATATATAAATATAATTGTGAACATAGTTCCTTTATTTGTGTGAACTAGAGGGGAAAAATTTAGTTATTAAGTCAGGAAGAAGGAGGGCTGTTGAATTCCTCAGAAATAGTTATGGAGATGGGAGCATGGTCAGACCAAGATCAATCATTCTTAGAATGTAAGACCTTTTGTAATAGCCATTTATCAATACGGGAATACATTTTATGAGGGTTGGAGAAGAAAATGTAATCCCTCTGTAACGTCCGTGGTCACTGACCACGAACTCCTCTCATCCTGCCGACGCCTTTCTCTCCAGAGATGCCAGCACATGCAGCCGTCCTGTTCCGCAGTGACCACTAGGGTGTGCGCCAAGCTCAGTCCAGCCTTAAAGAGCCAGAGCGCACACATGTGTGAGATTGAGCGGATTGCTCCCAGATCACCCTGGACTATAATAAGGACCCTGTTTGTAACTACCCGTGTTAGTCTTTGCAATGGTCCCTTGAGTGTTTTCCAGTTCCCAGTCTTCCCGTTCCTGCTACCTGTATCCCGTGCTACCATGTTCCTGTGCTGTACAGAGTTGGACTCGTGTTGTGTCGCCTACTACACCCGCTGTGTTTCAACGCACCTGTTGTCTGCCTGCTGCCAGAGTTACATCCGAGCCTAAACCATCGCTACGGTCTGAATTGCCACAGGTACCTTTATCCGAACTATAGACATTGACTTTGTACCCTGTTTGGCCAGCTTCTATCCCGCTACGGCAGTACGGCCCAGTGGGTCCACATACCCACAGATCGTGACAGTACGCTCAGGTCATGGACCCCGCTGGTCAATCCAAGATCATGACGACGTTACAGATGATGTGGGCGGATATGCTAGACCTCCGGTCTCAACAGGATAAAAACTCCTCCAGGCATTGAACATTATTTCACATCGGCTGGATATGCAAGCTGCCGTTCCTCCTGCTACACCTTCTGGCAGTATGGATACTCCGACTACACCTCCTGGCAGTGCTTATCCCCGGTTTTCTCGGCTACTACCTCATCGCTATGATGGAGACACGAGGACCTGCAGGGGATTTTTGAACCAGTGCCAGATGCACTTCAGTCTGTATGCAAGAGCAATTTCTTCTGACGGCGCAAGGGTCGCTTTTATCATCTCTCTCCTCACTGGCAGGGCCCTAGCATGGGCGAACCCTATCTGGGAACGACAAGGAC
The DNA here is from genome assembly GCF_050947455.1 of Rhinoderma darwinii. Classification (NCBI taxonomy): domain Eukaryota; kingdom Metazoa; phylum Chordata; class Amphibia; order Anura; family Rhinodermatidae; genus Rhinoderma; species Rhinoderma darwinii. The sequence goes on along the minus strand of NC_134689.1, from coordinate 193,408,146 downwards.
CAGAGACCCGTGATTTCCAGGGGTTCCTACGGACATTTCGTATGGTATTTGAGGAACCTGGACGAGTCTCATCGGCAGCCGCCTACTTGCTAACCCTTCGCCATGGAGACACTTCCGTGGGCGAGTACGCCATTCACTTCCACACTCTAGCGGGAGAGTTGTTATGGAACAACGAGGCCTTGGTGGCAACATTTTGGCAGGGACTGTCCCCCGAGATTAAGGACAAGCTTGCCGCCTGAGATCTGCCATCTATCCTGGACGATCTTATTCTTCTGGCAGCCCGGATCAACATAAGGATCTGAGAACGGTTCCAAGAGGCTCGTTGGGAGGGAGGACTCCCTAGTCCAGCTACCCACATTTCAGCAACCCCTGCTGTCCTCATCAGCTGTTCCACCAAAGGAGTCTCTGAAGATGGACAATCTCAAACTGTCTATCCAGGAGAGACAACGCAGATGCACTTCGGGACTCTGTCTGTATTGCGGCCTCAGAGGCCATCTTGTGCGTAAGTGCCCCCAAAACCCCCAGAACCTAGGGTTGGTTGGAGAGATAAATCTGGGTGAGGAGGGACCTTCTTCCAAATTGTCCATCCCTGCGACCATATTGTCCAGCGAGCAGACGCACCAGGTCTCTGCATATCTGGACTCTGGATCCGCGGCTAACTTTATTCAAAAAGACCTGATGGATCTTCTTCAGTTGCCTACTACCCCCCTCGAGAGGCCTTTGATCGTTGCCTTGGTGAACAGACTGCCTCTGATCCGATTGACAGACCCTTCATTCCAAGCTCATCTCGTTTTTTGTCCTGTCCAAAGCCGCCAACCCTGTGCTGCTGGGCCTGCCCTGGCTCCAACTACATGTCCCAGTTCTGGACTGGAATTCTGGAGAGGTTCTCCAGTGGGGTTCCAAATGCCTCAACCGATGCCTGGGGCAGATCCATCCAGCCCAGTCTCTTCAGTCTCAGTCATTGGCAGGATTGCCTTCTCACTACTCGCAGTTTGCGGATGTCTTTAGCAAGAGGGAGGCTGAGACGCTGCCTCCACACCGGGCGTATGAGTGCCCTATTGATCTGGTTCCTAACGGATCCCTTCCCCCTGAAAAGGGTATACCCTCTCTCCTTGCCAGAGACTCAGTCTATGTCCGCCTATATTACGGAGAATTTGGAGAGGGGTTTCATATGGAAATCCTCCTCCCCTGCCGGGGCTGGGTTCTTCTTTGTCAAAAACAGGGACGGATCTCTTCGACCCTGCATCGACTACCGGGGTCTCAACCAGATCACGGTAAAAAATAGATATCCATTGATTTCAGAACTGTTTGATCGCATACGAAGAGTAAAAAAAATGTCTAAGCTAGACCTGCAGGGGGCTTACAACCTAATCTGGATTCGCCAGAATGGAAGACGGCATTTAACACTCGAGACGGGCACTATGAATACCTGGTAATGCCCTTCAGTCTGTGTAACACTACCGCGGTCTTCCAAGAGTTCATCAATTACATCTTCCGAGATCTCCTCTATGTCTGTGTTGTGGTCTATCTCTATGACATTCAGATTTTTTTCCCCAGATCCAGTGACTCATCAGAAACATTTCCGTCAAGTTTTGCTGCGATTAAGGGAGGATCGCCCGTATGCCAAGCTGGAGAAGTGCGTGTTCGAGAGAAAGTCTCTACCCTTCCTGGGCCGCCCTGGAATGGCCACGCCCTCAATGCTTAAGGGCCATACAGCGTTTCTTGGAATTCACCAACTTTTACCGGCAGTTCATCCCGAACTTCTCACTGACAGCCCCATCTCTACCCTCACCAAAAAAGGCATGAATGCCAAGGTGTGGACTCCAGAGGCAGAGGCCACATTTAATAGCTTGAAGAGTGCCTTCATGTCAGCCTCAACCCTCCATCATCCTGCTGTATCTCTACAGTTCCGTGGTTCGGAGTCATTTTCTGATGTGGAGGACACAACGAAAGCCGTTAATTTCTTTTTTCTTGCATCTAGTCATTATATGATGGCTGCTCAGGGTTCCCGAGTCCGTTGCTAACACTGAAGGATCATGTTAGATCATTTAACACTGCTGTTTGAGCCGCTTAAGGGATATGGGTTCCGGAGCTCATCTCTTACGCAGCCCCACTCCTCAGCATCCAGCCATGCCCCATGTAGTTTTAGCTTAATATATGTTCATTTCCACAAGAAATAAAAGAAACAAATACCTCAACATTTGTAAAGCAATTTTTCTCAAGCACAGAAATATATATAAATATATACATACGTGGTCATAAACTGCTGTTTGGACACACGGCAGGGTTCAGAAGGAAAGGAGAGCCTTTGGCGTTTGAATCTCAAATTTTGCTGCAATGGTTTACGGTCACATTTGCAAAACCCCTGAGGGACTACAATAGTAAATATCCCTCAGCATAGAACAGCAGTTTAGAAACTGCACCCCTTCAGGAATTTGTTGAAGGGCATAGTGGGCATTTTGACCCCACAGTTTTTTTGCTAAATTTTTTAGCATTTGGCAGTGAAAATGAAAATCAACATTTATTTCCAATAAAATTTAGTTTTAGCTCAAAGGTTCTCAATTTCATAAGGACTAAAGAAAAAGCATCCCAAGATTTGTAAAACAATTCCTTCCAAGTGCGGAAATACCCCATATGTGGTCATAAAATGCTGTTTGGCAGGGCTCAGAAGGGAAGAAGCGCCGTTTGGTTTTTGAAGCTCAAATCTTGCTGGATTGCGGACACCATGTCACATTTGCAAAACCCCTGAGGGAGCAAAACAGTAGAAACTCCCCAGAAGTGACCTCATTTTGAAAAGTAAACCCCTCACAAAATTTATCTGAACATCCATCACTAAGTGATGCAAACTGTAATGTTATAAATTATAAAATTACAATTACAAATGACATTTATAAAATTGTAGTCCAAAAAAATTTTACTACAGTAAATTTATACTACTACTGTAAAAGCAATTTGTAATAAATAAATATATATCTATATTATAATTATATATATATATATATATAATAAGTATACCTATTATATATATATATATATATATATATTATATATATGTATATATATAATTATATTATATATATTATATCTATAAGTATACCTATTATTATAATTATTTCTCTTTTTTTTTTACTGTTTTAGAAAAAAAAAACCTCTTGAACACAGATGTCAATCAGTAATGGTGGTCATTAACCCCTTCCCAACATTTGTCATAAGTATACGTCATGGAAAGCCAGTGCTTCCCGCAAAATGTCGTATACTTACAACAAATGCATGGCACCGGCTCAGATGCTGAGTCGGTGCCATCATCCCCGGATGTCAGCTGTATCGGACAGCTGACATCCTGCTGTAATGGCAGGGACAGAAGTTAGCTTTGATTCCCGCCATTAACCCCTTCAATGCAGCCGTCAAAAGCAATCGCTGAATTTAAGGTGTTTGCAGCTCATCGACACCCCAGCAATGAAATCGCCGGGGTGTCGGTGGCTGCAATGGCAGCCGGAGGCCAAATACTGGCCTCCCGATGTGCCTAGCATGGAAAACTTCCAGCTCCCGCCCAGAGGCGGGGCCTGAAAGGCTTCCGTAGCCGCCGGCAAGATGGCGCCGGCTCAGGAGCTGATTCGGCATCATCAGCGGTGGATATCAGCTGTATGTTACAGCTGACATCCACCTGTAATGGCAGGAACCGGAGCTAGCTCCGATCCCTGCCATTAACCCCTCAGATGTGCAGCGAACGGATGCTATCGCTGCATCTTTGTGGTTGCTAGCAGATCGCCAGCTGTGCCCGGCAATCGCAAGACTGCCATTATGACAACAGGAGACCTAACAATGGCTTCCTGTCTGCCATTACGGAAGCCGATTAGGCGCCGCCCGGAGGCGAAGCCTAATCGGCTTGCTGTCAGTGAATGACTGACAGATATAATACATTGCACTACGTAGGTAGTGCAATGTATTAAAAAAAAAATCTGACAGTTGGACCTTCAAGTCCCCTAGTGGGACTAAAGTAAAGTGTAAAGAAAAGTAAAAAAAAAGGGGAAAAAAAGATGTAAAAAATATAATAAAAGTTTTAAGTAATAAAATAAAACACAATCGCCCTTTACCGTTATCAAGTCCTTTATTATTGAAAAAAATAAATAAACCATACATATTTGGTATCGCCGCGACTGTAACGGCCTAAACTATAAAAATATTATGTTATTTATTTCACGCGGTGAACGGCGTAAAAAAAACCTTCAAAAATAATGTGAGAATTTCTGTTTTTTGGTCACTTTGCCCTACAAAAATTGAAATAAAAAGTGATCAAAAAGTCGCATGTATCCAAAAATGGGGCCTATAAAAATTATAGCTCGTCTCGCAAAAAACAAGCCCTCATTCAGCTCCGTCGACGAAAAAATTTAAAAGTTATGGTTCTCACAACATGGCAACATGTAGTAAAACATAAAAAAGTGCCATAAATTAGGTATCGTACTGACCCGCAGAATAAAGTTAACATGTAATTTATAACACAGGGTGAACACTGTATAAAAAAAAACTAAAAAAAACTATGCCAGAATTTCTGTTTTTGGGTCACCTTGCCTCTTAAAAAATAGGATAAAAAGTGATCAAAAAGTTGCATGTACCCCAAAATGGTACTAATAATAACTACAGCTCGTCCCGCAAAAAAACAGCCCTTATACCACTACGTCTTTGAAAAAATTAAAGTAGTTATGGCTCCAATATGCGGTTGTGCAGATCAGAGGGGAACATTTAGTCTGTTTCAAGATGCGATTTATCGGGGCCCTAAAATTAGTAAACCAGGAAGGGGAGGGCCCAAACATATCTGCTAGAAGCGAGGGTGCCCGTATTATACCAGGACAACACTTCCTAGCAAAATTCCCGAAACTGCAAAGGTGCGGAGTGTGGACCAAAAGGGGGATAAGTAAAGACACCATTTATCAGTGCGACACCAGCCTGTGCAGAAAGGATTGCTTCACAGCGTAACACACATTTATGGATTATTTTATTGTTTACACCCTTATTATACCACCTGACTATGCCCCTGATGTACTCTGCCCAGCTTACATATGGCCCCACATTATAAATGGAAACACCAGCAATACTAAACAAAACTACTACCAAGCAAAATCTACACTTCAAAAGCCAAATGGCACTCCCACCCATCTGAGCCCTACAGTGTGCCCAAAAAGCAGTTTACTTCCACATATATGGCACCGCCACACCCGGGAGAACACTTTTAACAATTGGGGGTGTGTCTACAGTGGCATAAACTGGGCACGACATACCTGCCACTGAATTGGCATATCTGGGGAAAAATTAAAATTTTTACTTTGCACCATCCGCAGCGCATTCATTTATGGAAAAGACCTGTGGGGTGAAAATGCTCACTACACCCCTTAATAAATGCCTTGAGGGGTGTAGTTTCAAAAATGGGGTCACTTCTGGGGGGTTTCTTTTATTATTTCCCATCTGAGCCTCTGCAATTGTGAACCAATGCTGTGTAAATCGCCAAATTAGGCCTCAATTTCGCATGGTACTCTCTCACTCCTGAGCCCTGTCAAATGTCCAGGCAAAAGATTAGGGCCCCATGTAGGGTGATTCTAAAACCGGGAAACCCAGCATAATAATTAGAGAGCTGTCTTGTTATGGTGGCACAAGCCGGGCACCAGATATTGGCATATCTATTTAAAAAATCCCATCTTCACTGCAATATCGAGTACACACTAATTTATGCAAAACACCTAAAGGGATAACATGCTCACTACAACCCTAGGTGACTACCTTGAGGGGTGTAGTTTCCAAAATGGGGTCACTTTTGGGGGGTTTCCACTGTTTTGGTCCCACAGGGGTTTTGCAAATGCTACATAGCGACCAGAAACCAATCCAGCAAAATCTGTACTCCGAAAGCCAAATGGCTCTCCTTCACTTCTGAGCCCTGCTGTGTGCCCAAAAATGAGTTTATAACCACATATGCGGTATTGCTATACTCGGGAGAAATTGCTTAACAAATTATGGGGTTATTTTTCAGCTTTTTTTTTTGAGAAAATGAAAAATTTTGCGCTAAAGCTACGTCTTATTGGAAAAAAAATGTCATTTTTATTTTCACTGCCCAATTCAAATTAAATCTATGAAACACCTGTGGGATCAAAATGCTCACTACACCCCTAGATTAATTCCTCAAGGGGTGTAGTATCACAAATGGAGTCCCTTTTGGGTAGTTTCCACTGTACTGGTACCCTAGGGGCTTTTCAAAAGCGACATGGTGTCAAGAAACCAATCCAGCAAAATCTGTGCTCCAAAAGCCTAATGCCGCTCCTTTTCTTCTAATCCTTGCCATGTGCCCAAACAGCAGTTTAGGACCACATATGGGGTATTGCCGTACTCCAGAGAAGTTGCTTTACAAATGTTAGGGTTCTTTTCTTCCTTTATTTGTTGAGAAAATAAAAAAATTTGAGCTAAAGCTAGTCTTATTGAAGAAAAGGGATTGTTTTTATTTTCACTGCCCAATTCTAACAAATTCTATGAAACACCTGTGGAGTCAAAATGATCACTACACCCATAGATTAATTCTTCAAGGGGTGTAGTTTCTTAAATGGAGTCACTTTTTGGGCGTTTTCACTGTTTTGGTCCCTCAGGTGCTTTGCAAATGCGACCTGGCCTCCGCAAACCATTCCTGCTAAATTTGAGCTCCAAAAACCAAATGGCGCTCTTTCCCTTCTAAACCCGGGCGTGTGTCCAAACAGCCGTTTATTACCACATATGGGGTATTGTTTTATTTGGGAGAAATTGCTTTACAAATGTTTTGGTGCTTTTTCTCCTTTAGTCCTTGTGAAAATGAGAAAAAATTAGCTAAACCTACATTTTCTTTGAAAGAATGTAGATTTTCATTTTCACGGCCTAATTCCAATAATTTCTGCAATAAACCTGTAGGGTTAAAAAGCTCACTATACCCCTAGATAATTTCCTTAAGGGGTGTAGTTTTCCAAATGGGGTCACTTTTGGGGGATTTCCACTGTTTTGGCACCGCAAGAGCCCTTCAAACCTAACATGCTGCTTAAAATATATTCTAATAAAAAGGAGGCCCAAAATCCACTAGGTACTCCTTTGCTACTGAGGCCGGTGCTTCAGTCCATTAGCGCACTAGGGCCACATATGGGATATTTCCTAAAACTGCAGAACCTGGGCAATAAATATTAAGTTGTGTTTCTCTGGTAAAACTTTGTGTTACAAAAAAAATGGATTAAAAATTCATTTCAGCAACAACAAAAAATGAAATGTGTAAATTTCACCTCTACTTTGGTTTCATTCCTGTGAAACGTCTAAAGGGTTAAGAAACTTTCTAAATGTTGTTTTGAATACTTTGAGGGGTGAAGTTTTTAAAATGGGGTGACTTATTGGGGGTTTCTAATATATAAGGCCCTCAAAGCCACTTCACAACTGAACTGGTCCTTGAAAAATAGGTGTTTTTCACATTTAAATACTGAATGTATCGAGCAAATTTTGGCAGTAACATAAAGTCCAATGTGTCACGAGAAAACAATCTCAGAATCGCTTGGATAGGTTAAAGCATTCCGAAGTTATTACCACAAAGTGAAACATGTCAGATTTGAAAAATGAAGCTCTGTCAGGAAGGTCAAAAGTGGCCAATGGGGAAAGGGGTTTAATAAGTGCTCAGTGGCCGCAGGACTCAGACAGGAGGTGGTGAGGTGGAAAAGAGCGAATGCCAGGGAAAATAAGGGATGGGTTCAAGGATTGCAGAAATGCTGCCGATGATCACACAGCAGCAACTTTTACAGTTGTCTGAAAAGTGCAGACCACACCAAAAGTCCCAGCAGCACAGCACACATGAGCACAGAACTGCTCTGCAAGCCGTTAATAACTGAAATGAGGTATGCAGAGCGGGGGCATTTATTTAAAACACCCACCAAAGCTGTGATTGGTCGCTTTGTACAGACCGGCCAATCAAAGTGATAATAGAGGTGGCATCACCTCCACTTCCCCCATTATGCTCGGTAGAGATAGGTGCTGTCCTAGACAGCACCAACCATCATCATTTAATTGTGCCCTATTGCATAGTGACCGATTTTTAACAAAACTTGCTGAAAATGTCCCGGTTAGAATTGACCAGGCAATCACAGCGATCACTGATGCAGGGTTGCAGGGACAGCAGCCATTTTTACATTGTCACCGTGCCATTAGACAAGGTAACCGCCATAATTGTACGGCAATTTGCGGGAAGAACTTCCCAACGGTGCCATTTATATATAAGGTCTCAGTTTATTTAGGCAATCAAAGCCTGGGATATTTCTTTGTTGGACAATTAATTCCAGTACTTGGTCACTGATGAATATGTAGAAGTCATAAGGGGTAAAATTTTTATTATTAACCTTTATTCCTGGGGTTGCTGAAAATTGGGGTACTTGGGGGAAAAAATAAAACCATCAAAAAAAAACTACGTAAAACTGGATAACACCAGGTAATAACCCGACGCTGCCCGGCAACAGTAGTGATAAGAGTACTGATCTCTTGTGTGATCAAGAATTCAGGGGGCACACAGTGGGTGATTAGCTGATCAGGGGGTACAGACAAAAAGTTTGTAATTTTTCACTATTAGAGCAATGGATTTGAATGTAGTGTCTCTGTACTCTCACAAAGCAACTGCTACAAGAGGAGAGAAAGAGAAACAGGTCACGTCCTGTGTTGTGTAAATATCCTGACATAGATCACTAGGTATATCACATAGATCATGTCATCAGAGACTACGGACATTGGTTCCTGATCATTTCTATTTGCCATCTGCTGCCACAGGAAGCTTTGGTAAAGCAGTTACTAAACATGTGGGTCACATTTTGTAAGGTCGTGACCCGGGGGGACTGCAAAGGGCTCTTGGCTTACTTTTTCTCAAGAGAGAGAACTCTACTTTTCACAGCCGGTGATCTTCTTTATTCGTTGAATAAAGGCGATCACGTGATCAAGGACCAGACAAAACGGTCCCCGAACGGTGCTCGTAGCTGCGGAGTGCTATCTTATGCTGAAGCGCTGCCATGAAGAGGTGGAGCTTTGGCATAGTACCTTTAATGACAGTTTTAAAAAGAGGTATGGACGGTCATAAAGTGGTTAAAAAAATGTTTTTCTTATATGTACAGCGCCCTATCCATACGCCAAAGTCGGGTAGAGGGAAGTATGGAGCGAGCTCACGGAGTGAACCCGCTCCATACGATGCCGGTGTCGACTGTATGTTACAGCCGACACTTCAGAGTAACTAACGGCATCGCGCTCGAGCGCGATCCCGCTAGTTTAACTCGTTAAATGCTGCGGTCAATACCGACCGCAGCATTTAAATAGTCAGAAAGAGGGGGGCGACCCCCTCTAACAGCTCATCGCGCCCCCCCCGCAATGCAATCGCGGGGGGGGGCGATGGTTGCTATGGCTGCCTGGGGGCTTAATGAACGCCCCCAGGTCCGCCATCTTTGTACACCTATTAGAATCACGATATACTGCAATACATTAGTATTGCAGTATATCATGCAAGCGATCTAACGACTAATAAAAAAAAAATTAAAGATTAACAGTTCAAAAAACCCCCCTTTTCCCATTTTCCCTCTAGAGCATAGTAAATAAATAAATAAATAAACATAATTGGTATCGCCATAAAAGTCTGAACTATTACAATATATCATTATTTAACCCGCACGGTGAACGCCGTAAAAAAATAAATTGTAAACGCCACAATGTCTATTTTTTGGTCACCTAATCTCCAACAAAAAATTAAATATAAAGTGATCAAACCGTCGCATGTACACCAAAATGGTATTATTAAAAACTACAGCTTATGCCGCAAAAAAGAAGCCCTCATACCACTTAATGGACGGAAAAATAAAAAAGTTATGGCTCTCGGAATTTGGCGACACAAAATACATTTTCTTTTTTACACTTAGGTTTTTACTTGTAAAAGTAGTAAAATATAGAAAAAACTATATATATTTGGTATCGCCGTAATCGTATTGACCCACAGAATAAAGATAACATGTTGTTTTAATTGCACAGTGAATTCCGTAAACACGGCGCGCAAAAAAACATGGGGAAAATCGCTGTTTTTTTTCATTTTCTACCCCACAAATATTTTTTTCCCCGTTTCCTAGTACATTATACGGCAAAATAAATGGTGCTACGAAAAACTACAACTCGTCCCGCAAAAATCAAGCCCTCATAGTACTATATCGACGGAAAAATAAAGACGTTATGGCTTCTGGAATGTGAGGAGGAAAAAACGAAAATGAAAATCTGAAAGTTGTTTACGACGGGAAGGGGTTAATAAATAATAATAAAATCGCTTTTTACCAACTATAATTTCACACAACTCTGCACAGTGTGTGTGTGTGTGTGTGTGTGTGTGTGTGTGTGTGTGTGTGTGTGTGTGTGTGTGTGTGTGTGTGTGTGTGTGTGTGTGTGTGTGTGTGTGTGTGTGTGTGTGTGTGTGTGTGTGTGTGTGTGTGTGTGTGTGTGTGTGTCACACACAGCTCTGCACCATGTGCATTCTGTGCCATGTACAGCTGTGTGTGAGGTGTAGCGCTGCCAGTATTGATGCACACACCTCTATTACTTCCATATAATCATGCAGAAAACCATCAGTAGAAAAACCCCATGAAACCCCTCCAGCAGCACATGCCTAGCGCCTGCCTTCATCCACACATGTGACTGATCACATGGTCATGACATCATCAAAGGTCCTTTAACGTACAAGAATCTAGAATGAGCTGTCAGCCAAACGGTGACCCGCCTAGCATCACTACACATGTGACCCTGCTATTCATTACCCCGCCCATTTACTCCACTAGTCCAGCTACCCTTCTGATTGGCTGTAAGTTCTGCTGACAGCACCATCTCTAACTGGAGGCTCTTTCACAGCTGAGTCTGCGCCGCTAGGCACGTTGGGTGTTGAAGTTCTATCTAGGTGACATGCCTCTGAAGGATGAGTTCTTGCTTTGTGTAAAGACTACACGTCCCATGAAGCAGTGCGGGCGCCGCTCCTGGCTCCCCTCCGGAGAGATGACTAGTGCAGCATGTTGTGCCGTGCTCTAGCTCCAGCTGAGTGCCTACCCGGGGATCACACATAGTGTGAGGAGAGGAATCCAGGGCACTGATCTACTGCTCCTCTACCTGATTCAGTGAGTCTTTTATGTACTCCAATCTCATGTCTGGTCTGTACACCCTCCATATGGAGCAGGGCTCTCATAGTGACAGTCGCATAGTAGCGGGCCACAGGTGTTGTGTGCACGGGCACCTATACGAGCTCCGGTAGCTGTGAAGCGCATTGTCTTGTTGTTCTGAAGTTCTCTGGACTTGTGGATTGACTGCAGAAGAACACAGGCAGACTGTACAGGCTACATAGTAACTAACCACAGTAGACATTTGGCCATTTTGAACCCCTTAGTCTTTATTTTTTGCCATTCTTTAATTATGTCTTTTTAAAGCAATGCCATGAGGTAAAATATATATGATGTAACTTTTAGCCGTAAAAGCGTGTCCAAAAATACTTGTCTGGAGCCACTGTAATGATTATATTAGGGTATTGCATAACTAATATTGTGATATTACAACCAGACCATATATTTAATTTTACCCATAAAGGCCCTGCAGAGCCGTATGGATTTTCTCCTACTACTACTCTCAACTTTTCTGGTAGCGAGTGTTCTTAATGCCCATGAGCACATCATGCCCGCACATCTACTGTATGCTATGCTGTTGTATAGAGAGAACGCCTGCTGCCCAATATGGAGCCTTATTCTGGTGACTGCAAGTGGCAGGGACTATTAGGTGACATCCATTGTGGATAATAGGCCCCCTGCTGCCATGCCAACCCATCGATACCCCACAATTGAGCCGATGGGCTGACAGAGGGAGCCCCCTCCCTCTGTGAAACTCCGAAGATGCTGCGGTCGCTATTAACCCCAGCATCTAAGGGGTTGTACGGCCAGGATCAGCGTTAGCCCCGATCCCAGCCCTTACAGATGACGCCTGGTGCTGATGGCGTGAACTTAGTTTTTGAGCCTGTGCAAGCACCGTACTTTAAAGCGCTGTGCAGAAAGCACCACCTGCAGGCACTGTAAATGTAGGGCACTATGTGGGAAGGGGTTAATGGGGTATTCCCATCTAAGACGTATGTTGTATATTATCCACTGGATATCTATTGTAATGGAAATCCACGGCACTCAATTATTTCAGTCAGTTAATGTTCGATGCTTAAAGAGGTTTCCCGGTTAAAAACTGGTCCCGTTGGTTCAATTTTAACACCCGTGTTACATATAGATGGGCACCCTGGTGGTCAGATGTGCCGTTCCGCAGGTATCTGCGCCAGTCACGTGATCATTGAACTCCTTTCTTCTGCAATTAAAACAGGCGAGTGATGCCTGTCACACGCAGCCCAAACCCCTCCCTCTCCAGCTCACCAGGGGAACTGGGTTTTTGTGTGACATGACTGCGTGTAAAGCTACATTCACATGAGCGGGACAGATTTACGGGCGTAAAAGCACACGTTGCGTTATTGCATCTGTGCTTTGCGTGAGGCAAGTGTTTTTCACGCACTCGCAAAGCACACACACATATATATATAGTGTGTTTTTTAATGGAATTGACGTGCATATCACACAGAGCACATGGATGTGCATCCTTGTGCTGTCTGTGGTTTTCACACACACGTTGAATTCAATGGGCGCGTATGTTCGTGAAAAACCGCACCAATATAAGACATGCAGTGAGTTTTACGCAGCGGACTCTCACTGCGTGAAGACTCCTGTATGTATGAACGGCCCCATTGACATCAATGGGTCCATGTGCTCTGCGGGATTTCCATGCGCAGCACACGGACTAGTTTTACGCTTGTCTGAATGAGCCCTAAGCTATGTTGGCAGATGCAATGCTCTTGCTGCTATAATGGAAATGAGAATACTGCGTCCGCTAATATTTGCTTACACACAGCCAAACCACTTTAAAAAAAAAAAAGGACTGAGGTGCATCTCAGAAGTTGAACGTCACGGACGCTTGCGCTCTATCCATCTTCAGTGCACAGCGCATGTGCCGGAGACGTAAAGGAGGAGGACTTTCAAGGAGATGTTGTATTTGGGTCACAATGCTGCTATGACGCGTCACCCGCTGGGGGAGCGTGTTTAGCACAGTGACGTAAAGGACAGGTGGCCGTTACCCCTGACCACCAATAAAGTAGCGGGGCTGACGTGGTCATGTGACTGAATTTGATACTGGCAGAGCGGCGCATCTCACCGCTTCAGCGTCCATCTATATGTAACGCTGATATTAAAATTGAAATAACAGAAACAGGAAATCCCCTTTAACAAAGATTAGATTTATTCTGTCATACAGAGAAATAACAGACATAGCTTGACAGACAATATAGCGATGGGATATGCCATAAATATCTGATAGATGAGGGTCCCATATCCGGAATCTGCACCCATGTCAAGAACGGGGTCCCTGCCTAGTGAGGTGAACCATCGCCTGCCACATACAGGAGGAGAATGACTGGAGAGATGTGCTCGTGTGTGCAGCTCTCTCCATTCTGTTCCATGAAAGTTGCGGCAACAGCCCACCAAGCATAGCCGGGACCACCATCTATCAGACGTTCATGGCATAGCCTCCTAAATGTCTTCCATTGGAAAACTAATGTAAATGTGGAAAGTTCCCATTCAAGGGGATCTGTCACTTGACGTTGCTCTGTTTTAGGGCATGTATAAGATGCTCTGCTATAGGGGGAGACAGTGGCACTGGTACGGTATGTTTTTTTCATAAATCCACTAATATTGGTGGCAATTTGGGTCAGCCGACAGCTATTTCACCAACTCCGCCATAAACATGCTAGTCCGAGCATGTATGTTCATTTCAATGCATAGAGGGGAATAAGCCAAGGCTGGCTTATCTCCTGTGGGAAAAAGGACATCACAGTCAGTAGGAGGTCGGGGCCCCTATACACATTAGACCGTTGACCGATCTCACAGAAATGGGCAGGTTTGTTTGACGTTTATCTTATGTATTTAGTTGTAGTTGATGCCGGGCAGCCTCTTACCCGCATATATCTCCCTGGGGACTAGCTGTTCGCCTGGGAGACAGCAACATACTCAGGACACATTGACCTCTCTAAAGAGGAAATCCCTTTTGTTTCTTTTCTGTGTATACAGGGCATAATGCTCTGTATACTATGCAAATAAACCTCGCAGTGGCCTTCAGACACGTCACCTTTACGACCTCTTGCACACGCCCATATAAGGAATCCGTATCACATAGATCATGAATAAGGCTCCCATAGATTCATAAAGGTCCATATTCTACCCATGTGTGCCTCCTGGTTTTTTATTTGTGTATTTTTCTCATGGAAAAAAAAAGAAATTGTGCCATTCTCCAATATATGACGTATATTGATCACACAATTTTATTTGAGGCAGAAAAATGTGAGGCAGATTTTTAAGGATTTGTGGCATTTTATTGTGGCTTTCCAGTTTGATGTGCTATAAATCTGCACATGGATGAGACCCATTCAGTGTATACATTTATTGATGCAGTTTAGAAATCTGCATGGAAGATTTCCACAACGTCCAGACAGATCTGCAGATTTCTCATTGGAATCAATGGGAGGTGGATCTGACCTGTGTGAACATAGCCTTATGGTGGTATTCCTGAATACGGTGCCTGATAGAGACACACCATGGCAGGACTCGGAGTACCTACGAGGTCTCTATGATGGCCCAGCAGTGGAGCCCATTCACTGCCACCGGGTACCGGTATTTTGGGCATGGAATAGTTCTATGCGTACCTCTGTGTCTTACTTCGCTCCCTGTCTGTGAGACCGCCGCTGGCAGACTTGAGGGGAAGAATAGTTCTGCATTTAAAAATGGCAAAAAAACCTTACAGGGTATAATTGAAGTTACATTCAATGTTTTGTGATATCGCAATGCGATTTTTGATTGTTTAACCCTAGTTAAAATGGCTTCTCACCTACATTGCTATATCGCATAAAATCGTGAGGTACTTCTCTCGCCGTTGAGCCCTAGCCCAATGCAACTTTGGTGTAACAGTTGTGCAACTGTTACAGTTATTAGACGTGAATCAGAAAACAACTGTTGTGCAATGTTTTATTTATATTGGAGCAGGAAATTCGACTTGATTTACGCTACAGTTGCATCATCTAGTTTCAGTTACGCAACTTTCCTGCAACTAGTGTCACGCAAATAAAGTCGTAGTGCGGCCCGAGCGCAATACGGGTGCATTTTAAAAAAAAATCTCAGCCAGACAGAGTGTCTACCGACCCAAACTAAAGCCCTGTTCACGTCATGTTTGTGAAGTCTGTTTACCGCGTAAGCGGGAGAACTGCCGCTGTACACGCTAAACATGTCTAAAGCTTTGGCTTTTGTCAGGCTGATACACGTACACATATATTATTTTTTTTTTTTTTTTTTAAAGATGGAATAGCGTAGTAGCTTATGCTTTTCCATCCCGGCGGATCCCTCAAAAAAGTAACAGCGCAGTATATGTTTTTTAACAAGGGAGCCTGTGTGTGACTTATGCAACTGTGTGGTAATTGTCACAGGCATCCTTTTTAACATATACATCATGGGCTTTTTAATAGCCTTTCATGACATATCTGTTAAACGGATACCATTTTAGTCCCTGGGTGACGAATCTGTTAAATGTAGGCTGTGACTGATGCCAAACAGTGCCATCCGTCACCATAGCCTTTAATAGAATCCATTAGACTGATACGTCGTGAACCGGGGTAATGCGAGTTTGACGTAGCCATTAAATTGATACCATTATAGTCTATGGGTGACGGATGCCACTATTAGGAATCCGTCACCCATAGACTATAATGGTATCAATTTAATGTAGTCACAGCCTATATTTAACGACGGGAGCTTTATCCCCGCTATATACGTAAAACGTGATGAGAGCAGGGCCAACAGTGTCATAGATTCCTGTTTGTATGGCCTGCCCCTTACGCTAACGTCCACCCACTTTTTGATAAAATGCTATGAGCAGAGTAAATTCCGCAAAAGTCTGATTTATTTTTTTTTCCTGCAAATTGCGATTTTTCTGCACCAGGAAACTGGCGCAGAACTTTTGATAACTTTCTACCATTGACTTCTATGGGAGAGTTCTCTAGATGTGCTCTGTGACCTATGCAGAGGTCAGTGTGCAGGGAGGGGGAGGAGGGGAGCTGTGTCGTCTGTCTATGGTGGATCGTGTGTGTGTGTGTGTGTGTGTGTGTGTGTGTGTATAAAATGTGTGTTACCTTTCATTATAATCCTGCCTGTGGTGATGATGATGAGATGACCAAAATAGGAAGTATCAGTCCATTGTGAGACTCAGTAGCCAGACTGTAAACTACTAGATTTCAGCATTATTTATATAGATAACATGGAAAATTAACACAAAATCCTCAAAAATGCGTAAAAAATATTTTTAACGTAGAAACTTGACTTAAACAATGGGAAATTTTCAAGGGACTAAGCACATTAAATGCGAAAGCATTAGGCCTTATGACTATATTATGGCTCTGTTTTGTATGGAGCTCCCAAAGAGGTGCATGAGGTCTGTACTGTACCTCTGTATGCCTCCGATTTCATACAGAGGCATTTAAAAAAAGATTCTGTTAGACTACAAATTCGTATGGAATCCATGGGGCCATACTGCACTTACGTTTTCTTTTGATTTATATGGAAAAATGGTGGCATTAATTCTCAGGGGGAATATCTCCATGATGCAGTGCTGTATGGGGGCACCATACAGGGTTGCCACTGTACAGGCTTCTGCAAGTCTCTTGTGTGTGTGAAGCCTTTTAGGCAGCTCTGCTTGTTCAGGCTGATGGCTTGTGCACTAGGATTTTATAAAACCAGTTTTGTTACAATGGCACATCTAGCAGTGACCAAACTGCATGAAAACTGGTATGTGTAACCAAATGTCCAGCAATTTAACTCTAAGGGCCCTAGTACATCGGCCAATGATCGGGCAAATGAGCGCTCATATGATTGCTCATTCCCAATCATTGCCTTATGTAAATAGGGCAGCGATCAGCCGATAAACAAGCAAACTCTCGTTCATTGGCTGATGTGCTCATTTATGCAGCAAGAAATATAGTTGTCAACGCAGATCAACGAGCTGTCTCGTTGATTGGCGCTCATTTTCAAGGCCCATATCGGGCCGTGTAGTAGGACTTTAAGGGTAGGAACACACACAGCGTAAAGACTGCGGATTTTCCGTAACGGATTAATTGCGTAAAATCTGCAGCGTATTACAGTAGCAGCAGTGTGGGTGAGATTTCAACATATCTCGTCCCCACACTGTGGAAAAATGCAGCCGAAAAAACACAAACGTTTCTTCAACCGCAGCATGTCAATTAATGCTGCAGGATCGCAGCTCTTCCGTTGTGGGTTTTCCCCTTGAATTCATTGGGGAGCTTAAACCCGCAACAAAGTGGTGTGTTGCGATATTTGCAAAAATCGCAAGTAAGGAGAAAAAAATTATACTTATCCAGAGTTCCCTGCTTCTCCAGACTGGCCTGCGTGGGTGAAGTTGCAGGCCATGTGACCGCTGCAGCCAATCTCAGAGGAGGGAGGGGGTAAGTATGTGCGATAATTTACGTACGAAAAAACGCACCACAGTTTGGTGCAGGATTTCAAACGGCATTCCCTGCGTTTCTAACCTAAGAGTCCCTTTTAAGAATAATGGCAGTGAACATAGTAAATCAGTACAAAAGAGAAATAATGATTATCTATGTTTAGAAAGGGGAGCGTATTTAAAAAATGTCTGCTATTATATATGGTAATCTATGAATACAACCTATACTGCTTAATGCCCGGTTCACATCTGTCTGTCACAGATCCAGCCGAAAATATTGTGCAGCATGCTGCGCTATTGTTTCTGGTAAAACCACGGACAGGAACCCATTAAAGTTAATGGATCCTGTCGGCACCGATTGTGTCCGTCGCACAAAGGAACCGACGCTTCCGGTATTTTCGTTGTTCTGCTCCTCTGATGGAGCAGAACAATGGAAAGACCGATGCAGATGTGAACGAGGTATTTGTATGTTATTCTCATATACAAATTCTAGTTGATGTTTCCTATGAATTGTTCTATAAAATAAGTTTTAAAGTATTGAATTTTCTTATTGCATGCAGCACCACATAGTATTTTTGCATATGTCCGATATCTTAAAGGGAATCTGCCACCTCCAACACCCCCCCCCCTAATCTACAATAATCAGTACCTAGTTTAAAAGACGCTGATGCAGCATCTTTTTCTACTCTGTAGCATTCCCCCCGCTATAGGCCCGCATGTAGGTAGAGTGCTGCATGGCGGTGACGGGTCCTAGGAGACCTCCCTAAGCATCAGCATGCAGCGCACAGCCGTTTGCAGGCTTACAGCGGGGGAGTGCAAGTAAGTAGAACGATAAAAATTACAGATTCGGAATTCAGGAGGGTTTTTTGGAGGTGACAGTCTCTTTAAGGCCGGATTCACACGAGCGTGTTCGGTCAGTCATATACGGTCCGTGTGTCGGCTGCATTTCCCGGATCAAACACAGTGCAGGGAGCTGGTCTCCTAGCATCATAGTTATCTATGACGCTAGGGGTCCCTGCCTCTCCGGAACTACTGTCCTGTACTGAAAACATGTAAGTCTTAGTAATGTGTGCCATTGAGTCGTGTAGGGAGGAAACGGGTATGGCATATTTCAACATGCCCAAGAGGGTGTCTGGCAGCGGTGTCAATGGTCAGAATAAGTGCCTGCCAGTAATCCCCCAATCCCTGCTCTTATCTACTGCCCAATGTGTAATTAAGACCAGGGCTATTGTATTCTTATCTGTTCTATTAATTTTAATGTAATGCAAACTGTTAACTGATGGATTTATGGCTCCCGCAGGCAGAGGCGTAACTTGAAGCTCCTCCTCGTTGAAGCAGAAGTCTGTTCTATAATGCAGGACGGTCAACCGGAGGAGGTAAGCTGCTCCTATTGTTGTATATGCATATTGCATTAATATCTCTCCACAAAGCAAAAAAAAATTTTAAGTCCAGCATCACACAACACAAAAAGAGACAATGGCATTTTTATTTTTCTAATATCATATAGCAACTGTCTGTTTCTAAAAACCGGAAAGCACCTTTTGAGACCAGGATCACACACATAGCTTAGGTGCAGTTTTTGGCTCAGTTTTTTTTTTTCCGCCAAAGTCAGAAATGGATCCAAAGGGAAGTAAAGGTATAAAGAATAGACTGATGCATCTCTTCTGTTGTGTCCACTCCTCTATTTGACAAAAAAAAGCCCAAAACTGCACCAAAGCTATGTGTGTGATCCTGGTCTCAAAGGGTTCTCCCCGGTTTTTATGAACAGACAGCTGCATATATGATAACACAAGAAAAAAAAAATGTCCATGGTCTCGTTTTAAGCCTCATGCTCAGGACAGCATTGGTTTTATGGCCCGCAAAACCACGCAGTACGTAGGACCACAAAAAAAAAAACCTTGTTGTGCATCCATGTGTCATCCAGAAAAATCCGGACCGTAAAATGACTTGTCCTGAGTTTTTGCGGTCTGGATTTGTGGCCCCCGCACCGATCCGGGAAAATGATGGTCGTGTGCATGGGGCCATAGAAAAGAAATGGGTCAACAGTGAATGTTCCTACTGAATGACAACAAGCAGAGATCTTGAAAACCATGTGGAATTAATACAAAAAGTATATTGGAAAACCTGTATAGCTTTTAATTGTACACAAGATAACATTCATTTTCTGAAGCCAGAACACTCTTAACCCCCAGCTACGTTTTTTAGTTTTTGCCTCTCTGCCTTTCAGCAGCCATAACTTTTTTAAATTTTTTTCATTGACATGGCTGTATGAGACATTGTTTTATGCAGCAGAAATTTGCTCCTGCTTAGAGGCTGAACGCTCACTGGAGAACTCCTCTTCCTCTTCTACAGCGCCGCCAAAAGACGTCGCTGTAGACTAAGCAACTGACCTGCCTGCCGTCAAAAGACGGTGTGCGGTCGTTAAGGGGTTAAACTTATAACCACGTTCATGCAACTTTGTAGGAAAGTAAATGTTAGTTGTGTAACTTTTCATTTATACTGTGGTTTAACTTTACATAAAACTGGAAAACCTCTTTAGTCCTCATGCTCACTTCAGTTATTTTCTTCACGGTGCTATCCGTTTTTTTTTAACTGATAGCACCCTGACACATTAATTTCTATGGGGCCATGCACACTTCCGTTGTTTTGACGGTTCCGTTCGTCCATTCCATCAAATGTAATGCATGTCCTACTTTTGTCCGTCGTTCAGTGACCGTGGGGCCCATTAAAGTCTATGGGTCCGTCAAAAAAAAAGACATCCGTGTGTCATCCGTTTTTTACGGATCCGTTACTAAAGCAACGGCAGGGCGTACCAAAGTTCCCTGCATTCAACACACACGATGGAAGTTAACGGGCCGTTTAAAACGGAAGACAAAAAGGAGGCACAGCATCCATTTAAAACGGAACGGACACGGAGTGACAACGGACACACGGATCCGTTTTAAACGGACGTGAAAACAGTGAAGGATGTGTGCATGAGGCCTTAAAGTGTAAATTTCTTCATGAACATTGATTCAACATTGCCCACAACATGGTATTCCTGGCAATGCACTCATCCACATAAAATAGGGGC
This sequence comes from Rhinoderma darwinii, assembly GCF_050947455.1. Classification (NCBI taxonomy): domain Eukaryota; kingdom Metazoa; phylum Chordata; class Amphibia; order Anura; family Rhinodermatidae; genus Rhinoderma; species Rhinoderma darwinii. The sequence goes on along the minus strand of NC_134689.1, from coordinate 193,387,460 downwards.
ACCTACAATTGCTCTAAAAAATAATTAATATGGTATTTAACATATAGTGTTACCTTTGCCAGGTTGGTGCAGAGATGATGGCAGAATCGGATACAGCAGAAGATGGACCACCTTTGGATTTACCGCGCAACATCTGTCAGTAAACATTAGGGTTTTTTTTCTGGTTTCCTTTTGATCTCTCTACAGGGGGGTCAATTTCCATTTTGGGCTGGTAAACAGCAGATTGGGTGGAGCTAATGATATTTGTGTCCTATTGCAGAGGGGGTAGGTTCTTTCTGCAGCCAGTTGTCTTACTTCCTATCACAGGATTGGGAGAAGGAGGGGGCTGGTCTCCTGGGACACTCACAGAATACTACTTTTATATATTTCTTCGTTTCAACTGCTTTTTTTTTTTAATACATTTTTTTGTGTATTTTCTAAGTTTAGCGTGTCTTTAACAGTTAAACTAAGATGAATAAGAAGAGATTGAAAATATTTACTTGAGTGTTTTTGAGTGAGAGAAGGATCATTTTTAGTTGCCTTATGTTTTGTTTGAGAGAAAATTATGAACAAAAGGGGTTTTCCAGGCTTTTACAAAATCTTCAAATCAGCGGTTTATGGTTAAAAATAAAATAAAAAATATATATGATTTTAGCCCCGTTTAACACACCGAATTTAGTTTTTAATTTTTTTCAAGGTTTTTTTTAATTTATTTTTTTTATAGGCTTTTCAGTATAACTTCAAAACTGTCTGAAAAAGTGCTGGTACAAAAGTTTTGTTTTTACATGCTCTTACACAACAAAAACTTTTACATGCTCTTACACAACAAAAACTTGTACATGCTCTTAAACAACAAAAACTTGTACATGCTCTTACACAACAAAAACTTGTACATGCTCTTACACAACAAAAACTTGTACATGCTCTTACACAACAAAAACTTGTACATGCTCCTACACAAGAAAAACTTTGCCTGAACCTGGCCTCCACTCCCTTTTTCAATGCCCCTGACGTACTTTATTTACAAAGCTACACAATGACTTGTCATCCCAACACGTGGCCATGGCAGCCTATCGTAGGCTACAATGGGGACGTCCGTGAGGTCAACATGTCACCAGTTGCTGCAGTGACATTTGGCGACATGTCCTTGCTGCAACTTTGTAAAGGGAGATTGACAGGGGCACCGTGGAACTGCTGGCATGGGAGTTGTGGGGGATTTAAAATGTAAATGGTTTTGTTTTTACTTGTAAACAACTGTTTTAAAGACTTGGGAAAAGCCTGGAAAGCCCCTATAGGCCTCATTCACACACTGCAAATTTGGTCAGCATTTTTCATCAGTATTTTAAAGCCAAAATCCGTAGTAGAGGCAAAGAAGAGAAGTACAAAACTTTCCACTATATTTCTCCTCTGTTTAGGATCCACTCCTTGTTTTGGCTGACAAATACTGATGCAAAATACTGATCAAATCTGTTCTGTGTGAATAATGCCATAATGAACTTTTCCTGTGAAATAAATGAGGTCATTTTCGCCTGTTAATGATACCTGCAGAGGTTTGAGATGTTGAGGTATAAATAATTCCCTTTATTTCATGGTGTGCATGCCATCCTTTCTCCTGCCACATACTGTGTGTTGTGGTCCTTTCTCTTATGTTCCTTTGTACTGTTTATTTAGCGGATGCTGATGCTTTCCGGTTACTTTGGGACCTGAAAATGAAGAAAAGACAGAAATGCCCGTCCCTTCCAGAAACTGTGACCGAGCTTAGCACAGAAGAGGGAAGTAAAGTATACATCGTGGGGACGGCACATTTTAGTGACAGCAGTAAACAAGATGTGGTAAAGGTAATAGCCAAACCAGCTTTTGAGAGGAAGTACAGCATGTTTTTCATTTTTAGGCCTCTTACTGGTTTTATTTTTATCAAAATTTATATCTGATTCTGTGGCAAAGTTTTCAGTCTATAATGTTATTATTACATTATATTAGATATTTCTTTTTATCATGCGCTACTTATTCTCCTTAGACCATACAAGAGGTGCAGCCCGACGTAGTAGTGGTTGAGCTGTGTCAGTACCGAGTGTCCATGTTAAAGATGGATGAAGAGACTTTACTCAAAGAAGCCAAAGAAATCAACCTAGAAAAACTTCATCAAGCAATTAAACAGGTATTTTTAAAAGATCCATCATCTTGTATATCAATGTGATGTTGTTTTCCTGCCCTTTGAAATGCAAAGGATTGTCTCAATTCAGCCTAAAATAGTCATTCTATTTTATTTTTTTAAACATTTTGTTTTACTTCTTTAACTTTTTTTTTTTTTTTCCCCCCCACTAGGGGACTAGACTTTGCGATCTTTTGATCACTTCTGTAATCTACTGCAATACTCTTGTATTTCTGTATAGCAACCCATTGGCATGGAGGGGTGGACAATGGACTGACAGGTGGAGCCACCCCGCTCTGTCTAACCACTTTGATGCCACAGTCAGCATTGACTGCAGCATCGAATAGGTTAAACTGAAGGTATCTGATCTCCAATCCTGGCCTTTAGAGCTAGGTGTCTGCTGTATTATACAGCCGGCACCTACAAGTGATGGCACAGCTCCTGTGCCCTCGCTATTACAATGATGTACGTTTTATGTCATTTTGTGGGAACTACATACAAATGTATGCCATAGGGTGGGAAGGGGTTAATAATTGCAGTTTTTTTTCTTCATTGTATGGTCTTTATAGTGCTGCCTACTTAATTAGGGCTTTTCCCTCACCCCTTTGTACTTGTGACAGAATGGAGTCATGTCCGGCCTCATGCAAATGCTCCTACTGAAGGTGTCTGCTCACATCACTGAACAGCTAGGAATGGCTCCTGGTGGGGAGTTCAGAGAGGCTTTCAAAGAGGTGAGACTCATTCATAATAGTTTTCCGTTCCCTTATGCTACTAGTTATTTTCCATATATATTTTTGAAACTTGACACTGATGCAGTTATTGCATTGTCATCAGTTTATCTCCATACTGTGCTCTGTATAGTTCCTTTCTGTCCTGCTGGGATTCTCACTATATATGCATGACTTATTGTGTGTTCTCTTTGGATTACTCTATCCAGCGGCTCATTTCTGACCACTAATCCTAATAAACAGAACATTTTGCACACACCTTTGCATTTGTATTCATTCTAACCTTTAACAGTATTATTTAGATACCCCCTATAACTATCAAAGCCTTCTCTAAACATCGCACATGCATCATTTCCCCCAAACTATGTCTTTAAATATTGTTACTAAAGTGATTATTATATGGGTAATATTGCAGGCCAGCAAAGTGCCTTTCTGCAAGTTTCACCTCGGAGACAGACCTATTCCTGTAACGTTCAAGAGAGCCATTGCTGCACTTTCATTCTGGCAGAAGGTGAAGCTCGCCTGGGGCCTGTGCTCATTATCAGACCCCATCAGGTACTGTTTTGGAGTGCGTGCGCGCGTGTACGTGTGTACGTGTACCTCGGAAGTTTTCTTGCTCCTTAAACCAAAGCTTTTTGTTTCAGTGAGGATGATGTGGAGAAATGTAAACAAAAGGATTTGTTGGAGCAGATGATGGCAGAAATGATTGGTGAATTTCCTGATCTCCATCGCACTATAGTTTCTGAGCGAGATATTTATCTCACCTACATGTTGAAGCAAGCGGCTAGAAAAACTGAACTACCTCGTGCCTCTGAAAGTAATGACCAGCTATTACTATTATCTTTAGCATTGAACCTGGCTGTGTTGGTCATGTCACAGTTTTAATGGTATCCGTATAATTCTGCATTCACCATGCGTCCTCTAGCAGTGGCGATGGACCACTATTATTATTTACAACTGCTGCCTCTGTGAGGAACCCGAGATTCGGAACGATGTATGAGAGAAAAGTACCTCTGACTCCTTATACTTCATGTTACTAGTTATGGCGCCCCCTGGAGTTCTTTTCATCCTCTCTCAGAACATCCACCAAATGTGTTCATTGACGGTGATCACACATGTCTCAGTCCCATCACTCGTATCACCTTGAACGTGGGCGGTGTAGTGATTCATGCAAAAAGGACTGGTGTACTACAAGTGACTTCTCATCAACGCTAAGCACATTAGGAAAGTGTTTTCTAACCAGGGTTCCCCAGAGGCAGGTCAGGGTTACCCCGGAACACCGTAGACTTGTCACTTTTTACAGTACAAAAAGCAAACTGATTTAAATTCCTCAAAGATACGTGGCAAAGCGCATCTCAGCCAGAATATAGAATTCTAGAATGCTTTACCTCCCTCTCCACCAGGGGTACTCAACTATTTTTAGCAAAGGTCCTTTTACCTGGGTCTGCCGCCTGACGAAGGCCCGAGCTGAACACCAACAGTAAGATTCTATTCATACAGGTCGGATTTTCCATAGGCAATTCAGACCAGTGGATCTGTGGCGGAAATCTGAGGCTTATGAGCCAAAAGGCCCCTTATAGAATGTGTGAAACATATTGCCCTTTGTAGATAGTTGCCACACAGTGCCCTCTGTAGACAATGCCACACAATGCGCATTTTAGAATGTGCGCGACAATGCCCCTTGTAGATAGTGTTAAAAAAACTTGTAGTCACCTAGCCCCGTTCCCGCCGCGAATGGAGCTGCACAACCTCCTCAGCCATGTTAGGCCTGCAGTCTATCAGATGCCTCTAGTATAGACCGTATATTAATTCTACTGCTGTTGGCATAGACTGACCAATACTTCTATTTGAATGATAATGTTTCTGGGCTCATGGCTTGTTTTTAGAATATAGGCTACGTGCCTTTAATCCCTTAACGACCGGTGTATAGTGTTTTTACGTGGGCCGTTTGGGGTAGTTCTTCTGAAGCGCCGCCTTTTCACGTCAGTACTTCAGAAGAACTTTTCCTGCATCGGGCAAGGATCTCCTGAAGCCTGTGCTGTTGCTAACAGCTTCGGGCTTCAGGGCAATGATCGGAGACCACTAGCATTGTTCTCCGATCATATTTAACCCCTCAGATGCGGCGCTCAATAGCAAGCGCCACATCTGAGTGATTTTAGAGGGAGGGAGCTCCCTCTCTCACCCCACTGCCATCCTGCGTGCATTGCGGGGTGCCTATGGCAGCCTGGGACCTAACAAAGGCCCCCAGGTCTGCCTGTAGTGATTGTCTGTTAGGCCATGCCAGAGGCCTAATAGGTGCCTGTCAGTTTTACACTGACAGGCAATAATACTATGCAATACAGACGGATTGCAGTGTATTATAAAAGTGATCAAAAGATCACATCGTGAAGTCCCCTAGTGGGACAAAAAAAGTTAAATAAAGTTGGACATAAATAAATAAACAAAGGTCCGAAGTGTAAAAAAAAAAATGAAAACCCCACTTTTTCCCCTTACAAAATACTTTATTATGAAAAAAAGTTACTCATATTTGGTATCGCTGCGTCTGTAACGAACCCAACTATAAAACTATTACATTATTTAACCCGCACGGTGAACGCCGTATTAAATAAAATAAAAAAACAATGCCAGAATTTATGTTTTCTGTTCATCCTGCCTTCAAAAAAATTTGATAAAAAGTGATCAAAAAGTCACATTTACTCCAAAATGGTACCAATAAAAACTACAAGTCATCCTGTAAAAAAAAAAAAAGCCCTCATACAGCTGCATCGGCGTAAAAATAAAAAAGTTATGGCTCTTAAAATATGGCGACACAAAAACAAATAATTTTACAAAAAAAGTGTTTTTACTGTTTAAAAGTAGGAAAACCTAAAAAACCGACATAAATATGGTATCGCCGCAATGGTAACGACCCGCTGAATAAAGTTATTGTTATTTATACCACATGGTAAACTGCGTAAAATTAAGACTCAAAAAAGAATTGCGACATTTTTCCAGTACCCCACTAAAAAAGTTAATAAAAAGTTCATTGATAAATTATATGTACCCCAAAATGGTGCTATACAAAAATACAACTTGTCCCGCAAAAAAAAAGTCCTTATACAGCGATGTCAACGCAAAAATAAATAAGTTCTAGCTCTTTGAATGCGACGATGGAGAAACTTAAAACATTGCTCGGTCGTTAAGGTTCAAAATAACTTTGTATTTTTATTTATCATTATTAGGATCAGTATTTGTTTTATGTGGGCAGAACAATTCAATACCTTCTGTTAGTAGTGTGGAAAATAGGGTTAGTTGCCTCATTTGAAAATTGTGTTTTGCCTTGAGTAGGCTGGAGCGATGCAGTGACGACATCACGCCAACCAGCCTGCGCAGGACTTCTGTCCCAGTGTCTTATAGGCTGCAGGCTTAACGTGGTTTGTAGCCTAGTGAGCGGTGGAGAAAGGAGCTTATAGTATTCACTTGCATCTGCGTTCTGAGGACACAGATACAATTGAATTGTATCTGTCGCTCGGGGATCTGCCCGGTTACCCCACTGGCGTTCATGGTCCGGGTTTGGACCGTGGTCCGCCAGTTGAGGACACCTGCTCTACAAGAAAATTCTTTGGAGTAGCGGTTCCCCAGGAGTGGAAAAGTTGTTCAGGTATTCCTCCATGGTTATAAGGTTGGAATACACTGCATTCGGTGGACGGTGTGAGAACGGAATCAAAGGAACCCCAGGGGGTGCCACAACAAGTATGTAATATCGGGAGTTTGTTTTTTGTTTTGTTTTTTTATTTATAAATATTGAATTTGAAAAATAGTTTTGCAGAATCTAGTAGAGACATTGAAAAATGGAATATTTATTCTTGGGACAAGCCCTTTAATTCTCTCCTCTGCCAATCGCACGAGATCACCAAATGCCCACATATAACCTTTTATAAAGCACCACAAATGTTATAAACCTTCAACTGGAGAGAAATGTTTCAACAGCAGAACAGACCTCCTTGTTTCTGTTGTTCTGCTGCTCCCTACCTGTCTATTATCTAATTCCTGAATTATTTTTTCCACCATCTACCATGTTTTGATCTTGAAAACCGCTTATACGTGACTTTTCATTACTGATGTTTTTGTATTCACATTTGTCACTTTTCTATACTTAGCGGAGCCTAGAAAAAGTGTCCCATCTATCGTTGTTGGTGTTGTCGGCATGGGGCATGTACCTGGTATTGAGAAGAACTGGAATACTGATGTAAACATACAAGAAATCATGAGGTAAATCTGTGTTTGCTAATAAAAATGTGTGTGTCCCTCTTATACACATACCCAATGGTCACCCTCCTTTTATTTTTATAGACTCACAAGAAAACTCCACTTGTGTAATGCACTTTTCAGGCTGATTTCTTTTCTTCTCTAGAGATAAAAGGGGAATTTACAAACATTTCTTTGCCAGTTTTCTGGTGTAGAAAAGTTTCAAATGGCACAAAAGTTGCAGTTTGGGGTAAAAATGGTGACTTCTGTGCTATTTACACAGTTTGCGTCACTTTTGAAAAGTGTTCGGGGCCACCCACTGGCTGCCAGAATCTGTAAATTATGGTGCAAATCTACACCAGCTCATGGCTGACGTAGATTTTCACGCTTACAGCCAGAGATGCGCCTAATTTATTAGGAGGCGTACACCTCTTAATAAATTAGGCACATTTTGCTCCAACTTTCTTTATATTAAGACTGGCATATAAAACGGCATTCTTAAAAAAAAAAAAATTCCTACTGAAGTTTCCCTAGAGGTTCCTGTACACCCCCCAAGTCCCCCCCCCCCCCCACCACCATTCTCCATACAAAAGAACGTATATTGGGGTGGGAGATGGTAATCGCCCGCTTCCTAATAATTACACAGCAAAAACTTGGACCACGCAGGCACAAAATGTGCCAAACTTATATCGTTGGTTCATGCTGCATGATCATTTTGGGGCATCTTTCATGACCTGTTAAACCAAAAGTGGCATAAGGAAAAGAATCGTGTCTAACTTATTTTGTGTCAGTTTGTTTGCACACATTGACACATTTTAATGAGGCTCTGTCACCAGATTCTCAAATCCCTATCGCCTATTGGATGTGATCGGCGCTGCAATGTAGAGAACAGTAACGTTTTGTTTTTTTTAAAAACGTTAATTTTTGGCCAAGTTATGAGCTATTTTATTTATATATATATATATATATATATATATATATATATTTGCAAATGAGGTTTGAAATGGACAACTGGGCGTGTTTTTTTCGTATGTCCAACTGGGCGTGTATTGTGTTTTTAACTGGGCGTGTTTTACTTGTTTTACTAACTGGGCGTTGTGAATAGAAGTGTATGATGCTGACGAATCGGTGACCAATCGGCATCATGCACTCCTCTCCATTCATTTACACAGCACATAGTGTTCTTACTAGAACGATGTGCAGCCACATACACAAGTGTCCTGATAATGAATACACATGACCTCCAGCCTGGACGTCATGTGTATTCAGAATCCTGACACTTCTGAATCTTTTCTGTGAGATTCCAGCAAGCCACGCGTAATCTCGCGAGATTACGAGGTAAACGAGATTTTGTTTCCCTTGCTGGAAATCTCACAGAAAAGATTCAGAAGTGTCAGGATTCTGAATACACATGACGTCCAGGCTGGAGGTCATGTGTATTCATTATCAGGACACTTGTGTATGTGGCTGCACATCGTTCTAGTAAGAACGCGATGCTGCTGTGTAAATGAATGGAGAGGAGTGCATGATGCTGACTGGTCACTGATTCGTCAGCATCATACACTTCTATTCACAACGCCCAGCTAGTAAAACAAGTAAACACGCCCAGTTAAAAACACAATACACGCCCAGTTGGACATACGAAAAAAAACACATCCAGTTGTCCATTTAAAACCTCATTTGCATATATATATATAAAATAGCTCATAACTTGGCCAAAAATGAACGTTTTAAAAAAAACAACAAAAAAACGTTACTGTTATCTACATTGCAGCGCCGATCACATGCAATAGGCGATAGGGATTTGAGAATCTGGTGACAGCCTCTTTAAACTATGCACCCTTTCTGACAATATACGCCCCTTTCTCGGTAAGCCACTTTTAAAAGGAGTTTAGAGAGGTGCAAACATCAATATTGCACCAATTTGCATCAAAGTTTTGTGCATCTTTCGGCCCTTTGTTGACCCAGCCACCACAGTACATCTGCCCCGCTGTTAAGCTGCCACTTATTATTTCTATGGCTGTATTTAGGATAGAAAGTCGCAGACTGACAGCTTCTCATACGTGTAAAAGTTTTGTCTTGTCATGTGAAACCCAGTTTGTTGTTATAGGCGTACTTGGACCTAGAACGATGAGGGAAATTTGTCTGGTTCAGGTGTTTTCTTATGAAGAAGGCTAAATGTGAAAGGCCAGCAGTATCTTAAACTAAATAATAATCCGTTTTCAGAACTATAATGCTAGTAAACCTAATAGGCCTTGTTGAGGTGGCAGCTCATTCCCCATACTACAAAGTTTATATTCTGTTACTAAAGATCGTATGTCTACGGCAGGGGTCTCAAACTCGGCCTGGTAAATGGGCCGCACATAGAAAAAATGTGAAGTTGACAGGCCGCATTACTTTCAAATTTGATACAATACAAAATAATTGTTAATTAATTCATTATTTAAACTACTATAACAATACTGCATTACTATAATACTACATTACTATAGCAATACTACATTACTATAATCATACATTACTGTAACACTACATCACTAACAGTACTACCTTACTATAATAATACTACATTACTATAACAATACTACATCACTATACTACACTACTACAATAATACTACATTACTACAATACATTACTGTAACAGTACTACATCACTAACAGTACTACATTACTATAATACAACATTACTATAACACTACTACATTACTATAACACTACTACATTACTACAATACATTACTGTAACAGTACTACATTCACTAACAGTACTACATTACTACAATACAACATTACTATAACACTACTACATTACTATAACACTACTACATTACTACAATACATTACTGTAACAGTACTACATTCACTAACAGTACTACATTACTATAATACAACATTACTATAACACTACTACATTACTACAATACATTACTGTAACAGTACTACATCACTAACAGTACTACATTACTATAATACAACATTACTATAACACTACTACATTACTACAATACATTACTGTAACAGTACTACATTCACTAACAGTACTACATTACTATAATACAACATTACTATAACACTACTACATTACTACAATACATTACTGTAACAGTACTACATCACTAACAGTACTACATTACTATAATACAACATTACTATAACACTACTACATTACTATAACACTACTACATTACTATAACACTACTACATTACTGTAACAATACTACATTCACTAACACTACTACATTACTATAACAATACTACATTACTACAATACATTACTGTAACAGTACTAAATCACTAATAGTACTACATTACTATAATACAACATTACTATAACACTACTACATTACTACAATACATTACTGTAACAGTACTACATCACTAACAGTACTACATTACTATAATACAACATTACTATAACACTACTACATTACTATAACACTACTACATTACTACAATACATTACTGTAACAGTACTACATTCACTAACAGTACTACATTACTATAATACAACATTACTATAACACTACTACAATACATTACTGTAACAGTACTACATCACTAACAGTACTACATTACTATAATACAACATTACTATAACACTACTACATTACTACAATACATTACTGTAACAATACAACATTCACTAACCGTACTACATTACTATAATAATACAACATTACTATAACACTACTACATTACTATAACACTACTACATTACTGTAACAATACTACATTCACTAACACTACTACATTACTATAATCATACATTACTGTAACACTACATCACTAACAGTACTACCTTACTATAACAATACTACAATACATTACTGTAACAGTACTACATCACTAACAGTACTACATTACTATAATACTACATTACTATAACAATACTACATTACTACAATACATTACTGTAACAGTACTACATCACTAACAGTACTACATTACTATAATAATACAACATTACTGTAACACTACTACATTACTGTAACACTACTACATTACTGTAACACTACTACATTACTGTAACACTACTACATTACTGTAACACTACTACATTACTGTAACACTACTACATTACTGTAACACTACTACATTACTGTAACACTACTACATTCACTAACACTACTACATTCACTAACACTACTACATTCACTAACACTACTACATTCACTAACACTACTACATTCACTATAACACTACTACATTCACTATAACAATACTACATTACTATAACAATACTACATTACTATAACAATACTAAATGACTATAATAATACCGTTCAGTTTAAACTTACCGGAGATTTGCGAGTTTACGCCACGTGTATTTTAACAATCCAGTTTTCCAGTTAAAGGCTATGTTCACACAGAGTTTTTTGCAGGCAGAAGGCTTTTTATGTCTTTTTTTTTTTTTTAACCTACTTCTTTAACCCCTTCCCGTCGCAGCCCTTTTTCAGATTTTCGTTTTTTCCTCCCCACCTTCCAGAAGCCATAACGTCTTTATTTTTCCGTTCAGGGGTTCCCCCAGGGCAGAGCGCTACTAGCAGTCTGCCTGAGACTCCAGCTCTGGTGCTGACATCACTGTCCATATATGGACATTGATGTCAGGGGCTTCCCGAGAGCAGGAGTCTCGGAGCAGAACACTAGTATAGTCTTTTCTCTGGGACTCCTTCTCTGGGGAAGCCCCTGACCTCGCTGTCCATATGTCCAGCAGAGGATGCCCGGCCAAAAGCGTTGGCGATGCTCTGGCTGGGGATTCCACTCCTAGAGCGAGCCTCAATAACGCTATCTACAGGGAGGGAGGGTGTAGCGCTGTCAACAGGGTGGGGTGTGTGGGGCGCGATCTACTGGGGGCTTCACTATCTACAGTGGGCTGTGTGATGGCATGAAGGAGTGACGGCACACTCCACCGTCAGACTGCTCTCTACCCTTCCGAGGGAGCCCCGCGGGCCACAGATGACCGTCTCAGGGGCCACGTGTTTGACACCCCTTGTCTACGGACTCCAGCAATGTAAATTCACTTTCACTCTCTACATTAGATTCTCACCTCAAAGATCAGATATTCCCGACAGTTCAATTGACAGTATCTTGTCAACAACTTATGCTAATCTAACAGTATACCTCATATATATATTAACTTTGTCATTTACTTACTGTTAAAATTTTAGTTGTTTTATCCATGCAAATTCTGTGTGAAGTTACTGCCACTAGATGTCCCCCTTCCTGTAATCTGATGTTCTCCCCCTGTAGTCAAGCAAAATCTGTTCCTAGTTACAGAGTAGAGGAGACAGACTTCAGGAAGTGGGGATGTCTCTTCACTGCTTTCCCATAGATGTCTATGGAGAGGGGAGGAGGGAACAGGAGAAGAGAGAAATAGAATCAGAGAGGAATCAGGACAGGAGACAGGCTACTAGTAAGCGTTCAATGTCTCTCCACTGCAGGATTCTCCGCTTCCGTGCTCATTACTGCTGTATCTTGCCCTCCATGCTGCTGCAGCTTCTATATCTGTGATATAAGTGGAGAATCCTGCTCTCCTATGTCTATGTGCGCATAATAGAAGACATGATAGCAGCCAGGCTCCACCCACTAGCTCAGAGACAATTGAAAATTACAGAGGGAGCCTGAAGAGGGGAAAACTGTTAAAGTTCAGAATACATATTATGATGTATGGCCAGAATTAGTGTTATTCCTCATGTACACACATATGACAGTTTATTTAGAAATAAACTGTGTACGTTTTTTTAAATAAATTTTACTATATCAATTTTTTTGTCGAGCAACTTAGATGTGATCGATATTAAGTGGGTCCTGTGTGTCAGAGACCCACAGGACCCACTCTCAGCCGAGCCGTCAGTTCAGCTGAATTGACGGAATCAGGTGAGAGAGAAAAATACAGCTGCTATGTATATAGGATAGATAGAAGCTGTATCATAAAAGGTGAAAAACATTAAAAAAACAAAAAAACATCCAAAGATGTGTATATAGCCTATAAGTAATATGAAGTGCTATATTGGTACCTGGAGTCTGTAACATTAGTATTGTTGCAATTTTTCTAGTTACTTATGTTTTTTTTTGGTTTTTTTCTTACAGCGTGCCTCCTCCCTCACCACTGAATAGGATTATTACTTTCACTGCAAAAGTGACGTTTTTTGGACTTGTCGGTTACGGTTGTTTTTGTGTTAGTAAAAGGACTGTCCAGTTTATCCTTTCAGTGCCAGCCACACAGTATTGCCTTCAAAGACTGAACCAAATGAGAATCTGGAATTTTTAGATTGCAACTCATGGATGCCAGTTCTCTTTTTACGCTACTGATGTCACCACCTGCCCTATGTTCATATCCAAGGAATCACCAAGAAATTGCGTTGTCCACTGATTGCAACAAAAGTAAATGGCAGCTACTCTAGGTTCTGCAGAAACTGTTGTGCTTTGAGGATGAGAACCATGACTATAATGTATCAAAGACCAGAAAATGGAATTATAGCAGGTATTGCATTTAACCCTATAGGAAAAATCATATCTTTTTTTAAAGAGTACGTCACAAAACGCTTTTTATGGTGCAGTGCTTCCACCATTCTTCTACCTTACATAGATTTCATAAATGAGAATACTGACTGTATTGAATAACCCATCACAAGGGTTTGCTGATCTACCCTGTTTGTACGTTTTATTAATCGAATGCAACTTTATAACTAGAGCAGTCTTACTAGACCCATGTTATAGACACCTATGTTAACTTCCGTAAATGAGCAAGGGATGTCCATAGATATAGTAGCCTATCATTCACTTTTAAATCTTTCACTTGTATTATAAAATGAGATTGCGTAACCACCTGGCACCAACTTTTTATTATACCATATCACCTTCACGTTATATAATACGCCGAGGTGTTTACAAAAAATGGGGGTTTTTGGCATTGCACTGCCAGTTACTTTAAAAAATGAGCACGAAACAGAAGTTTTACATGAATGTTCCATAGTTATGTATCACAAGCTTTATAACTACACTTTCTATTTAACGATTACTTTTTTGCATAGAGGTTGACAAAAAAAATTGATTACAAAATTTACATTATGTTACTTTATTTTAATGCATATTATACTTGTTCTTTTTGGACCAAATGGACATTACGTGAACTTTCCTTTTGTTTAAAAAGAGATGAATATTGTATCTACATAGTGGATGCTGCATATCTAGGCATCTCTAGTAAATTAGCACTATCAAAGGGGATGTCTGGGATTAAATAAAAACATGGCTGCTTTCTTCCAAAGACATTGCCACGCCTGTCCACAGGTTGTTTGTGGTATTGCAGCTCAGTCCCATTCACTGAGCTGCAATACCAGACACAACACCAGGACAGGGATGTTGTTTTTGGAAGAAAGCAGTCATGTTTTTCTCATCCTGGACAACCCTTTTAAGGCACTTTGTGGCATAGGAATTGCTCTTTGTAGAATAAAAATTGGCTCTGTTCACATGGCGTTTTGTGAACGTACTCCGCGTATGCTCTGGGAAAGCTCCATAGGCCTCTATTCACCTGACACAGGCCATAGGAGTGTCCTTTTGGCCTCTGTCGGGGTGGTATTCATCAGCATACATTTATTTTTATTTTTTTTACTGTATAGGAAAGCGCAGCAAACTGTGCTTTCGTATGCAGTGGGCCACCGCCAAAATATGTATACTGAGGGGTATAATTTTTTAAAATATTGTGGCCAATGGGCGATGTTGGCCACTGTATGATTATACAGTGGCATATGTCGGAAGTATACACTGGAATACTCCAGAATTATACCTCTGACGTGATGTGAACCGAGCCTAAATTGGTCATATTAGACTGGCAACAATGGCATAATCGGGCAAATGAGAATCATTCTGTGGAGAAGCTTGTTGACAACCCGTGTGGGAGCTGTAATGGCATTGGTTGTCACCCAGATTGTCGCAAAACTTGAAGGGGACAGCTCAAGCTTGATTATGAAAATTTTATTGTGGGTGTAATTCTCATCTGTAAAATTGTAGCATCAGAACTATATCCTGTGACTTTTCTCTCCCCATGTATGACATTGCTCAAACAAATTGTTAAAAATCCGTAGTGATGTAATTTTTAACACCTTAACTTTTTAATCTACACCATTTTGAATGGATCCAGTAAATATGTGCTTGAATTTAATCATTCATTTAAAGGGGAAGTTTTATTTTTAACACTTGAGGCGCATTACACAGGGAATCTGAAGTGTTTAAAGAGGCTCTGTCACCAGATTATAAGTGCCCTATCTCCTACATAATGTGATCGGTGCTGTAATGTAGATAACAGTGGTTTTTATTTTTAAAAACGATCGCTTTTTACCAAGTTCTAAACAATTTTAGATTTATGCTAATTAGTTGAATAGACAACTGGGCGTGTTTTTCCTTTTTACCAAGTGGGCGTTGTACAGAGGAGTGTATGACTCTGACCAATCAGCGTCATACACTTCTCATTGTTCCAGCCCAGCTTCCTTCACTGCATAATCACACTGGTACAATGAGAAGTGTATGACGGTGATTGGTCAGAGTCATACACTCCTCTGTACAACGCCCACTTGGTAAAAAGGAAAAACACGCCCAGTTGTCTATTAAGAAACGATTTAGCATAAATCTAAAATTGTTCAGAACTTGGTCAAAAATGATAATTTTTTAAAATAAAAACCACTGTTCTCTACATTATAGCGCCGATCAGACTATGTAGGAGATAGGGCACTTATAATCTGGTGACAGAGCCTCTTTAAAGAGGCTCTGTCACCAGATTTTGCAACACCTATCTGCTATTGCAGCAGATAGGCGCTGCAATGTAGATTACAGTAACGTTTTTATTTTTAAAAAACAAGCATTTTTGGCCAAGTTATGACCATTTTCGTATTTATGCAAATGAGGCTTGCAAAAGTACAACTGGGCGTGTTGAAAAGTAAAAGTACAACTGGGTGTGTATTATGTATGTACATCGGGGTGTGTTTACTTCTTTTACTAGCTGGGCGTTCTGATGAGAAGTATCATCCACTTCTCTTCAGAACGCCCAGCTTCTGGCAGTGCAGACACAGCCGTGTTCTCGAGAGATCACGCTGTCTCGTCACTCACAGGTCCTGCATCGTGTCAGACGAGCCGGCACCAGAGGCTACAGTTGATTCTGCAGCAGCATCAGCATTTGCAGGTAAGTAGCTACATCGACTTACCTGCAAACGCCGATGCTGCTGCAGAATCATCTGTAGCCTCTGGTGCCGATGTGTCCTCGCTCGTCTGACACGATGCAGGACCTGTGAGTGACGACACAGAGTGATCTCTCGAGAACACGGCTATGTCTGCACTGCCAGAAGCTGGGCGTTCTGAAGAGAAGTGGATGATACTTCTATACACAACGCCCAGCTAGTAAAAGTAGTAAACACGCCCCGATGTACGCACATAATACACGCCCAGTTGTACTTTTACTTTTAAACACACCCACTTGGACTTTTGCAAGCCTCATTTGCATAAATACGAAAATGGTCATAACTTGGCCAAAAATGCTCGTTTTTTAAAAATAAAAACGTTACTGTAATCTACATTGCAGCGCCGATCTGCTGCAATAGCAGATAGGGGTTGCAAAATCTGGTGACAGAGCTTCTTTGAGTACATTTCCAACAAAATAAACACAAAATATCACTGACAAATATAAGTCCTTGAGCTGTGGGGACATGCCCTATCTTCGGGTGTTTACGCCTCTGACCTCCCATTGACCTCAATGGGAGGCAGAGAAAGCGTATTTCGCTGCGTTTTTTGCCCTTGGCGCTCAATTTCACGGCGTGCAGGCAGAGCAAAATCTGCTTCAAAATTCCAAACTGAATTTTGAGGCAGATTTTACTCCTGCAAAAAAACTGTCTTAACCCAGCCTAAGGCTATGTTCACACGGGGTATTTTGCCGAGTTTTTTGACGCGGAAACCGCGTCGCAAAACTCGGCAAAAACGGCCGAGAACGCCTCCCATTGATTTCAATGGGAGGCGTCGGCGTCTTTTTCCCGCGAGCAGTAAAACTGCCTCGTGGGAAAAAGAAGCGACATGCCCTATCTTCGGGCGCTTCCGCCTCTGACCTCCCATTGACTTCAATGGGAGGCAGGAGAAAGCGTATTTCTCGCTGTTTTATGCCCGCGGCGCTCAATGGCCGCGGGCGAAAAACGGCGCGATAATTGCCGCGAAAATCGGCGTGCAGGGAGAGGAATATCTGCCTCAAAGTTCCAAACGGAATTTTGAGGCAGATATTCCTCCCCCAAAATACTCCGTGTGAACATAGCCTAAGGGTCCACAGTTTGCTTTGAGAGATGTTCACATGGATACTGCTATGCAAAATAAGCTGCATTTTTATCTGTGATCCCCAATATCTGCTTTCAAAACCTAATATAGACATTTAAGGGGTCACTGTTGGGGTACCCAGGCACATGGCGGATTTCTCTGCATGAATCCACAGCAAAAACTGCACGTGTTACGTTTTGGATTTTCCTGCGGATTTCACCCCTTCTACATCAATTAAGGTGAAAATTTGCAGCATGCTCTGATTTGTGTAGGAAACATTCAGCAGCATGTGGATGAGATTTGTTCAAATCTCATCTGCACAGCCGGTACCGTAATGCGCTGCATTTCTGTCCCCACGTGGACCCGGCCTTAAAGGTGGTGGTCCACAAATCAAATGTCTGCCTTGTTTTGTCTGAAACCGCAACACAACTGTAGATGGGCTTTATCTGGTATTGCAGGTTTTTTTTTTTTAGTTTTTTTTTAAACGTGAATAAACTGCAATGACAGACGTACGGTAGTCCATGGACAGATGTGATGTTTCTGGGGGAAAAGCAGAACACTTTTTCTAATCCTGGACACCTCCTTTTAACACTGGGTGTCTAGTGTAATGGGCCCTAGGTGTTAAATGTGAACTTTTGCCTTTAACTAATGGTTATTTAGTGCTGTATGGCCGCATACGTACGTGATATCTTTGAAATCATGCATTTATGCTTGTCCTTTTTAGTTGCTTGTATTATCCAGCTGACTGTAAATCTAAGGTGAAACCTCCTCCTGCATTAAAGGGAGCTGGTCGTTTTATTTGTATGGGAGTCGACAGTATACTTGATTGTGGTCTGCGTGGTCCCAAATGGCTTTTCTCGCAGACCAAATATTTTTAATGTATCTTTTGTGGCCGTGTCTGGTTATTTGGAATATCCTAACTTTTTCAACATGTGCTTTTTGTGTCTCAGGAATATTTCTTAACACTGTGTGAATGAAGGTTGCCTTGCGTGATCTCGGTTTTCCTTCCTTTGTGATATCCGGCATTGTGGGTTTTTTACAGCTAAACATGAACTATAGCTGCCTAGTGTTCTATATTTTTACCTTTTTACTCGTCCTCCTCCGCTTTATTCGATGCTGTAGGACCAGATTAATACTTCACAGGAAGTAATAATAAAATTTAAATAAATAAATATGGGTGTGTGACACCCCAGGGATGTAACAAAAGACCGGACAATAGGCAGACTGGTACCATGTGTCACCTTTATTTTATCTTTCTTTTGAGGATTTGTAGGGGAAATGTATTAAGACTGGTGTTTTATACGGTAATCTTAATCTACATAGTGCTGTAGAAGGATGCGCCTAATGTATTAAGTAGCGCATGCCTCTTAATCATTTAGGAGCATCTCTGCTCATCCATGCGCCGAAAGTCAAATCTACTCCAGCTATAAGCTGGACTAAATTAAAACTATAATTTACAGCACTTTCTGGCGTAAATTATAGTAGATTTGCTGGGGAAAAGCCATCTTTGTGGCGTAAAGTGGGACTGTTGCTGGATTTGCAATTTTTCGACACCAGAAAACTGACACAGAACGTTTACTAAATTCCCCCGTTGGGCCACGCTTGCATTGTGCGCTGTGCGAGTTGCTACCTATTCCTTCTGTTATACAGTTGAGGTGGACGCAGTCCGTACAGAAACACAGAAGCTCACTGGTCTCTTACACCGGATTCACACGAGCGTGTTCGGTCCGTGATATACGGTCCGTGTGTCGGACACATTTCCCGGACCGAACACACTGCAGGGAGTCGGGCTCCTAGCATCAGAGTTTAGACTATTTAAAAAACAAAAAGCCCCATGAATTTAATGGATGGTCCACTTGCATATAAACTTAATTTCCCCCTATGGGTCCCCGTTGCCTTATTCCTATAAACTTCGAATTACATATATGAATGGTACTAACTTTGATAAATTGGGGGCTTGCAAATCCCTAGAAGTTCTTCCTAGTGTGGTGGTCTTCTATTCCTTTGACGTGTGCTTTTTTTTTTATTTTTTATTAAGTGACTGAAATCATTGGTAAGATATTAAGCCTGTAACTGTATTGACCCTTGTCTTGAAAGTGTAAAGCCATAATGTTTAATTTGCCCGAGTCTTATAAAGGTCTACATCTGCTTTGTAGCATTTGTATAAATTTTTGCAATCGCAGCGTGCCTTTTTTAAGGTTTTAGGGAACATTGTGATTTATATTATTCAAATAAAGAATTGCAACAAAAGTGCCTCTTCTGGTAATATTATTGCTAAGTTGTATAATCCATTACTCTGATTAGTTTTTAGATCAGAATAAGAATAAAAAGGGATCTGTTAAAAATCCCATTGAAATCAAAATAACGGATGCAAACAGATTACAATCCGATTTGTATGTGTTTTACATTGATACCAATGATAAAAATAACCCCTACGTTAGACATCCGTTTTTTTGTATTCTACACTTTTATCTCAGTCAAAAGAACAAGTGACTAACCTAACGGATGCAAATTAAAAATCGCATTGCTTTCAATGGTATTTTTAATGGATCTGTTGGTTTTATTGTCATTCTGATCTAAAAACAGATCAGAGTAACGGATTATACGACACACGTTTGAACTTAGCCTAAATATATAAGAAGTACAAACATGGGTCCATAGGTTTATCAAAAAGGCTTTTGTTCATTGCAGATGACTACTATATTAACAGGTGCAAACTTGATATTGTTTTGCATACTTTTTTTTTCCGGTTAGCTGTTTTTCTCATTAAAGTTAATAGGGGGAAAATGCCACCCCCTAGAGCAGGGGTCAGCAACATGTGGCATCAGTGCCACAGCCGGCACGTGGGGCATGGTTTGCTGGCATACGTCCCTCTCCCAGTGTCCAGCACTGTTGTGTACTTGGCGGTACTGAATACAGGGAGAAAGAGCGGCGCTTCATTAAGCACTTGGCGGCACTGATCACCAGGAGAGAGTGTGTTTGTCGCTACTGAACATTTGGCAAGCACACCATGCAGGGTCTCCCTCTTTCCTTTCTCTGTTCCTCCTGTGTGCACTACCCCAAGCTAGTGTTCAGTAGCCTCGTATTCACCACAGATGAATCATCTTTGTAAAGAAAGTCCAGGACAAGGGTCACACTGAAATGTAAGTTTAATTAACTGATTAATTTGTCACATATGTGGTAACACTTTGTCCTCTATGACTTTTCTGTTTGCATGGCACACGGAGTACTTCATTGATTGATTTATTTATTTTTTATCAGCACGACATACAAAAAAGGTTGCCTGTCCCTGCCCTAGAGTATGCTGCAATTGCATGACCTCACATTATTTATTTTCTAACATGCAGTGGAGAATGAAAGCTGGAATTGAACGGGTTTCTATGGGTCTCATCCATAAAACCTTTTTAATAAGTATGCAAATATGATTTCTTACTATGGGTAAGACTGATGTCTTTTCCTGCACAATTGACAGTGTGATCCTGTATATGGACACAGATTAATGTATAATGAGTAGTATTGACTACAGTAATACATTTAGCAGTGCGTTTGAGCCAAATCTCTGTCCCTCTGATGCTAAAAGTTCCTTATTTTGGATCTGATCTAGCGATGTCTCCTCAAACACAGGAATTCAGTCCACTTTCCACAGCAGAAATTTACATGCTGCGGAACAAAAAATACTCCCCACAGGTGAATTTCTGGACAGAATTTTTACACCATGTGTGGATGACATTTGCTCATTCACACCCACTTTGCTGCTACTGTATTCTGCTGCGTATAGTCCATCCGCAATCCCAACAGAAAATACGCAGCAATTCCGTTACGTGTGGACAAACCCATAGAATGTAGAACATAATTCTACCTGCAAAAAAAAAATAAAAAATTATCTAGTAAAGTATCGGGTCTCTGCCCCAGTGCCTCCCTCTCCCAAAAAATGCCATCACCAGTTTATGCTCACCTGATCCATAGGGCAGACTCTTCTAATCTGGGATGTTGCGTGAATGTACTCACAGGCCAAATCGCTTCTGTTCTAAGCAGGAGCGTTCTGAACAGAAAGTGGCAGAAGTTTCCTGCCAACCATTAAAAGGTCACATTTTTAGAACAGTCTTAAAGCGAAGGTCACCTAGAGAAACTAGACTGCTGAAAATGGAGATGCACAGTTTTGTTTTTTATTCACTCCAAGGCTAGACACTGGTATATTAGGGAACTGTAGATAATAAACCAGATAACGTGACAAGATCCAAAACTGCAGGCACCACATGAACCACAAAAAACATTTCTACGCAAAAGGTGTGAGCCTCTTAATAAACTTCTTGCTCCAGCTTGTTTCCTAATAAAACTTCTGTAAAAATTGGCAGTCTTAAAGGGAATGTGTTAGCAAAAAATTTTTTTTTTTTTTAGTTAAACAATTAGTGTGTGGGTGATTAAACATTGTTCTAATGTTTTTTATTTTTTTCACGAGTCAGGAAATATTATAAATTGGATTCAATTTATAATATTTCCCATTGCTGGTCACTAGATGGAGCAATTCCCAAAATTGCAGCATTGCATGTGGTAAAGCAACCACATTGCTTTATGCTGCAAAATTGGGAAAAAATCCCTCGCTCTAGTGAGCTCTCAGCATCCCCCCCTCCTTTTATCCTGGCTTGTGCCGGGAGAAACGAGGGGATTGAACGGTCTAACCTCCTACACTGTGTGTCGCCATAGAAATCACTTACCTGCTCCAGTCGCCGCCGCTCCCTCCGGACCGTCTGCTCCGTCTGCTGCCGCTGCTCCATGTGCACAAGTCCGGAAGCCGCGACCGGAAGTAGTAATCTTACTGTCCGGCCGCGACTTCCGGTCCACAGGAAAATGGCGCCGGACGGTGCGCATTTCAAATTGGACTGTGTGGGAGCGGCGCATGCGCCGTTCCCACACACACGGCGTACACCATAGTGGATGGAACGGGCCCCGTTCGCAGTCCCTATGGGGCTGGAGCTGCGGTATTCCATGTCTGTATGTGTCGTTAATCGACACATACAGAAATGGAAAAAAAAAATGGCAGCTCCCATAGGGAAGAAAAAGTGTAAAAATAAAAAAAAGTAACACACAAATACAAACGTTTTTAATAAAACACTAACATCAAACTGATATAAAAAAAAAATTTGTGGCGACACTGTTCCTTTAATGGCTTTGTACACTTTTACAGTTTTATTTTTTTTTGTTTTTTTTTTATTTCATTGTATTTTTTTTTGCAAAATAAAACCTATTCCTAATTGGTTTTAATTAAAAATTCTGTACCTGCAGTGTATTTCAGTACATGGCGAGCAGCTGTATTCAGTTCTCTCTCTGTTCCGTCAGTCAGCTCCCTGATGGCAAACTCAGCAGCTCCTCCTTTGTAGACTCGTGTACGAGTGTTTACTGTGACATCTGTGCATGGACAAGGACCTACTCACTGGTGTGTGCTGTGCAGATGAGAACCGTTCCCCTTCAGTTAGGCCCCATGCACACGACCGTGCCCGCAATCACGGCCCGCGATTGCGGGCACGGCCGGCCGCTGACTGACAGCTGCATTTTGTATGGGAGCACGGCCCGCAAAATGCGAAAGAACGGACATGTTCCATAATTCCCGGAACATTTCCACGGCACGGACACCCTTCTGTAGTGCTACGGAAAGGTGTCAGTGTTCAATGAAAGTGAATGGCTCCGTTTTTGCAGTCCGCAAAAACGGAGGTTTTTTGCTGTCGTGTGCATGGGGC
Organism: Rhinoderma darwinii; assembly: GCF_050947455.1. Taxonomy (NCBI): domain Eukaryota; kingdom Metazoa; phylum Chordata; class Amphibia; order Anura; family Rhinodermatidae; genus Rhinoderma; species Rhinoderma darwinii. The sequence continues at coordinate 193,364,351 of NC_134689.1, read as the reverse complement.
CTTATTCGGCAGCCACTTTCTCCTCTTTACTGAGGACTGCAATGCATGGCCAGCGATTTCTCCCAACGACAAATATCTGGGCATGCACAGTGCAACATGTCCTCTGTGTTAGCAGAGAGCTATAGTGTAGTGAGAAGATCGTGTGCAGAATCTCAGAGGGGGGGGGGGGGGAATACATAGACACTGTGTGTCCAAAAAAGCCTCAGAAGCAGTACAAGGTAGGGGGAAGAGCCGAGGGGAGAGCAGAGGGAAGGCTGTGCTCGTGCATGAGAAATCCACACAGCCAGAAAAGAGAACATGTGGCTAGTGCTGGGGAACAGCCCTAGAGAAGAGAACATGTGACCAGTGCTGGGGAAAGCCCCTAGACACGAACATCTGACCAGAGCTAGGGAACGCCCCTAGAGAAGAGAACATGTGACCAGTACTGGGGAATGCCTCTAGAGAAGAGAACATGTGACCAGTGCTGGGGAATGCCCCTAGAGAAGAGAACATGTGACCAGTACTGGGGAATGCCCCTAGAGAAGAGAACATGTGACCAGTACTGGGGAATGCCCCTAGAGAAGACAACATGTGACCAGTACTGGGGAATGCCCCTAGAGAAGACATGTGACCAGTGTTGGGGAATGCCCCTAGTCACGAAGTTTGAATGGAGAAAAGCTTGCAAACTGGTTATGACCGCTTCTGAAGTGGGAAAAAAAGGGAAGCTCAATGCATAAAACAGATAAGTGCAACTTTTTTTTTCTTCAGGGACTTAGTAACATGTATGTATATTGATTTGTCCTGCACAAAGGTTTCCATAACCTTTAAACCCTTCAGGACCAGGCACATTTTGGCCTTCAGGACCAGACCCAATTTTTCCAAATCTGACGTCACTTTATATGGCAATAACTTCGGAATGCTTTTACCTATCCAATCGATTATGAGATTGTTTTCTCGATGACATCTTGTACTTTATGTTAGTGAAAAAATTTGGTTAATAAATTCATTGCTTATTTGTGAAAAACACCAAACTAAAGAGAATATTTGAAGAAATTATGATTTTTCTCATTTTAAATGTATCTGCTTGTAAAACAGATAGTAATACCACACAAAATAGTTACTAGTTTACATTTCCCATAGGTCTACTTTATGTTTGCATTGTTTTTTGAACATCCTTTTTATTTTTCTAGGAAGTTAGAAGGCTTAGAACTTTAGAAGCAATTTCTCAAATTTTTCAGGGACGAGTTCAGTTCTGAAGTGGTTTTGAGGGCCTAATATATTAGAAAGACCCCATAAATCACCCCATTTTGAAAACTGAACCGCTCAAAGTATTCAAAACCGCATTCAGAAAGTGTTTCAACCCTTTAGGCGTTTTACAGGAATTGAAGGAATGTAGAGTTGAAATTTACAAATTATTTAGTTTTTTACAAAATTCATTTGTAATAAATTTTTTTCTGTAACACAGAAGGTTTTACCCGAGAAATGCATCTCAATATTTATTGCCCAGATTCTGCAGTTTTTAGAAATATCACACGTGTGGCCCTAGTGCGCTAATGGACTGAAACACAGGCCTCCGAAGCAAAGGAGCACCTAGTGGATTTTGCGGCCTCCTTTTTTTTAGAATATATTTTAGGCACCATGTCAGGTTTGAAGAGGTCTTGTGGTGTCAAAACAGTGGAAACCCCCAAAAGTGACCCCATTTTTTTTTTTTAAACTACACCCCTCAGGGAATTTATCTAGGGGTATAGTTAACATTTTGACCCCACAGGTTTTTTGCTAAATTTATTCAAATTAGTCTGTGAAATTGAAAATCTACTTTTGTTCTGGAAAAACGTAGAATTTTCAAATCTTTGCAAGGAATAAAGGAGTAAAAGCAACCCAACATTTGTAAAGCAATTTCTCCCGATTACGGAAATACCCCATATGTGATAATAAACTGCTGTTTGGACCCACCGCAGGACTCAGAAGGGAAGGAGCGCCATTTGGATTTTGGAGTGCTGATTGTACTGGAATGGTTTTCGGTGCTGTGTTGCGTTTGCAACGCCCTGGAAGTTGCTAAACAGTCTCAATCCCCAAAAGTGACCCCATTTTGGAAACTATACCCCTCAAGGAAATTTTCTAGTGGTATAGTTAGCATTTTGACCCCACAGTTTTTTTTTGCTGAATTTATTGGAATTAGTCTGAAGATAAAAATAGACTTTTTCTCTGAAAAAACATAGAATTTTCAAATTTTTATAAGGAATAAAGGAGAAAAGGCACCTCAACATTTGTAAAGCAATTTCTCCGGATTACGGCAATACTCCATATGTGGTAATAAACTGCTGTTTGGACCCACGGCAGGGCTCAGAAGGGACGGAGCACCATTTTGATTTTGCAGTTCAGATTTTGCTGAATTGGTTTCTGGGAGCCATGTCGCATTTGCAGAGTCCCTGAAGTACCAGTACAGTAGAAATTCCCAAGGTATGATCCCATTTTGGAGACTATACCCCTCAAAGAAGTAAATTAGAGGTGTAGTGAGCATTTTGAGCCCTCAGGTGTTTTATAGATTTTATTAGAATTGGGCCATGAAAATGAAAAAATATTTTTTTTCCAATAACCTGTAGATTTAGCTCATAATTTTTCATTTCCACAAGTAATACAGGAGAAAAGGCACCCCAAAATGTGTTACACAATTTCTCCTGAGTAGGGAAGTACCCCATATGTGGTTGTAAACGGCTATTTGGACACACGGCAAGGGTCTAAAGGGAAAAAGCGCAATTTTGTTTTTTGGAGTGGAGATTTTACAAAATTTTGGCGCCATGTTGCATTGTGCTGAGGTACCAGTACAGTGAAAACCCCCGAGAAGTAACCCCATTTAGGAAACTACACCCCTCAAGGAATTCATCTAGAAGTGTAGTGAGCATTTTGACCCCAAAGGTTTTGCAGAAATTAGTGCAAAGTCGATGTTGCAGATGAAAAATTGCCATTTTCCACAGATATGCTATTTCAGTGACCAATGTGTTGTGCCCAGCTTGTACCACTGGAGACGCAAATTCTGCCATTGTTTTTTTGTTGTATTTTTTTTACGGTGTTAACCGTGTGGGATAAATAATATGATATTTTTATCGGTCAGGCCAATACGAACACAGCGATACCTATTATGTCTAGTTTTTGTCTTTTTTTTTTTTTTTTTTAATTTATTTTTTCTAATTATAAAGGGCTTGATCAGGAAAACAAGGCGATTTATTGTTTTTATTACGTAAAACATTTATTTATCTTAAAAATAATTATTTTTTATTTTACACGTACTAGGGGACTGGAAGATCTGATCTTCTGATCCCCAGTACAATACACTGCACTACTTCTGTATGTACTAATGTAGTGCAGTCTATTATAACTGTCATTTTACAACTGACAGTTGAGCCTATTACGTCCTGCCTTGGGCAGGACCTAATAGGCTCCCATACCTGGCAACCAGGAAGCCGTTGCTAGGCTTCATGGTTGAAATCGCCAACAGGGTACAGAGGGAGCCCCCTCCCTCTGTGTCGATCACAACCCCTTCCCGCCGCAGCCCTTTTTCAGTTTTTCCGTCTATATAGTCCTGAGGGCTTGATTTTTGAAGGAAGCGTTGTAGTTTTTCGTAGCACCATTTATTTTGCCATATAATGTACTAGGAAACGGGGAAAAAAATTATTTGTGGGGTAGAAAATGAAAAAAAAAAGTGATTTTCCCCCCATGGGTTTTTGCGCTCCGTTTTTACGGAATTCACTATGCAATTAAAACAACATGTTAACTTTATTCTGTGTGGGTCAATACGATTACGGCGATACCAAATATATATATATATATATATATATATATATATATATATATATATATATATATATAGTTTTTTTTTTTCTATATTTTACTACTTTTACAAGTAAAATCCTAAGTGGAAAAAAGAAAATTGATTTTGTGTCGCCAAATATGAGAGCCATAACTTTTATTTTTCCATCGATTTAAGTGGTATGAGGGCTTCTTTTTTGCGGCATAAGCTGTAGTTTTTAATAACACCATTTTAGTGTACATGCGACGTTTTGATCACTTTTTATTTCATTTTTTGTTGGAGATTAGGTGACCAAAAAATAGAGATTCTGGCATTTACAATTGGTTTTTTTACGGCGTTCACCGTGCGGGTTAAATAATGATATACTGTAATAGTTCAGACTTTTACAGACGTGGCGATACCAATTATGTTTATTTATTTATTTTTTTACTATGCTCTAGAGGGAAAATGGGAAAGGGTTTTTTTTTTTTTACTTTTAACTTTTAAAAAAAAATTTACATTGAAATTTTACTTTTTTTATTAGTCCCCCTAGGGGACTTCAACCAGCGATCGTTATATCGTGATTCTGACAGGCATCTATTAATAGGTGCACAAAGATGGCAGACCTGGGGGCCTTCATTAGGCCCCCAGGCAGCCATAGCAACCATCGCCCCCTCGCAATTGTGTTGCGGGGGGAGCGATGAGCTGTTAGAAAGAGGGGGGCAACCCCCTCTAACGATTTAAATGCTGCAGTCGCTATTGACCGCAGAATTTAACGAGTTAAACTAGCGGGATCGCGCTCGAGCGCGATGCCGCTCGTTACTCTGAAGTGTCGGCTGTAACAAACAGCCAACGCCGGCATCATATAGAGCGGGTTCACTCCGTGAGCCAGTTCCATACTTCCCCTACCCGACTTTCGCGTATGGATACGTCAAATGTCGGGAAGGGGTTAAATGCCGCTGTCGCTATTGACAGCGGCATTTGAGGGGTTAAACGGCGGCGATCGGAAAGAACTGTGATGTAATATACAGCGGGATGTCAGCTGTATATTACAGCCGACACCCACTGAAGATGAACTGCGCACAGCTGTAACTGTACGCCCATTTGCGGGAACGACCCGCTAAAAAGGATGTACAGTAACGCTCACTTGCGGGAAGGGGTTAATAAATTCCCCCTAAAGTATATTAGAAAGTTGTAGAAAACTGTGCTTCCCCATAGCTCAACCTTGTCTTGTTTATCTCCCCTACTCCTCACACCCAATAACCGATAGGGACAAACCGTTGCTTCTCTCCGTCTGGAAAACTTGGGCCGTAATCAGGCGCCACCTTAATCTTTCAGCCTAAACCTCCCTTTATCTCCCGTTTTGTCATATTTCCAAGGGGGCAGGGCACACCCGATTTTTCATCAGTGGATGTCTCAGGGCATTTTGAGGGTCGGGGATTTGTGGGACAGTACCACATGTATAGCTCTCACGTTCTCTCAAGCTTGCACCAAACATGAATTCATATGCCCACATTTCTTTCACTTCTTGCAGGCACAAAGCTATATCATTGGTGTGTTGCGCTTCATGAGGGAGGAGGACTGGGATGACAATTTTTGCCATCGGCTTGTCACTTTGACGGAATCCCAGAAAAAAATCTCCACTTGCTACTCTAGAAATAGGTTGATTATCAGACACGCAACTCGGTATTGAGGTGGTGAACTTCTCATGACTCAGAGCTCACACTTGATTTAATCCTTCGCACTCTTGGCAAGGCACTGAAGTACATACCGGCTATTTCCTACTGGGAATTGTTCATGAAAATCGCACATGAAGGCTAGATCTCTCCCCTACAAACTTCCATATCGGAAATATCCCAACCCTAGCTTGCTCTAGGTGCGGGGCAGATGTGGCTGAAATGTACCACTGCTTTTGGACCTGCCCTGTGTCCCTGTCGTTCCGGATTAGGATACTACTTTTCACTCACACTCACACACACGATAAGCAACAGATTCCCCTAACCCCAAGTTGGGCTCTCTTGGGTAATCTGCCTGACATCACTCCTCCTGTCCCCCGGGTCTACAAGAGCCTCATTTTACCCTTTCACTTATGACAGCACCCCTGGAGAGACCTCCCATTCGCTGGACAGGAAGCCTAAGGATATAAAAAAGGACACACCTATCCACACACCCAGTCAGGTTTCCTGTCCTCCAGATGGGATTGTCCTGTTAGGAAAAAAGCACTCCCCCCCCCCCCCCCACCCCCCCTCAGTTGCAGACCCCATAGCAGGTTGTTACCTTTTCTCCCTAGCGGTGCCCTGGAAGGTATAAGTCTTCTCTGGAGGGAGTAACCTTAAGTCTGGGGACGGTTACTCCCTCCACTCCAGGTCCATCGCTTCCCTTTCTGGAGGTGGTTTTAGGTCCCACGAGGTGAGACCTTCTTCTGGCGGTAGAGCGGTTCTCCCGGGGTCATACTCTGTTTCCTGGTAGAGCCGGTACGCATGCCCAGCGTTGGCGGCTTCCGTGTGCCATCCGTTTTTGATGGATCCGTTGCCATAGCAACGGCTGGGTGAGCCAAAGTTCACAAACTCACAGACTACATTACACATTCATTCCTGAAGATGGATGTGGAGAGACTCATAGCATTGGTGCATGATCACTAAGAATGTGGGATCATGAGGGGGGACTGAAGTTTCCCAATATTAGGGGATACAATGTGGTATGTCTCTTTCGTCATGTAGTGGATTGGCTTCATGAAACGAGCCATTATTTCAATTTAGAGCTGGAAGGGGAGTACGCCTCACCTTGGAACTTAAAAGCCTTATTACACTGTAGAGTTGCCTCTCTTCCGTGCCGTCTCAAAACCTCCATTGTTCTGAGAGCTACAATCCTAGCCTGGAAAGCGGTTCGTAAATTTTTGGACTTGCCTCACCTGCTCTCCAAGCACATGCCGTTGTGTGGACACCCGGAATTCCTACCGGGAGTAGACAGTGGGGATAGATTTGCCTCTTGGGGGGAGGCAGGTATTAGCAGCGCATGGGATCTTATTCATAAAGAGGAAAGGAGATGGTTAACAGGGTCGGAAATCAGAGCTAAACTCAGTCCCTTAGAGGGCAATATTAATGTTAATTTTCTACAAGTTCTCCAGGTGCGGTCATTCTGTACCTCTAGGCTCAGAGATTTAAATAAGGAAGCCACCACTCATACTCTGGATGAGGTCATAGGCCCAACGGTTCTTCGGGCGACTATCTCGAGGTTGTATAGAGCACTCGGGGATTATTTTGTCCACGGGCTATGTTCAAAGTCTGGGAACGATGGACTCAAGATCCGGCTATAGGAGAGATCATATTGGAGGGTTGGGAGACGGTACGAGAGCTGGAGGGAAACCTATTTCAAACTAATACATTCGGCTATATATGGCTTCAATATTTTACCTTCGCAGTCCTTCCTCGATCGCATTACGAGCTGTCCCAAATGCAACACCCCCCTGACGAATTTGTGGCACGGAGTATGGGGCTGTGCTCATACTGAACGATACTGGGTGATGATACACAGCTATATTTTGGATCATTGGGAGGTGAAACTTCCAATGATGCCTCATGCGCTGTTGTTCCAGAGGAAGAGTAAGCTCGAGGGACGAGATCTCCTCCCCCCTTGGTGCACACACTTTTGCTGGTGGCATTGAGATGCCTGTTATGTAAATGGCTGGAAACTGATACACCGGGTCTGGACATGATCGTGTCTCGCTTAAAACAATTATTAGCTCTTGAGGTAGAAAGAAGGAAAGAAACGGGAACCAAGAAGTTATTTGCTAAATGGCAAATATTTATAAAAACGCAATGCACAGCGACTGAGGTGGTGGAAATTGTTACGCCTTTTAGACACACAGCGTGGTATCATACGCAGCTTCTGGCTGGCACTTTAGGAGGCTTACAACTTTAGTCTAGATAATAGATAGGGGATAGATGGGGCGGTGCTACTCTTTGATGACCTAAGTCGTGTTCAGGGATAGGGGGAAGTCATGTTTTTTAGTTGCTAAGCAGATTCAAAGAGATATGCCATGATTGTATGTTGTTATGTTATTTTGTTTTAGTTCTATTCACAGTTGCGTGCTATTCATTTATGATGCAATTTTTCTGTGAAATGTTTGTAAGAAAACGTGAAAAATGTTAATAAAAATTATGTTTAAAAAAAAAAAAAAAAAGAATGTGGGATATGCGGGTAGAATGCTACCACGACCGCTATAAAAAGGACACCGCGTGGGAGGAACTTGCCAAGGAGCTTTTGATGCACAGATGGCAGCAGGGAACTAGTGCCCAGAGTCACAAAATAAGTAAGTGCACACATTTCACTCCAAAAATATAAAAAAAGCAAGCCAAGCAGAGTCATCTCAAACTGTTCTCTATGCTCTGAAAGCTACAGAAAACCGCACCAAATATTTCTTGTAACCTTTCTATGGGTGTTTCCTGGGACATGTGATAAGTTCAAATGAAGTTTACCTTCCGTTTTTTAAACGGAAGCACAATGTCCGTGTAAAACGGAAACACGTAACGGAAACGGAGTGCACACGGAAACAAAAACTGACACAGATCCGTCAAAAACGGCCGATAAAACGGTGATGGAAGTGTGCATGAGGCCTAAAGAATGTTATGGCATCACTAGATCTGGAGGATGCATATTATCATGTACCAATATGCAGTCTTCACCAGAAATATCTAAGGGAAGCAGTGACCCTCAACAGTTCTTTGTTTCACCTACAGTACAGAGTCCTCCCCTTTGGCATTTCACAAGCCCCTAGGGTGTTTTTAAAATTAATAGTGGAAATGACATTATACATCAGGACGAGGCACATCCTCCTGATTCCCTACCTGGGCGATTTTCTAATAGTGGCAGAAACAACTCAGACCCTGATTCAACAGATAGAAATAATTTGTTCTATCCTAACAAACTTAGGATGAAACATAAATCTGAAAAAATCTAATTTGATTCCCTCAAACAGATGTTTTTCTAGGGATTCTTCTAGACTCCTCCAGGCAGATGTCTTTCCTTCCAGAAGGGAAGATCAATCCCCTGATAGACAGAGTCTCAGAGCTCTATTTAACCCATATGACATCTTTCAGAAAAGCTACGTCAGTTCTGGGTCTCATGATGTCCTGCATTCCAGCAGTATTATGGTGAGCTCAATTCGGATCCAGGGCTATACAATGGGACATTCTAGATCAGTGGGACAAGAGCAATCTCTCCCTAGATCAATCCCTCCACATTTCATCCACAGCCAGGCTGTCTCTCAGATGGTGGTTGAACAGGGAGAACCTCAGGAGGGGCATTCCATGGATAACAACCCCTACTCTCAATATAACTACGGATGCGAGTCTTTGGGGTTGGGGAGCTCATTACGACTCCTCTTTTCTCCAGGGTCAGTGGGACCACCAGGCCGCACAGAGGTCCTCCAACTTCATGGAACTGGCAGCAGTTTTTCAAACTATGAAAAACACTATACCGGCAATTTCAGGTCAGAATTGAAAAGTATATTTAGACAACATGATTACAGGGGCTTATATAAATCATCAAGGGGGGACAAGATCGTTTCCACTGATGGATTTATCTTCCCAGATATTTTTTCTGGCAGAGCGTCACCTATTGACCCTCTCAGCTGTCCACTTGAAGGGAAGGGACAACCAGGTAGCAGACTTTCTAAGCCGAAAAAGGTTACGCCAGTCAGAATGTTCTCTGAATGCAGAGATATTTCAGAAGATTGTTTACAAATGGGGGGGGTTCTCCCAATAGACCTATTTGCGTCCAGAGAAAACAGGATGGTCAAGAGATTCTTCTCTCTGGATCCCTCAGACTACCCAACAGCAATAGATGCATTTTCCCAGTGTTGGAGCCAAGAGAGGGGATATGCCTCCCCCACCCCCTATGTCTTCTCCCAAGGGTGATCAAAAAAATCAGAGAAGACAAGGCTTCAATAATTCTAATAGCCCCCTTCTGGCAAAAGAGACCATGGTTCACATGGTTAAGGAGAATGTCCTGAGACCAGCCTTGGATTCTCCCGACCATACCAGATCTCCTATACCAGTAATGCACCCTGAAATTCAATAGCTTCATCTGACTGCCTGGAGACTGAAAGGGTACTCCTTAGACAGAGGGTTCTCAGAGTCTGTAATTTCCACTCTGCTAGCAAGCAGGAAACCGGTTACCTCAGAAATATATCTAAGAGCCTGGAAAGCTTTTACAAATTTTGCAGGTGTACATATAAATCCTCTAACCAAACCAGATATCCCTTTGATATTAGATTTTCTCCAGGCAGGATTAAATTAAAACCTCAAGCCTAACACCTTAAAGGTTCAGATATCCGCATTAAGTTCCTTTTTTTATTTCAAATTGGCAGAACACCCCTGGGTTAGGAGATTCCTGGCAGCATCCTCTAGGCTTAAAGAGGCTCTGTCACCAGATTTTGCAACCCCTATCTGCTATTGCAGCAGATAGGCGCTGCAATGTAGATTACAGTAACGTTTTTATTTAAAAAAAACGAGCATTTTTGGCCAAGTTATGACCATTTTCGTATTTATGCAAATGAGGCTTGCAAAAGTACAACTGGGCGTGTCGAAAAGTAAAAGTACAACTGGGCGTGTATTATGTGCGTACATCGGGGCGTGTTTACTACTTTTACTAGCTGGGCGTTCTGATGAGAAGTATCATCCACTTCTCTTCAGAACGCCCAGCTTCTGGCAGTGCAGATCTGTGTCGTCACTCACAGGTCCTGCATCGTGTCAGACGAGCGAGGACACATCGGCACCAGAGGCTACAGTTGATTCTGCAGCAGCATCGGCATTTGCAGGTAAGTAGCTACATCGATTTACCTGCAAACGCTGATGCTGCTGCAGAATCATCTGTAGCCTCTGGTGCCGATGTGTCCTCGCTCGTCTGACACGATGCAGGACCTGTGAGTGACGACACAGCGTGATCTCTGGAGAACACGGCTGTGTCTGCACTGCCAGAAGCTGGGCGTTGTGAAGAGAAGTGGATGATACTTCTATACACAACGCCCAGCTAGTAAAAGTAGTAAACACGCCCCGATGTACGCACATAATACACGCCCAGTTGTACTTTTACTTTTCAACACGCCCAGTTGTACTTTTGCAAGCCTCATTTGCATAAATACGAAAATGGTCATAACTTGGCCAAAAATGCTCGTTTTTTAAAAATAAAAACGTTACTGTAATCTATATTGCAGCGCCTATCTGCTGCAATAGCAGATAGGGGTTGCAAAATCTGGTGACAGAGCCTCTTTAAACCCCAGATTAGATACTCCGTTCCTCCATGGGACTTAAATATAGTTCTCCAGGCTATGACAAACTCACTGTTCAAACCATTAGACTCTATAACCCCAAAGATGCTGACACTCAAAATGACATTCTTGTTAGTTACATCGGCCCATTGGGTAACATAGTTAGTACGGTTGAAAAAAGACATGTCCATCAAGTTCAACCAATGGATGGGAAAAGGGAAGGGAAAAATGTATACACATAGGAGCTAATATTTTTGGGTTTTGTTTTTTTGATTTCGCCATATTTTTTGTATGTGCCGATCATATATTTATATAAGTTAATCATGTCCCGCCCCCTTAGTTGTCTTTTTTTCAAGGCTAAATAGGTTTAATTCTTTTAATCTTTCCTCATAACTTAGATTCTCCATGCCCCTTATTAGCTCTTCCTTGTATTTTTTCCAACTCCAGGGCATCCTTTCTATAAACTGGAGCCCAGAACTGAACTGCATATTCTAGATGAGGCCTCGCTAATGCTTTGTAAAGTGGCAATATTACATCCCTGTCCCGCGAGTCCATGCCTCTTTTAATACACGACAATATCTTACTGGCCTTTGAAGCAGCTGATTGACATTGCATGCTGTTATTTAGTTTATGATTTACAAGTACACCCAGATCCTTCTCAACAAGTGACTCCCACAATGTAGCTCCCCCTAGGATATATGATGCATGCAGGTTGTTGGTACCCAGATGCATAACTTTACATTTATCTACATTAAACTTAATTTGCCAAGTGGACGTCCAAATACTTAGTTTGTTTAAATCTGCTTGCAATTTACGAACATCTTCCATAGACTGAACATTACTACATAGCTTGGTGTCATCTGCAAAAATAGAAATAGTGCTATTAATCCCATCCCTCATATCATTAATAAATAAGTTAAATAATAGTGGTCCCAGCACGGAACCCTGGGGTACACCACTTATAACCGGGGAACATTCGGAGTAGGAATCATTGACCTCAACTCTCTGGATACGGTCCTAGAGCCAATTCTCAATCCAATTACAAACTATACTATCTAAACCTATAGTCTTTAATTTACCCATTAGACGTCTATGAGGGACAGTGTCGAATGCCTTTGCAAAGTCCAAAAACACTACATCCACAGCGGCCCCTCTGTCTAGGCTTCTGCTCACCTCTTCATAAAAACAGATCAGGTTAGTTTCACAACTTCTGTCCTTAGTAAAACCGTGCTGGCTGTCACTTATAATACTATTTTTTTGTCACATAATCCTGTATATAGTCCCTCAGTAGCCCCTCAAACATTTTCCCCACGATGGATGTTAAGCTTACTGGTCTATAATTACCCGGCGAAGACCTAGAGCCCTTTTTGAAAATGGGCACCACATTTGCCCTGCGCCAGTCCCTTGGCACTATACCAGTCACTAGAGAATCTCTAAATATTATGAAGAGGGGGACAGAAATAACTGAACTAAGCTCTTTAAGAACTCTAGGGTGTAACCCATCTGGTCCCAGGGCCTTGTGTACATTTATTTTATTTTATTTAGCTTGGACCATATCTACATTCAGCCAATTCTGTAGATCAACTGATATATTAACAGCACTGGCAGCGGCTACATCAAATGCTCTTTCTTCTGTTGTATATACAGAGCTAAATAACCCATTTAGTAACTCTGCCTTCTCTTGATCCCCTGTGACCAACTCCCCATTACCACTATTTAGGGGTCCTACATGTTCAGACCTTGGATTTTTTGTATTTATATATTGAAAGAATTTTTGGGAGTTTGTTTTACTATCCTTGGCCACCTGCCCTTCATTTTGTATTTTTGCTGATTTTATTACCTTTTTACAGAAGGTATAAGCCATGTGGGGTTTAATTTTAATAGTTTATACTTGTCACCTATAGGAATAAATTTTGCACTATAATTACCCAAAGTTACATAGTTACATAGTTAGTACGGCTGAAAAAAGACACATGTCCATCAAGATTTTAAAATCTCCCATTTATCATTTGTACTATTATTTGACATTCGTTCTTCCCAGTCTATATCCTGAATTGCAGCGCTTATCCTGGGGAAATCAGCATTCTTAAAATTAAAGGGAATGTGTCGCTAGAAATTTTTTTTTTTAGTTAAACAGTTTGTATATAAATGATTACACATTGTTCTAATTTTTTTAATTTTTTCACAAGTCAGGAAATATTATAAATTAGATTCTAATTTAGAACATTTCCATGTGCTGGTCACTAGAGGGAGCAATTCTCAAAATTGCAGCATTGGCATGTGGTAACGCAACCTCATTGCTTTATGCTGCAAAATTGGAGAAGACATACTCGCTCTAGGTTCCTCTCACAATCCCCCCTCCTTTATCCTGGCTAGTGCCAGGAGAAAGGAGGGGGTTGAATGTTCAAACCTCATACACTGTGTGCCGCCATTTTTTGAGCGAATGCACAGTGTAGGAGGATTAGATACAGTGGTAATCACACAGTATAACACTAACACACACACACACACACACATCACAAACATAACTTACCTGCGCCTGCCGCCGCCTCTGCCTCCGCTCCTAGTCCTTGCATCTGAATATATGTCATATATCTATATGCCAGTACATTAGCCTGTGTACTGATAGTACACAGGCAGTTGTTAGGACATACCTAAGTTTGCCCTAACAGGAAATATGGAAACACAGTCCTGGGGTCCTTCAATGGACCCTGGGCTGTCTGCCTATATATGGTATATCCCACAATCGCATCACAGGGATTCCTGTGATGCGATCCAAGGGGCATCCCCCCTTCTCACTTCCTATTGAATGCTGCAGTCAGCTTTGATCGCAGCATTCAGGGGAATAGCGGCGGAGATGAGAAGATAATACAGCCATTGCCCCGCTCCTGACAACAAGTGCGCGCGGTCAGCATGAGGTGATGCGGCTGACGCTGCACTAATGAGCGGCGGTTCAGGCACTGAGGACAGAACATGGGGGTGTTTTACAGTGCGCCCGCCATGTTCTTTCTTCTGTGCCGCCGCTCATTAGTGCAGCGCTGGCCGTATCGCATCATCCTGACGGCACGCACTTGTCAGCACTCAGGAGCGGGGCAATGGCTGTATTACACAGCCACAGCCCCGCTCTCATACATTCATGTGTTACTATACTTAGCTGTGCGGCCGCAGAGCTAAGTATCGAAATACATGAAATAACGGTATCGAACCGTTTGGGGATGCACAGTATTGAAACAGTATCGAAGTTTCGATGCATCGTGCATCCCTAGTATCCAGTAGGGCTGCGATTTCTGAGACCGACACCCTCGCATCATCACCCAACTTGGCAATTTTGCTTGGAACAACAGAAACAGGATTGGCCTTCCTTTTCTTGGACTCCTTTCTACTGCCCCTAACTACATTAACCCAGCTACTTGCCTGATCCTGCTGACCCATGTCTTCACCCTGCAGGTCTACCCCACTAACTTCTTGCTCAGTGAGTAGCATGCTCCGCTCAAGATTGTCTATCGCCCTCAGTGTCGCATTTTCCTCCTCCTGATCTCTAATGCGAGCTTCCAAGTGAACAACATGCTCACATCTGCCACAGAGGTATTCACTCTGGAACTCCGGCTCCAGTCATGCATACATATGGCAAACTGTGCACTGAAGATAACCTCCAATCTTGCTATCCATTATCCCAGTTACAAAAAAACAGTGAACAATTGATAAAGTAAAAGAAGAGTACTTACAGGGGCTTTAAGGGGGAGTTCACACAGAGGTTTTTTGACGATTTTTTTGTTGCGGAAACCGCATAGGAAAACGTGCCAAAAAACGGCCGAAAATGCCTCCCATTGATTTCAATGGAAGACGGAGGCGTTTTTTTCCCGCGAGCGGAAAAAACGTCTCGCAGGAAAAAGGGACATGCCCTATCTTCTGGCATTTAAGCCTCTGACCGCCCATTGACATCAATGGGAGGCAGAGAAAGCGTATTTCGCAGCGTTTTTTGCCCGAGGCGATCAATGGCCACGGGTAAAAAATGCCACGAATATCGGCGTGCAGGCAGAGAAAAATCCAAATGGAATTTTGAGGCAGATTTTCCTCCTGCAAAAAAGTGTGAACCCAGTCTAACTCCTCTTTTAACTCCGGTTTAATAACTCCACTTATATCACAAGCCACTTAATTCAGCTAGCCCAAAAACAGAGCAAGCTCAGAGTGAGATCTGCAAGCTAATTTATATCACCTGAGAGCAATTAACCCCTCCCCCTAGTCCGCTGCTCAGCAGGAAAGAAGCTGCAAAGAAAAAAAGGTTTCTAAATTGTGTCCGTTTTGCTGGCTTCTATTTGTAAGCACTCAATTCAGTTATCTCACAGAGTATCACACACAATGCAATCCAGTTTAATAACACCATTTATATCACAAGCCACTTAGTCCACCAAAAGAGATCAAGTGAGATACAAACCCCCTTCTGACTTTCCCCCATATGCCCTACTATTAGATGATAGTCATCTTAAAATCCTTACCGAGTTTTCTTGCTAATGTGGTCTCCCTTTTTCATGTAGACCAAGAGATTATTCTCCCCTCCTTTTGTGATTCCCCTAAAAGTCAGAGGGAGCAGCAGTTTAACTGCCTGTACGTAAGGAGATGCCTAGTCCAGTACCTAAAAATCACTAAGGCTGGGTTCACACACACTATTTACGGACGTAATTCGGGCATTTTAGCCCCAAATTACGTCCGAAAATGCGGTTCAAAAGCTTCGGCAAACATCTGCCCATTCATTTGAATGGGTCTTACGATGTTCTGTGCCGACGGTCATTTTTTTTACGCGCTGCTGTCGAAAGGCGGCGCGTAAAAAAGACGCCCGCGTCAAAGAAGTGCATGTCACTTCTTCAGACGTAAATGGAGCCGTTTTCCATGGACTCCATGGAAAAACAGCTCCAATTACGTCCGTAATGGACACAGCGAAAGACTCCTGCACATGCCATTACGGCTGAAATTACGGTGCTGTTTTCTCCTGAACACAGCACCGTAATTTCAGCCGTAACGGACGCTGCCGTGTGAACATACCCTCAAGATTTAAAAACCTCAGAAAACTTGTTTAGTCCGTTCCAGAGTCCCAACAAGGGTTCGGCAGCCAGTAGATCCACTATAGCGGGATGGATTAAACAGGTCAAACATTTAGACTATGTAAATCAGAATCTCCAGCCTCCAGCGTTCTTCGGATCTCACTCCAACAGGGCTGTGTCCACTTCTTGGGCTGAGAGAGCAGAGGCATCCTTAGATCAGATATGCAAGGCGGCTACATGGAGCTCTCCTCACACCTTCCTCAAGCATTACCGATTACAACTGCATTCAGCATCTGACTTAGCCTTTGGTAGAAAGGCGCTACAAGCTGTGGTCCCACCCTAAATATTGACTTCTATTTTACATCTCCAGGGGTGCTGTCATAGGTGAAAGGGTAAAAGATTGATTACTTACCGGTAATCGGGTTTTTCAAGAACCTATGACAGCAGCCCTCTGTTACCCTCCCTATTCTTGTAGCACATAGTCCTCATAACGGTAAATTATCAACATGCATACAAAGGGATTCCTTGTAAATACTGTATATATATAAAGTTGTGGGGTAATTCCACTTGAGTGGCGAAAAAAAAAAAATACATAAAAAACTAAACTAATTCTCATCCTGAGTTCTTCCTATGTGTGTGGATAGGTGTGTCCTTTTTTTTATATCCTCAGGCTTCGTGTCCAGCGAATGGGATGTCTCTCCAGAGGTGCTGTCATAGGTTCGTGAAAAACCGATTACCGGTAAGTAATCAATCTTTTCTGAATTTCTGCTGCTGGCCGAAACAAAAAAATATCCTGAAGACCTGGCAGGGCCCAGACTTCCCATTCCTCCGTTTCTTTTTGGAAAAGTTTGTCTTCCTATTATGCATGGATTGGGTGAATGCCTCCCTGCAAAAAGAATCGAGAGTACGTGGTTTCTTTGAGACGTGGCAGCCCATAATCCACATCCTACCCGCACACAGAATACGAGATTCTTTTTGTCCCACCATCTGGTTCCTGGAATGGACGTTAGTTGGTGATGATCCTCTATAGTGGCCCGGTATAATCATACACACTGAGTGATTGGTCCCCTTTGCAATCTCCCTTTTTTTTCTCATCTGTCTTTTCCTTTGAACCGTTGGGCTGTTCATGGTGTGCGCATCCTCATATCCCTATTCTCCCCCCCCCCCCCCATTTCTTTCTTCTTTCTCCTCTCCTCGCTTCCGCTAACTGCCAGCCTTTAATACACAAATGCAGCTGCAGTCCAGTAGTCTGGAATTCTGTACATCGAGAGTAAGCGGACACCACCCTCTTCAGTATCTCTGCAAGCTCCTCATTTGGACTCACCCTGGATGACCTGCTCCCAGGAGCCCTCTCATCGGAACGATCCCTAAATGACCTACGGACTTTTCCCTTTCTAAACTCTTTAATCCTCCCAATCCCCTTTTTCCCCCCTCCATTTCCCTCATGTTCTGTTCCTGTTTTGCTGTGGAATTCCATGGCTGGTTGTAAATAGTTATAAAATATTTACAATAAAAACATGTTGATAAAAAAAAAAAAGTTGTAGAACTTTTCATTTATACAGTGATTAAGTTTATTAATAAAAAACTGGGGTGAAGCTTAGCATTACTACTGCATGGCCACACTGCAGGAGAGCTCAGATGTCAGCCCATACACAGCGGAAAAAAAAAAATTAAAATGAAAACATGATTACAGTGCGGGACAGTTTTCCCGCAGAGAGGCAGTGACACCTAGCGTCATAGATAACTATGATGCTAGGAGCCCGGCTCCCTGCAGTGTGTTCGGTCCGGGAAATGCGGCCGATATACGGACTGTATAGCACGGACAAAAACAGACTCGTGTGTGGGAGGCTTTACAAGTTGTTCTAAGGTACTCCTACTACTTGTACTATCTCTTCTGCACACCAGATGCTTCTGATAGCTCATCACTTGCCAAAGTCCAGATCTTCTACAGAAAATGCCCCAAGGGATGTCTTAGCTAAAGTACACTTTTATCACGTCAAAGAAAGGCTACTTCTCGAAGCCAGAAAAGTGAGGTCAATTCCTGACCCATACTCTACCGTCAATTTTTTTTTTCCCCTGACCTCTTGCCTGCCTTCATTCAAATGTGCCAGAAATTTGCTCCAGTGACCAGTGTTTTACGAGATGGTAAAATCAAATTTAAATGGGGCTTCACTACAAAATTATTCATTAGAAGGAATAAAAACAACCTACACTATCAACAATGTGGAGGAAGGTTTTCTTCTTCTTCACAAATGAAATCTCAAAGCTACTTCTGACCTACCAACGTCTTCTTCACTGGTACCTTATAAAGTGTACCCTGAATGGAAAATCACTGGGAAAAAAGGAAGCCATCCCTTACTGGTACCTTTTATCTATGTTATATGCTGTTGATTTAGTCTTTCATTGGATTTAGGACTGACCTCTAGTTGGGCAATTAATCGAAAAATAAGCGAAATTCAGCGCAATTATTCGTCATCATCATGTGAATTTCAGTTTTATCAATTATTGTCTTCTGGTTTAAACTGTATCTGCATCTTCAGGACGCAGATACAGTTAAATCCAATGGTAGAGCAGGGGGCTGTAAGGTCCGTGCTCTATCATTCACTGGACGCAAGGCAGGTTCGTCATTGTGCTCATCTGCGCATAGCTGCACAGAACAGAGGAGTAGAGAGATCTCTTACACTCATTGGAATCGGGTTAGGCGAGTATGTATTTTATTATTTTTATAAGGCATTATTGGGGGCAGCTTTGGGGGCTGTATACATTATGAGGGCAGCTATGGAGGACTTTATACTGTGTGGGGGTGCAGCTATGGGGGCATTATACTGTGTGGAAGTCAGTTATGGGGGCATTATACTATGTAGGGGCAGCTATGGGGGCATTATACTGTGTGGATGGCAGTTATGGAGGTATTATATGGTGTGGAGGACAGTTATGGGGGGCATTATACTGTGTGGTGGCAGCTATGGGGGCATTATACTGTGTAGGGGCAGCTATGGGGGCATTATACTGTGTAGGGGCAGCTATGGGGGCATTATACTGTGTAGGGGCAGCTATATGGGCATTATACTGTGTAGAGGGCAACTATAGGAGCATTATACTGTTTGGAGGGAGTTTAAGGGGTATTACAATGTGCAGGGGAAGCTATGTGGCATTATAATGTGTGGAGGGCAACTATAGGGGCATTTTTCTGTGTGGAGGCATTTATAGCGGCATTATAATGTGTGGGGGCAGCTATGGGGCATTACACTGTGTGGGGAGCACTATGTGGGCAATATACTGAGTGTAGGCAGAGTCAGGGGGTATATTATATATAGTAGTATACAGTAGCCTCAGGGGATAAATATTAATTCAATGGGTAGCATGCAAATAGGAGACGTGACATGCAAAAAGGGGTGTGGCCTAAACAAACATTCAATAATCATAATCGAGGTTACATGTTCAATTAATCGTAATTTTCATTTAGGTCTTAATTGCCCAGCCCTATTACTAGTCCTTCTATACGCTAGTGTTTGGTGTGATGGGGACACCACAAGATTGCCAATTTAATATTTGGTTGTTATTAAGTATTTACTCTCATTCATGTTTTTTGGTTGAATCTGTGGTGATTGAATATTACAAACATACATATATAACAACATATGAAAAGAGGACCATTGACATATCGCAAAAGCAATTTGAACAAGGGAACAAAGACCTCAAGTTGATGAAAATGACCATGGCCACATAAGATAGAATCCAAATATTACAATCTTAAGGCAAAAATCTTGAGAGGAGAATCTTTGTATCCATGTGGTCCTGAGAAGAAAAAAAAAAGATGATCACGAGGAAAGAGAAGAAAATAGGAAGGGGGAGGGGATTCGCAGGCCCTTCAGATGTCAAGTAATATATCATTTTTTAAAAAAAGACCAGCTCCAAATGGAACTTGCATGCTCTACCTTATACAACACGATGAGCTTTCAAAAACACCTTCTCTGCTCCTTGCTTTGGATGCAGAGAAAGCGTTTGATAGTTTTCATTGGCGATACCTGCATTTGATCCTGATGAAATTTAGCTTTGGTGGATTCATCAAATTGGCAATCATGGCTTTGTATTGTAAACCTTCAATCAGTGTTTACTCCTCAGGTTTTATATCCGGTTGCCCTCCATTGCCTCTAATTTTCGCTTTAGTTATGGAACCCCTGGCTGAATCAATGTGTACCTATTTCTGCATACATGGTCTAAAGGTAGGACACAAAACAGGACTGTATGCAGACGAGGTGATTTTAGCCGTGACAAACTCTTGCGATTGTTTAGCAATGGTACGAACAGCCTTATCTTACTGCAAAGTTAACGATAAATGATCTCAGATTCTCAATGTAGGAATCACCCATAAGGAGTTGGCGGCACAGTTCCCTTATCAATGGAACATCTGAGCAAAAAAATATTTGGGAATCTCTCTAAATTTCGCTAGTTCAGTTCTGTTTTAGGAAAACTTCAAACCTCTCAAAGTCTCTCAACAATTGCTCTGCTATGCTAAAATCCCTGTATTCTGGGTAGGCAAGATAACTTTATTTAAAATGATAATCTTTCCCTATACACTTTACCTTTAGGGCTCATTCTGACAAGCGTGTACCATGTCTGTGTGACGGCCGTTAAAACAACTCATGTATTTCAATGGGGCCGTTCACACAACCGTTGTTTCAACGGAGCGTGTGAAGGGTCCGTGAAAAAATAGGACATGTCCTATATTTTTGCGCTTCACGCATCTCTCCATAGACTCTAGTCTATGGGGGATCTGTGACAACGCGTCCCGAACGGGTGCACCTCGGACGTGAAATATTGTCGTTTTTCATGTCCAAGTTTGGCCACATTCCAATTCCTGATAGTCTCTTTAAAACTTTGCAAAGAGATATTAACACTTTCATTTGGGCAAATAACCATCCTAGAACTCAACTTTCTATGACTTTGGGATGGAAAAAGGGAATAGTGAGTGTACCAAACCTCAAGAAATACCACTGGGCAGGGGCGTAGCTAAAGGCTCATGGGCCCCGATGAAAGAATTCTTACTGGGCCCCCCCCCCCGCCGCAAACTTCTCATGGCCGACGGTCCGCAGCTTTCAGCTGCATCACTGGGTCTCCTAAGTGACCCAACAATGCAGCACTAGCAGCCGCGGCGTCACTAAGGCTGGATTCACACACCCTATTTACGGACAGAATTCGGGCGTTTTAGCATTGAATTACGTCCGAAAATGCGGCTCAAAAGCGTTGGCAAACATCTGCCCATTCATTTGAATGGGTCTTACGATGTTCTGTGCCGACGGTCATTTTTTTTTTACGCGCCGCTGTCAAAAGGCGGCGCGTAAAAAAGACACCCGCGTCAAAGAAGTGCCTGTCACTTCTTCAGACGTAAATGGAGCCGTTTTCCATGGACTCCATAGAAAAACAGCTCCAATTACGTCCGTAATGGACGCAGCGAAAGACGCCTGCACATGCCATTACGGCTGAAATTACGGTGCTGTTTTCTCCTGAAAACAGCACCGTAATTTCAGCCGTAACAGACGCTGCCGTGTGAACATACCCTCAGGGCTTAAAATGTCAGGGAAATAGCCCCAATACATATGTGTCCGCCCAAAAAAAGAATGTGTGTATGGGAGACAGCATAGCATATCTATAACACTACGACCCTATAAACTATGGATAGGATTAGATATAGTGGCTCAGCAGACAGTATCACACATGATAGGATTAGATACAGTGGCCCAGCAGACAGTATCACACATGATAGGATTAGATACACAGCTCAGCAGACAGTATCACACAATATACGATTAGATACAGGGCCCAGCAGACAGTATCACACATGATTGGATTAGATACACAGCTCAGCAGACAGTATCACACATGATTGGATTAGATACACAGCTCAGCAGACAGTATCACACATGATTGGATTAGATATAAGGACCAGCTCGCTGACATTGCGGCTCCAGCGCTGGACCCAGGACAGGTAAGAATAATAATTTTGCTTCTTTATGTGTTACTGATTATTTTTGTGTTTGTGTTTTTTTACAGGTTCGGTTGTTGGACTTCGGATACGAGGACTTCAATGACGGCGTTTTTTTTTATTCTCAATAAAATGGTTAATGAGGGTTGTGTTTTTTTATTTCAATAAAATATTTTTTCTATGTGCTTGTATCTTTTTCAACTTTATTATCACTGCCTTAGTAATGGCCGCTGGCTGATTGACAACCTCCATTACTAAGGCGAGGCTTAATGTTAGCCGGTGCAGAGGCCAACACTAACCCCCATTATTACCCCGGTACCCACTGCCACCAGGGGTACTGGGAAGAGCTGGGTACGAACCAGTACCCGACCATCTGTAGTGACGGGCAGGCACCGGGGTGGCCGCAGGCTGGTAGTATTAGGCCTCATTTACACGAGCGTAATATACGCGCGTGCGACGCGCGTGTCGTACGCACCTATATTACTCTATGGGGCAGTTTAGACGATGCGTGAATTTTGCGCAGCGTGAGTGCGTTGCGTAAAACTCACGACATGTTCTATAATCGTGCGTTTTTCACGCAACACGCACCCATTGATGTCAATGGGTGCGTGAAAGCAACGCATGGCACACGGACGCTACTGCGTTGGATGCGCGAAAATCACGCAAGAGCTGTCAAAAGGATGAATGTAAACAGAAAAGCACCACGTGCTTTTCTGTTTACAAACATCCAAACGGAGTGTCAAATTAGAGATGAGCGCACCGAACTTAACCGGGTTCGGCCGAACTCGTTTTGACCGAACCCGGCAAAAAATGTTCGGGTACGCGACGTCAGGAGACAGTCACTGCCCACGGTGCTGAAAGACTTAAACTGTTTCAGCACCATGGACAGTGACTTTCGATCACAATATACATATACGTGTAAAAAAAAAACAGAAGTTCGGACTTACCGATAAGTCCCGGCTCCTTCCTCCAGTCCGACTTCCCGGGATGACAATTCAGGCCAAGTGACAGCTGCAGCCAATCACAGGCCAATCACAGCCTGCAGCCAATCACAGGCTGCAGCGGTCTCATGGACTGCCGTGTCATCCTGGGAGGTGGGGCCGGATGACAAGAGAGCGACGCGTCACCAAGGCAACGGCCGGGAGACCGGACTGGAGGAAGCAGGCAGTTCATGGTAAGTTTGAACGTCTTTTTTTATTCACAGGTTGGTGTATATTGTGATCGGAACTCACTGTCGAGGGTGCTGAAAGAGTTACTGCCGATCAGTTGTTTTGAAGGGGCCGCAGCACTCGTACGAGAGCTGCTTCCCCTTCATTTCACTACTCGCTCACACTGTGAATCGCCGACACGGATTCACAGTGTGACCGGAATGAAGTGACAGGAATGAAGGGGAGCAGCTCTCGTACGAGTGCTGCGGCCCCTTCAAAATAGCTGATTGGCGGGTCCCGGGAGTCGGTCCCCGCCAGTCAGGGCTAACCTTACCTTCCTCTTCGGCAGTGGCGGGAGTTCTGTCGTCTCGATGCTGTGCGCGGCGCATAGTGCTGTGACGTCATGCGCTGCGATCCGGAACCAGGAAGGTAAGTAAAGTATGTTACTATAGTAACAGGGGCCCGCGGCCCGAGTTACTATAGTAACTTTTTATTGATGTGGTGCGGGGGGCCGCGGGCCCCCTGGCTTCGGGGCCCGGTCGCAATTGCGACCGCTGCGACCCCTATAGCTAAGCCAGTGCCACTGGGCTTTCCTCTTAGATCAGGCAAAATATTGTTGGCCACTACAGACCTTAATTTCTAGGCTCAAATCGAATAACATTATATTGGTAAACGCACCTCCTTACTTAGGCTATGTTCACATGGCATATGTTTGAGGCAGAAAAATACAAGGCTGATTTCATGAAAAATCAGCCACTGAATCCAGGCATTTTTTGGAGCTAAATTTCAAAGCGTTTTTGGTGTGTGGGAGCGTATTTTGAGGTGTATTTTCAAAGAGTTTTTTGTAGTGGGAATGGAAAATACGTTTCAGAAACGCCTGAAGTAGTGACATGCTACTCCTTTTTATGCAGCATATTTGAATTAAGGGACGTAAATATATGACTCGTCTTAACCACACAGTGTATTTCCCATTGAATTCAATGGGATCTGTTACTTAGGCGTATTGCAAGTGTATTTAGAGGCATTGTACACTTCAAAATACTATTAGAACCTATAATACCTTTGGGCATCAATATATATATATGACACAATTAAATAATAACCAAACCAATGCATGTCTCAATTTGAATAACCTTCATATGGACACATATAGTCCAAAAATTTAATATTTTATTTTATTCGTCCATAGACATGGATACCCCCCTCCCACAATTACATACAATTATATTTAAAACATAATTAAAACCATAAACTCCAATGAGACCATCAAAAATACCAGCCACATCAATGTATACTCTATCACAATTACATGTACGGTGGTTTCACACGTACCAGGGAAGACGTGTCTAAAACACAGTATTGATCCACATGCGGAAACCACATAAACATCAATGTTATTGATCAGTAACTAACTACATAGCCAAAGTTGTGGAATAACTAGTTGCACAACAAAATTATTTACCTGTCGCTGGCATAATGGAGAACTCATAGGAGAGACACATCAACGCGCGTTTCGCACCCTTAGGCTAGATTCACACGAACGTGTCCATTCTGCATGCGTAAAAAAACGCTGCGTTTTTCTTGCGTTGCAGTTCCGTATGGCATCCGTGTATGGTGCGCCTCTGCGTTTTTAGGGGCGTATGTAATTCGTATGTCTACCAGTATTTTACGTCTGCAAATGAAAACTGAAGTTGTTTTTTTTTTCCTCATCAATTCAGTAGCAACTGTTGCGTGAATCATGGACAGCACGTGGATGACGTCCGTGTGCTGTCCATTGTTTTCACGCCCAAATTGACTTCAATGGGCTGTGTGGTGCGCAAAAACGCACAAAAATAGGACCTGCAGGTTTCAAGCAACGGACACACACTGCGTGAAAAACAACGCATGTCTGAATACATTGAATTACATCAAATAATTCGGAGTGTAAGGCTTGTGTGAATCAGGCCTTACACTCCGAAATACACCTGTAATTTGCCCGCGTGAACATACCCTTAATGACATGAATACTCTCAAATTATTCTGATTCCCACTCCTTACGAGCATTAAAGCCACACAAATAGCTTGCAATAAAAGTATTCGTAATGATTTAGATTCTGGGAGAATATCCATTATACTTTTTAGGTCCTTCCCAAATCCAACCAATCAGGGGACAGCTTTCATTTTTCAAAGTACCTCTAAAAATAAAGGCTAGAGTCTGATTGGCCCATACAAGTAACTTCACTTTTTCCTGTGCATTAGTTTGGCTTTATCTCCCAGTTTCTACACTTCCATTCTCGCCATAGGTTGACTCCCAAAAGAACGCAACGTCATGCTGCCACCACCTCCATGTGACCTAGAGGAGCGGCGCGGTCTCTAGGACCCGGCGTTGGCAGCTGGCTTAGGACATGTGACTTGGGTGTTGATGTTGTGGTTGCCCTGTTTTGGGCACGCGGATGGCGCGTAGCCTGTTACATGGTTGTGTGTGTTGGGCACAGGCGGGTGTGACAGGCTCCCGGATGGACGCCCTGATCACGGGTGCAGTGGGCATGATGAAGCGGACAGTGCTCACCTCCTCTGCCGTCACCCCGGCCTCCAGCCTTCGGGCTCTGCGTTTTGATAATCGGGCGCTTCGCTTTCTGCCCATGGAACCCGGTGATGGGCAGGATGAGGACGCTGTACGATCCCGGCAAGTTCCCGGGGTTTGCTTCTCCCCCGTACAACCCTCCCCGGTGCAGAACCCCTGTGTAGTGGCTCTTTCCCAGCCGGCGCTTGCTCTGCTCGGGCTGCAGCTTGTGGAGGAGGAAGAAGCGGCCCTGTACTTCAGCGGTAACCGACTTCTCCCGGGCTCACAGCCCGCCGCTCACTGCTACTGCGGGCACCAGTTCGGCAACTTCGCCGGGCAACTGGGAGACGGAGCGGCCATGTACCTGGGGGAAGTGATCAACCCGGCGGGGGAACGGTGGGAGATCCAGCTGAAGGGAGCCGGGCTCACCCCATACTCCAGGTAAAAGATCGGCCATGTGGCTGGAGAGTGACCTTGTATATAATGCCATCAGTGTGGGCAGCTTTATGTTCACAAGTGGAGCTGCATATCAATTCCTATAGAGGGGCAAGGGACCGCTCTGTGCCAACATTTCATGGGCAAATCAGCATGTGGGCATGCACTGGGTGGATACCACTATTGCAATATATTTACGAAAAGACATCTGATTGAGCCCACAAAATGATCCAACAGGAATAGTGCATACAACGATTTACGATATTTCTTTATTTTCACATTATGAAGTGCTCATTTTCTTTGGGTCTTTCGAAACAATCAACTTTAAACACAGATCTCAGATTATCATTTACCATTCTACTGAGCGTTTGTAAAGGCCGTATTAAGGCCCTTTTACACCGGCCGGCACTCGGCCGGTGCAGCGAGCGCTGATCGACACCTCGTCAATTGGCGCTCATTTGCTCCTGTCACACGGAGCTAAGGATGGGGACGATTGGTCGTTATTCCCATCGCTTGTCCCCATCCATTATTATCATGCGGCAGCGCGTCTGCCTGTTTACACCGGGAGATGTGCTGCCGACAGCCATAATCTTTTACTTTGTTAAAACTATACCACCAGCAGATGATCGGGCATTTGCTCGTTCATCTGCTGATCCCTGCCCTGTTTACACATTCCAATTATTGGCAATGAGTGTTCTATGAACGCTCGTCTTCCCAATAATCGTCTTGTGTAAAACCCCCTTTACACCGGCGGTGCAGAAAGCGCCGATCAATGAGACATCATTGATAGCCGCTCGTTTGCTCCTGTCACACGGAGCTATGGATGGGGACGAGCGGTCGTTACTACGATCGCTCGTCCTCATACATTATTATCATATCGGCAGTGCGTCTCCCTGTTTATACAGGGAGATGTGCTGCCGACAACGATAATATTTTACTTTTTTAAAACCATACGATCAGCAGATGATCGAGCGTTTGCTCTGCTGATCGCTGCCCTGTTTACACAGGGCAATTATCGGCAACGAGTGTTCTATGAATGCTCGTCTGCCTGATAATCGCCCAATGTAAAAACCCCTTAAGAGTATCCAGTATTGTGTATGTGTATCTTGTATATTTGTGTATCAAATATTTGTTGCCACCTGCAGTGGTCATTCACATTTAGGGCCCATTCAGACGAGCGTGAAGTCAATGGGGGCATGAAAACCACGCACAGAACACGGATGCACATCCGTGTGCTGTGTGTGATTTGTGCATCAAATCGATTAAACAAAGCACAGAAGCAATAATGCTATGCACACAGACCAGATATACGCTCGTTTTTTACGCACGTAAATCTGTCACGCTCGTGTGAATGTAGCCTTATTCTGGGTTCTATGTCATAGTGAGCACTGCAGATGGCAACAAATATTTGATACACAAATATGCAAGATACACAATAACCACCCGGATACTCTTACAAACACTCAGTAGGATGGTAAATAATAATCTGAGATGCCATCTAGTTTATTTAGTAAGAACCAAAGAAAATGAGCACTTCATAGTGTGGAAATAAATACATATTGTAAATGGTTATATGCACTATTCCTGTTGGGTCATATTTTGCGGGCACAATCCGGAATCTTTTTGTGAACATAGAACTTGTCATGGGGTAACAGAGAGCAATAAAATTATGGATATTCCTATGTGACAACCCCAAATCTAATATCTTTAGACGTCTATATAACACTCAGACTAGAGCGAGCAGCAAAATAGTAAAGACTGATTGACACCTGCAAATTTCTCATCGACAATATAGCAAGTCGAACGGTTACATGTTTACACCAGCCGATGCCAACTGTATAGGAGATTAACAATCGTTAATACGATCATTCGTTCCCCACCAGGATTTTATAGCCTGCATAAAAGATTCCATCAGTCGACAAACGAAGGTTTGCCACCCGCAGGTTACCGCAACACGACAGTCATAAAATATTCGGCAGGTTCGGATTTCTTGCAATTGTGTTACGGCAACGTGCGGGTCGCAAAGTGGCCACATTGACATTCATTACCTGCAATGCAGGAAGGGCGACGCAGCGTTTTGTGGTCGCAAGACCTGTATCGCAGCCAAAGTGGCCGTGTAGCCCCAGCCTTACCGAGAGATAAGCCGCTGTAAGTAGTGTCTGGCAGTAGCTTGTCTTCCTTTCCCATCTTGGATAAACATGGACACTAAAGGGGGTTTTACACTGGCCGATTATCGGGCGGACGAGCGTTCATATAACGCTCGTTGCTGATAATTGCCCTGTGTAAACGGGAGCGATCAGCAGATGAACGAGCAAACGCTCGATCGTTTTCTGATCGTATCCTTTTAAAAAATAGAAATATTATCGTTGTCTGCAGCGCGTCTCCCTGTGTAAACAGGGTGATGCGTTTCCGACATGATAATAATGTATGGGGACAAGCGATCAGAGTAATGACCGATCTTCCCTATCCATAGCTCCGTGTGACAGGAGCAAACGAGCACCAATCAACGATGTCTCTTCGATCGGCGTTGGCTGCACCGGACGATTGTCGGCCGGTGTAAAAGGCCCTTAAGGCGATCCAAGCTTTCATGTTTAATGGAAGGTCGGGGTGAGATAGCTGTTGGACGAACAAAAGTTCAACCGACAGCTATCTCTAGTATGTTCACGCCACGTGTTTTTACGTACTTCTGTGACTGCACGTGTCCATTGTGCCATATGATCGACATTTTAATGTCTGTTGTAAAGCTGGCTATAGGGGTGAGACGTCTCCCGGTTCACAATCTTTCTGGGCCAGTGGTACTGTAAGCACAGAATCAAGAGGAAGAAATCCATCACGTCTCTATGAGAAAAGGGAGGGTCACAAGGAGATTTTTCAACATGTTGAGAAAACTCCTTGCGCAATGATGAGCGCTCTGCGCAGCTGTTCTCCGTAGCAATGAATGAAAACACTGAAATAAGTTAGGGTGTATTCACACGCTGCATTCTTTGCTAAAATTTTGTGAAAATTGGCAAAGTTGAAATATGACTGCAACGTGTGAATACGCCCTGAGGGTTCTCGGCTCCTTCTTTCACTCTTAAGATAAATTATCCTATAGTTTGATTATCTTCCAGCACTGCTTTTCTAGGGAACTATAGGCATATAATTGTGCATTGTATGTATGTATGTATTATTCTTTTCTCACTGTAAAATCTGCTTATATTGTAGACAAGCAGATGGCAGAAAAGTGTTGCGTTCCAGCATAAGAGAATTCCTATGCAGTGAAGCAATGTTCCACCTTGGCATCCCAAGTACAAGGGCTGCATCTTGTGTCACCTCCGACTCCACAGTGATCAGGGACATCTTCTACGATGGGCACCCCAAGAAAGAACAATGCACAATTGTTTTGCGTGTTGCCCCCACGTTTCTAAGGTGATTCTAATATTATTGCCATTTTAGCCGCAACATATATTGATAGGTTAAATACGTTTTCTAGAAAACAAAAAACATTTTGTTTTATCAGATTTGGATCGTTTGAGATTTTCAAGCCAACTGATGAACTTACAGGACGCCATGGTCCAAGCGTTGATAGAAATGATATTCGGGTCCAGATGCTGGATTATGTGATCGCCACGTTCTATCCTGACATACAGGAGAAGT
Organism: Rhinoderma darwinii; assembly: GCF_050947455.1. Lineage (NCBI taxonomy): Eukaryota > Metazoa > Chordata > Amphibia > Anura > Rhinodermatidae > Rhinoderma > Rhinoderma darwinii. Next base: position 193,334,529 of record NC_134689.1, on the reverse strand, counting down.
ATACAGAAAGCAAAACCGAGAGAAATGCTGCATTCTTCAGAGAGGTACCCTTTTCTGCTTTCTCATGTTTATTAGTGTGTGCCCTTTTATGTGGACAATCATAGGTAAAGAAACTAAGAATCTGTGTCCACAGGGATCAGTGCTGAACTGTAACAGAGCATCCAGTGCTGTTATTTGACTCCTTAAAGGAATTTGCTTTTAGTGTTTTATTAAAAAATGTTTTATTTGTGTGTTTGTGTTTTACTTTTTTTTATATTGTAACTTTTTCGTGTCTATGGGGGCTGCCATTTTTTTTTCCATCTCTGTATGTGTCTATTAACGACACATACAGACATGGAATACGGCACATACAGCCCCATAGTGAATGTGAACGGGGCCCGTTCCATCCACTATGCTGTTCGCCGTCTGTGTGGGAGCGGCGCATGCGCCGCTCCCACACAGTCCAATTTGAAGGTCTTCGGCCGAGCGACGTCCGGCGCCATTTTCTTGTGGACCGGAAGCCGCGGCCGGACAGTAAGATTACTACTTCCGGTCGCGGCTTCCGGACTTGTGCACTTGGAGCAGACGGAGGGAGCGGCGGTGGCAGGAGCAGGTAAGTTAGATCTGTGTATGTTCGTGTTTTAGTGTGTGATTACTACTGTATGTAAGCATACTACACTGTGTAGGAAAAGGAGCTAAACAGCCAATAAAATAAAATATCTTTAATAAACATTAAAATATACAAAAAATGGTGTTGAAATAACAAAATGGAAAAGGAGGACTCTGATCCCATACAGCACAACAGGAGAAACTCCGAAAGGTAGGTTAAAGACTGGGTATAGAAACAAGTAAGTCTGAGATATAAAACACATGTCTAATGGTATAAGTAAATGTCTATATCCTGAACACGATTGCTACCTTCACATACCATCTTCCAATGAGGAGCGCGAGTCCCCTGCACGATCCCGTTGTGTCGTTTTGTCTCGCTCCCGCCCCCTTTGGCGCACTGCGCATGCCCGGGATCCCTGTACGCGTCGGGGATTCCGGATGTGCGCTACGGTGCTGGGGGCTGGAAGTGGGGCATGCCTCACTTCCGGTTTTCGGCGGGGAATCCGCGCCGCTGCTCATTGGTGGTTCGTAATTAAACTAGTGAGGAACACATGTTCGTCTCTGTATATATTATTGTCTCATTTCTTGATACATCATACCCCTTGAGGAAGCAGACCGCGAAACGCGCGTTGGGGTTTACCGCACACCTGATCGATCCTCCCGGTTCAGTCATTATGGGTAAGACGATTTCCCTCCCCACAGACGAGTGGTGATTCATTATTTAATATGTGAACCTGTCTTTACAGGTGACTCATCTCTACTTTTCACCCTGTCTTGTGTATGTGAAGGTAGCAATCGTGTTCAGGATATAGACATTTACTTATACCATTAGACATGTGTTTTATATCTCAGACTTACTTGTTTATATACCCAGTCTTTAACCTACCTTTGGGAGTTTCTCCTGTTGTGCTGTATGGGAACATCAGAGTCCTCCTTTTCCATTTTGTTATTTCAACACCATTTTTTGTATATTTTAATGTTTATTAAAGATATTTTATTTTATTGGCTGTTTTGCTCCTTTTCCTTCTTCGTCTATAAATGCTATTATAGGAGTTACCTTTTCTATCTATTGAGGGAGGATGCATTAATTATATAGCACCTAGCCCCTAACTTTATTTGCCATATGAGCCACAATTTGTGTGTCTACTACACTGTGTGTTCGCTCAAAAAATGGCGACACACCGTGTAGGAGGTTTGACCGTTCAATCCCCTCCTTTCTCCTGGCACTAGCCAGGATAAAGGAGGTGGAATTGTGTGAGGACACTAGAGCGAGTGTGTATTCTCAAATTTTGCAGCATAAAGCAATGTGGTTGCTTTATCACATGCCAATGCTGCAATTTTGGGAATTGCTCCATCTAGTGACCAGCACTGGGAAATGTTATAAATTAGAATCTAATTTATAATATTTCCTGACTTGTGAAAAAATAAAAAAAATTAGAACAATGTTTAATCATTTATACACTAACTGTTTAACTAAAAAAAGAGCGACACATTCCCTTTAAACGCATACAATCTCCTAATATGCTTTACATTATTTGTATAGTTCCAGATTAAAAAGTTAGATGGCCATGACTAAATGTATTATTTAGGGGGAGATTCATGAAAACTGTCTAACAGAAAAACAGTCTTTGTTGTCAATAGCAGCCAATCACAGAGCAGTTCTTTTTCAAATGCACTATAAATAATGAACGCTTTGCTGTGATTGGTTGCTATGGGCAACAAAGACAGTTTTTTTTAGTTAGACAATTTTCAGGAATCTCTCTTAGTGTGAATATATATGCTAGTATAATGTTTGTTTGCTTTGGGCAACCCCTGTTCATCCAGCATATCCCCTGTTGGCTAGCTGATCACAGAAACCAGTACTTCTGCTGCTGTTGAAATCATACTGTTGTCTTAAGGGGGTTTTACACTGAACGATTATCGGGCAGACGAGCGTTCATATAACGCTCGTTGATGATATTTGCCCTGTGTAAACAGAGGAACGATCAGCAGATGAACGAGCAAACGATCGATCATCTGTTGGTCGTATCGTTTTAAAACAGTAAAAGATTATCCTTTTCGGCAGCACATCTACCTGTGTAAACAGGGAGACGTGCTGCCGACATAATAATGGATGGGGGGGAGCGATCAGAGTAACGACCGCTCGTCCCCATTCATAGCTCCATGTGACAGGAGCAAGCGAGTGCCGACCAACAATGTCTCGTCATTCGGTGCTCCCTGCACCGACCGCTTATCGGCCGGTGTAAAAGAGCCTTTAGGCTGGTGATATCTCTCTCTACCCCTACATTCGCATTAACGCTGGACTCGACCAAGTGTATGTGTTCTAAATAGGGAGAAAGGAGTAAGACACTGATGAGGCTTATCTCCTTACAAACAAAAGGATCGGGCGTTTTGAAATCCAACAACCCGATCCATGATTGACATGGACAACAATGTGCACATTGCAAGTATTGATTATTCTGCAATTTATTGATTTACTAGTTAGCAAGCAATTCATCACTCCTTGCCAAGTAAGGCCCCCTGCGCATAACCATGCCCATAATCACAGTCCGTGATTATGGGCACTGACGGATGCGGACAGCCACTCGTATAAAGTTTGGTAGCACGGTCCGTAAAAAACAAAAAATAGGACATGTCCTATCTTTTGCGGAGCCCTTCTACAGCACGGACACCTTCCCGAAAATATACGGAAAGGTGTCCGTGGGCAATAGAAAAGAATGGGTCCATAATGAATGGGGATAAATTCTACGGTCGTGTGTATGGGGCCTTAAGGTGGCCATATACATCAGACGAATTTCGTCCAGACCCGCTGATTTCAGCAGGAGCAGCTGACCATCTGGTGTCTTGACTCTCCCCGGTGGTGGTGTCTTGACTCTCCCCGATGTTGAGAGACAGCCATAAACATCTGCCGTTGGAGGAGAGTCAAGACACCGCCATACATATTAGATGGTCAGCTGGTCCTGCTGAAATCGGCGGGTCAGGCCGACATTCGTCTAATGTATATGGCCGCCTTTACTTGGTGAGGAGTGATGAATTGCTTACTAACTAGTAAATCGATAAATTGCAGAATAAGGCCACATGCACACGAACGTAAAAACGTCCGTAATTACGGGCCCATAGAATTCTACTGGCTACGGGTACCTCCCCGTATGCTTACGGGAAGGTGCCCGTGCCGTTGAAAAATATAGAACATGTCCTATTTCAGGGTGTAATAACAGCACAGGCAGGCCCATAGAAGTCTATGGGGCTCCTGTAATTACGGGTGACTACATGTGTGCGCCCGTAAATACGGGAGCATTGCTAGGCGGCGTCAGGGGATAGTCACTGTCTAGGGTGCTGAAAGAGTTAAACGATCGGCAGTAACTCTTTCAGCACCCTGGACATTGACTACCGATCACAATATAGATCATCATGTAAAAAAATAGAAGTTCATACTTACCCAGAACTCCCTGCTTCTTCCTCCAGTCCGGCCTCCCGGGATGACGTGTCAGCCCATGTGACCGCTGCAGCCAATCACAGGCTACAGCGGTCACATGGACTGCCGCATCATCCAGGGAGGTCGGTCTGGATGTCAAAAGAGGGACGCTTCACCAAGACAACGGCCGGTAAGTATGAAATTCTTTTACTACGGAAAGGGCTGCCCCTTCCCTCTATCCTGCACTGATAGAGAGAAGGGGCTGCCGATTAGTGCAGTGCAATTTTGCAGCGAAAATGTGCCCGTAAATACGGGTGGAATACTGGTGACACCAGACCCGTATTTACGGGCACGGGTCCGTAAATACTGGTGCAATACGGGTCGAATACGTGTGACCAAGGACCCGTATCTACGCCAGTATTTACGGGAGGAAAAAAATAAGTTTGTGTGCATGAGGCCTAATCAACAGTTTCAATGTTCTTATTGTCATCCTTGATAATCATTGACTTGGTAGTTGTTTGGCTATTAAGTGATCCCCCTTCCCCTCAGCCTCTAGCCATATCTCTGGCTGTGGACCACCTAGAACAGTGGTTCTGGTGGCATATGGAAAGATGAGATTCCCATCTTTCATATGCCACCAGGATCGCAGTTCTAGCTGTGAAACAACCGGAGGTATCACCAGTTAAAGACGCAGCCGGGAATGGCAACTGCATATGCATATAGTATACAGCTTCCGTTCCCAACTGTGTCAGTTATATCACAGATAGAACTGCGATCCTGGTGGCATATCATAGATTAGAAACTCAACTTTCATATGCCATCACTATTCTAGGTGGTCCACAGCTGGAGATATGGCTAGAGGCTGGAGGGAAGTGGGATCACTTAAAATAGCAAATGAATGAGCTGGATATATGGCTATTTGAAGTGACCCCCATTCCCTCCAGCCTCTGTCTCTCGCACTGTGTGAAGATGCTTTATGGTGATAGGCCAGCATCGGAGGCTGGGAGGTAGCTCCATCTCAGGAGAATCGCTGGTGTTGATGCCCTCTTGTCTAGTATAATTAATAGCTCAGGAAAAACGGGAATAAGGGCGGCGCTGCTACTCAATGAAAGTCGAATAATATAGGATGATGACGTTTATTGAACAATCCAGGCTACGCGTTTCAATGCCGCAGCGGCATCTTCCTCTCGGCCTGAGGAAGATGCCGGTGCGTAGACTTTCATTGAGTAGCAGCGCCGCACTTATTCCCGTTTTTCCTGAGCTATTAATTGTCTTCATTGCGGTGGCCAGTGGGCCTTACCGGTTGGGATTTCGGCAGCAGCACTCAACCCTACCAGTGATTTCAACGCGATTGTTCTACAGTCCTGTGGTGAGCATTCATTTGTATCTCACTGACTGTCAATTCTGGGCTTACTCACACTATGTGGCGCCGTGTTTTTTCCTTTTATTTCTCTTGTCTAGTATAACCTCATTTGCATATTTAGAAAAAAATCTTGTAAAATTTTTTGGGACACAATTTTCACTAGCATTATCAGTGTGACGGCACCTATTAAATTATCTAGGAGATAGGGCATTACTAACTAGTGACCGATCCTCTTTAAGCGCAGGCACCCTTTAACTATTCCTTAGCCATGGGCCTTTTGTGCCTAATGGAAAAATAATGCTTTGGTCAGGGGGACCATATGGTAATCACCTGATGGTCCTGCCAAAATATAAAGGGGAAACACTGACAAATTGCATATTGCATATCTGCGGCCCTTTTAACACAGTCCAAGCTGTACAATTTAGGAAAATTTTATAGTAAAAATATATTCACCACTCCGTTTTCTTTTGTAACATATGAATACCTACAAAGGTTTTAAAAGAGCACTAAACCTAATGTAATAAAGCAGTAAAATCTGTTAATATTGACAAATGTGTAAAAGTTTCTGGAATGTTCCCAGAACTGGGAACATATGATGAATAGTGGTGATTATGGGGGAACGCCGGTTTCTGGACTTCTTCTATTCTGCTACACACAAACCATACAAACGTCAGCTAAGTTCTCAGAAACCAGGCACGCTCTTTTCTACCATTAAATAGACTAATAGACACTTTATATTTGCTCTACCATGGGGAAAATGTAGCAGTCCACCAAATTCAATACACTTCACAATTGTAATTCCATTATTTGTCTTCCAGATAACACAGAGGACTGCAAGACTGGTTGCTGAATGGCAGTGTGTGGGCTTTTGCCATGGTGTATTAAATACAGATAACATGAGTATTGTTGGAGTTACTATTGACTATGGACCTTTTGGTTTCTTAGACAGGTTAGTAATCGAGTACTAATGCTGTGGTGTTTTATACAACAGTAGTTATTTGTAGTGACTGATGCAATATGTGCCATGTTTAAAAAAAACAAAAACCAAACCAGCAAAATTTGAGCTTACATTAAACCTAGAACACACCTGGGCCCTCCAATGATCTGCAATACATCACCGCGACCCCTGCTTCCGTACCCAACATGATGAGTCGCATGCATCTTCACCATTATCCCCTTTGTGCTGCTGATTTGCAGGGGGGGGGGGGGGGGTGATCATACATTGATTGCTTAGCCTGAAGAGAAGTCAATCCTGGAAAACCCCTTTAAGTTGGCAGTCAGCAATAACATAATGTGTTCATACCGAGTTTTTCGTTGTTGTTTTGTTTTTAATACTTGATTCTGAGTAGTAAAGTGAAACTTTATACCTTTCTTCCCTGTTGGAACTATTTGAATATTGATGAGAACATGGCTTACACTGTCCTCCAGCCATTCTCCTTCACTGGTTGCAGCAGTGTGTTATGCTGCCTCCCTCTCTCACAGCGGTCACAGCAATACAATATCCCCTTATTACCCCACAGTGATTAGAGAAGTGCCCCCAAGCCCATTCCTGCTACATGTAACTTCCTCTTACCAAACCTGTCTCTGGTATCGGGGAGGACATAGCACTGTCATTGTCTAAAATGCCTTCTTGTGCTCTCCTTGCCTGGCACAAGTGGTCTGGGAATGATGGAGTCGGATATTGTCATTATCAGTTTAGTTTCCTGCGCTGGGCATTGGTGTGGTGACAAGGTTTGTCAAGCCTTCAGTATGTATAATCACCCAACTCTATGTGGATGGTGTAGCGATGCTCTAAGGGTTGTTTATGTCTAAGGGCCTGTTCACATCACCGTTCGCTTTCGTTCCGGGGTTCCGTCGGAGGTATCCATCGGGTGAACCCTGCAACCGAAAGTGAAACTGAAACCACAGCTTCCGTTTCTGTCACCATTGATATCAATTGTGACGGAAACATCGCTAATGGTTTCCGTTCGTCACCATTCTGGCAGGTTTCCGTTTTAACGACGGAATTAATAGCGGAGTCGACTGCGCTATTGATTCCGTCAGAAAAACGGAAACCTTTCGGAATGGTGACGAACAGAAACTATTAGCAATGTTTCCGTCACCATTGATATCAATGGTGACTGAAACAGAAGCTGTGGTTTCAGTTTGACTTTCTGTTGCGGGGTTCAGCCGACGGAAACCTCAGACGGAACCCCGGAAGGGAAAGCCAACGCTGATGTGAACAGGCCCTAAGATACATCACTTGTATTGACAATTGTACTCTCCGTATTGTCTATCTTCTAGGTATGATCCAGAGCACATTTGCAATGGATCTGATAATATGGGACGCTATTCTTACAACAAGCAGCCAGAGATCTGCAAGTGGAATTTGGGGAAACTTGCTGAAGCTTTGGTTCCGGAGTTGCCTTTCGACATTAGTCAGAAAATACTTGAAGAGGAATATGATGTAGAATTCCAGAGACATTACCTCCAAAAAATGAGAAAGAAGCTGGGTCTTATTCAACTAGAGCTCGGAGAGGACAACAAACTAATCTCTGATTTCTTCGACACCATGAACCTTACAGGTGAAATGATATCATTTATTAGACCCATTCAGACTGTTCAATGGTTTCAACCATACAAATCTATTAATGTTACAAACCTGTAAAATATTGCAGAACGATAAGTATTTATTCGCTGTAAAGCTAGGCACTATTCTGTACTTTTCTATAGTGTCTGTGATGTAAAGGAAAAATGTCAGCTTCATGTATTCTAAAATTATCACGGTTGAGACTGGAGGTTTGCCTAATTGGGGGGCGGTGGTATTTGCTAGGAAATGTAATATTCATATGGCATCTCTTCTCCACTCCACCAATAACCGCTGTTTACAGTGCTTTTTTCGGTCAGTGAATAAAGGAGCTGGTGTTCCCCAGAGTTATTAGATTGTTTTTTTAAAGATCCTACTTCTTTAAGTTGATGATTTCTAATATCTAAAAGGAAGAAAGAGAACTCAAAGACAGATGTGATGCTCAACATGAATGTGTATCGGATAGTTGTTGACAAGCAGATCATTTTTAGAGTTGGCAACCATCTATTGTTTGTTTTTATAGTGTATACATTTTTATAACACAGTAAAATTCCTGTAATCTCTCTTCAATTTGGTGTCGGATGATCAAATGTTCTGTATTGTCGCATTATTCGACAGCCAAAAGTGTATAAAACTGATTTTTAAGAGTAGAGAACATAAAAATGTTAAAGGGGTTGCCTCTTCAGTCCTTGGTGGCATATCGCATATACTACTATTATCCGGTCAGCGGAGGTCCGACAACTGTGAGCCCTGCCGATTATGCAAAAATTAAGTAGCTGCAGCTCTCGGGAAGCATAATTCCACTTTATCTCCTGCTGCGTCGCTGGACTTTCTGGTCATTATGTCACTAATTTTTGTAATTCTACAACCCCTAAAACATAAAATGTGACTGATTTTATACATGTAAAAACAGTCTACAAATGAGGAATGTTCACAATTTTATACGTTTTACACAAGTCATGGCATTTTTATTTTATTTTTTTTAGGCTCAGATTTTACAAATACTTTCCGGGTCCTTAGCAAGTTTTCGGGAAATGCTGGTGACATAGATGGATTCTTGAATATAGTACTTGAACAGTGTGCTCGAATAGAAGAACTGAAAGTTGCCTTTAAACCAAAAATGGACCCAAGGTACTGTATGAGTATTATGTGCAAGATGGGTTTATTATATTCAGATTCTGTAATACTTCTCAAGTCTCTTTGCAAATTCCCAAATTGTAATTATTAACAAAAGTTACAAAACTCAAGGTAGAAAGCACCCTGCTTGCGATCATTGTCATTTTCATTTAATTGTGAGTGTCTGTGAAGATGAAACCAAGCAAGCACTTTAGGGGTAGTGTTCATTTTGTTGATATTCAAGTAAATGCCTTACTTTCAACGACTGTCTAAGGTTGAGAGCTGCGGTGCAATGAGTTCTGGCTTCACATGCAATTGTGCAGCATTTGGAATCCTGTAACTTCTTTATATTTAAGGAAGAATAGTGGAAAGTGTACCAAATGGATTGACAGACCGGCTCCCGCTGTAATGGGTGGGATCAGAGACACCTCTGATCCCGGCCGTTTAACCCCTTAGATGAGGTCAATAGCGCGTGTGGTCCATAGCCACCCCAGGACTTTATTGCGCGTTCCTATGGTTCACGCTTTGACGGCCGGCAGCCGGTGGCCTAATAAAGGCCTCCAGAGGCCTGGCCTAATATTTTGCTTTGGAATATTGTGTATTCTAAAGCAATAATGTAAGTGATCAAGCCTTCACTGCTCCAAGTACCCTAGGGGGCCAAAAAGGTAAAAATAAGTTTAATAAAAGGGTTTTCCTATCTTGGACATTTATGGCATATCCACAGGATATGCCATAAAAGTCAGATGCGGGTCCCATCTCTGTTCTAGCTTATTCGGCTCCCACTGCCTCCCGGCCACATCTTGGTTAGGTGGTCGGGAGTTACGAAAACAGCTGAGCTACGCTGCTTCCGTAACTGCCATACAAGTGAATGGGAGTTACTGAAACTGCGTAGCTCGGCGAGCTACTATGTTTCCGTAGCTACCAAGTTCCGGAAACCGTGTAGCACGCCATGCTATGCTGTTCCAGTAACTCCCATTCACTTCTATTGGAGTTATGGAAACCGCGTAGTTCAGCGAGCACACGGCTGTTTCTGTAACTCCCGACCACCTAACCAGGAAGTGGCCGGGAGGCAGCATAACCGGGTAAGCTAGAAGCTGAGGTACAGCTTCCTGACAAGGAATTTAGTAGGTACTAATAAGTAATATACCACTGACTTTTTATTTTTTTTCAATGCTTATTCAATTAAACTTTTTATATGCATCTTTCCAATATACATTATGATTTTTCTTCCAGGCAACTTACAATGATGCTGATGTTGGCACAGAGCAATCCTCAGTTGTTTGCGTTGATTGGATCTAAAGCCAACATAAGTCAAGAGCTGGAACATATGGAAAAATATGAAAAACTTGAGCAGTCTAGTACTGAGGACCTGATGAGTGATCACAAAAAGCACTGGGAAGAATGGCTTAAAAAATACAGGTTTGTAAGTGCAAACCAATGCGTTTTTTTTAAATTGTTGACTAGACTTAGGCTCCATGCACACAAACGTATTTTTGCGGCCACATTTCACTTGCAAATCTGCGAGTGAATTGCGGCCCCATTCAGTCGTGTGCATGAGGCCTTAACGTTACGCGGCCTGGTTTGGACCTTAATGACAGACATTTTTTTTTTTTTCAATCACCACATTCCAAAACCCATAACTGTTTTTATTTCATCGGTTGATGTAGCTGATTGAGGGCTTGTTTTTTGCAGGACAAGTTGTATATTTCAATGGCACCATTTTGATGTACACATAATGTATTGAATAACTTTTGTGGTATTTTTTTTGTTGGGGGGGTGTGGTGAAAAAAGCAGAACTTTTGATTTTGTCTTTTGGTATGTCTGCGGGTTATGATTTTGGCTATACTAAATTTATATACTTTCATGTTTTACTACTTTTAAGCAAAATACGATTAAAAAAGTAAATACATTTATTTTTGGTTTTGTCATATTCCAAGAGCCATAACTTTTATTTCATGTTTATATCATTGGGGGACACAGCACGCTGGCCCTTGCCACTAGGATGACACTAGCTATAAAGAATAGTTGTCTCTGCACAAACAGACCATACCCCTGACATTTTAGCCTAGTGTCCATAGGAGGAAGACATGATCCGATTTTCAGGTCTGCTGCTATTTTAGGTGTTTTTTCTTCCTTTTTGGCTGCATGTTTGTTGACAGCCTGTTCACAGCCTAGTCAACCTCCCTGTGGATGTCAGGAAACCCGGCAGTTCTCTGCACTGAATTTCCCTGACTGCCGGCCAACTAACCTAATTATCTGCATCCGCTGGTGGAGTTCCAGTAACCCCACTATTAATGCGAGGTTACTGAAGAGGTGACCCTGCGAACACCTGAAGACGACGGATGAGTAGTAAAATCTCTCCCTTACCCCAGTGTGAAGGCATTATTCGGGAGTCTCTATCTGGGGACAAAAAATGTTTATTGGAGGATTTGATTTTTTGTGGATAAGCTGCGAAGACCCTCACAGCATTTTTATCTTTTTGTTTGTACACATGTGGTGGAAAGTTGTTGTTTTTTTTTATAGGGGAATGAGTGCCGTCAGCGCCACTCGTCCCTTGCATTGGTGCAGTGCCAGCCACATATTCCTTTTTCTCATCCTCTGTGAGGGAATGACTTCCACTCGCGCCACTTTCCTCAGCGCCACTTGTCTCTTCAGCACTGCTGGCCGCGAACCCTCCCGCTCATTTGTCACAGCAGCCCTATATGCTGGCCAACATGACTACCAGCGAATGAGGGGGAGTTAGAGGCAGTCTCAGCAGGGTGATCGCTCCTTAAGCACAGGCTTTTCTAGGGGTGGTCATTCTGAGATTCCCGCTCGATTCCCTCTGCATCTGGGGACTCCAATGCTACTTGTCTGCGCTGCTAATCTAAATATCTTCTCTTTATCCACTGAATCCTTATCACAAAGTCTCCTCATCACATCAGTCGTTTTCACCGGTTGCTGCACATCACCAGAGATCTAGTAAGCCTTAGGGCTTTTTTGCTGTTGGTCTGTTTTTTTTGTAGTTGCAGGTGTTATTCTCTCCTTTGACACTGATTAAGTTGTTTTTGTTTGTATCCCTACTCTTTTGTGGCATGTCCTGACCTCTGGAGGATTCCACTAGACAGGTCCCGCTCCTCTTCAGGTTCCCTCCCAGGTTCCCCTGTTAGTCATTAGTGGAGAAACTGTTTCCAACCCAGGTCAGTTGTCCTCCTCCCATGTATCCTCTGATTCTGAACTGTATCAGGACTGCCAATTGGCAACCGCCATGCAGTCGCTGACCGACACAGCTTTAATGTAAGGAATGACCCAATCGCCTCTTCGCAAAACGAGGCACTATTACAGCGCTCATGACTCCAAAGACTATATGCTTCTCAAACCATAGCAAGTCGTTTTGTCGAGTGGAAGCATCCTGACAGGCGTCTGTTTGTTGTTTTTTTTTCCACTTAGAAATGACTTCAAAATGGTTGGTTTCTTCCTCTGTAGGGCCGCCTATCTCACGACTGTCTAAGAGCACCACCATCCCACCATCAGATGCGGCATCAGTTAGTGACCCTCTTGACAAGAAGCTGGATTCTCAGAACACGTCCGCTTTTGTAGCTGCAGGTTCTGCTCTGCGCCCAGCCTTTGCATCCTCCTGGCAAAGTAAGGTTGTGAGTAAACAGCTGAATTGTGGTATCCTGGGTCCTACTCCAGTCTCTTTATGGTTCCCAAGAAAGACTGGTCACTCCATCCAATCCTAGAGCTGAAGAAGTGGAACTGATTTTCTTGCATCTGTAGGTTTTGCATGGACTTCCTGAGGTTGGTAGTAGCATCGTTGGAACAAGGAGAGTTTCTCTTGTCCATGGACAATTGTGATGCACACCTCCACATTCCTATTTCAAGGTCTCGCCAGCACTTCCTGCTTTTCTAAATTGGTTCTCGTCATTTCTAATTCGTCATCCTTCTCTTCGAGCTCCCCACGGGTCTTTACCAAGTTCCTGCCGATTTCTAATGGCACTTCTCCGCACCAGAGGAGTAGCTGTCATCCCTTAGCTGAATGACCTCTTGACGAAGGCCCCCTCCAGACAGGAAAATTGTCAGTCTCCATATCACTCTGGACATGTTGACTAGGTTCGGCTGGATCATCAACAAGGAGAAATCCTCCCTCGTCCTATCTCAGAGTATGGAATTCCTAGAAATGAACTTCAACACCAGTTTGGCAAAAGTTAATCTCCCGGAGGACGAGACCCTTTGGGCAGGCTGCTCTCATCCGTGGGAACACTCCCTCTTCCACCCACTTTTGCATGCGAGTGCTGGGCAGGATGGTCTCTACTTTCGAGGCAGTTCCATAATTTCCAGTTTAAGTCCAGGTCCATTCAGGGAGCGATTCTGTCGTGTTGGGATGTCAGGAGTTGTGCTGGTGGGAGACCTGGCGGACCATCACATTCAGTCGGTGCTTCCTTCCCCTCCAGTGGCTTGTCATTTCCATGGACACCAGTTTGTCCAGATATGGAGCAATCTTCGGCCTTTACGCAGTCCAGTGCGCCTGGTTGACTTAGGAGATCAATCTGCTGAAGCTAAGAGCAAACTTCCTGGCTCTTTCCCATTGGTTGCGTCTTCTCTGGGGTCATCTGGTCAGGATCCAGACTAACTTGACAACAGTCACCTACCTCAACCACCAGGATGGCACCAGGATTCGATTGGCTTTGTGGGAGTCCTCTCAGATGGGCAGAGGGTCATGTTCCAGTTTTGTCAGCGCTCCACATACCAGGAGTGGACAACTGGGCTGCAGACTTCCTAAGTGAAGAGAAAGTTGGATCCTTGATAATTGTCACTTAAACCAGACGTCTTTCATTGCCTTTGCTAAATGTGGGGCAGACTGAACGTATATATCTTTGCATCACATCTCAACCACGAGGTTTCAACCTATGTGACCAGAGCAAATAATTCCAGGGCCATAGTGGTCGATGCCCGGTCAATTCTTCCTCTTGTGTCTGTTCCCTCACTTTCTGCTGCGGGTGCTCAAGAAACTCAAATAAAGGCGATCCCACAATCCTGGTTGTACAGGATTGGCCTCTTCGGGCCCGATATGCCGATCTAGTTTACATGCTCGCGGACACACCCTGGCGCCTACCCGCTTGACCCGACCTCCTCCTTTCCGAAGGTCTGCTATTCCACCCCTGATGCATTTAACGGCGTGGCTGTTAAAGCCAAAGTTCTTACTGGCCTGAGGTCTCTGAGACAGTTATTTAGATGATGAAGGCCAGGACGCCTCCATCTGCCAGGGTGTACTATTGCACCTGGAAAGCCTATTTTGCCTGGTGTGAACAGCATAGTTTCCATCCTATGGTATGTTCTACATCTAGGCTCTAATCTTTCCTGCAATCAGGTCCTGATCTGGGACTTGGATTGTTAGGTTCTTCTCTGTACATACTCTTTCAGCAGGCTTTTGCCCTTTGTTATCAAGTGAAGACTTTCCCGCAAGGAGTGGCTCATATTATCCATCTATTTAGACAACCACTGAGCCTTGAGATCTCAAATTTGGTTTTGGAGACACAACGTTTCATTGCATTTCATTGGCTTTTCTTAAAGTCGTCACCTCGATCGTAAGGGTTTCAGTACTAGCTGCCCTGTCCTTTGGCTCTTCCTTTTTGGTAGTCTATATGGATAAGTTGGTTTTTTGACCTGTCCCTTCCTTCCTACCGAAGATTGCTTGGCCTTTTATATCAACGAGAAGATTGTTCTACCTACTTCTGCTGTCCCCTTTCTCGTTTAAGGAAACCACTCTACATTGACTTGACATGGTGAGGGCAGTCCACGGTTCAAGCGTAAAGTTCCTTCCTTTCGGGTCACTGCCCATTGGTGCTACCTGGGCGGTCAGGCACCAAGCTTCAGTTGCTCAGGTATACAAGACTGCTACCTTGGTTTCGATGCACACCTTCACCAAGTATATTCCTTGTCCCAGTCTGGGTGGCAAAGTGCTGTAGGCAAATGTGCGTTAGGCAGGTTGCATGGCTGTATGTTTAGTTGAATTTTTCTTCCCACCCTCTGGAACTGCATTACAATGTCCTATGGTGCTGTCCCGCCAATGATATAAACAAGAAAATTGGATTTTGTACCGTGAAAACGTGTCCGAATCAGTGTGACAATTCCACTGTGTGAAAAGAGCCTTAGCCTGACCCTGAAAACGGCAATTCCTGGCATGCAACATGCCAGAAGGGTTCTGCAAGGCACACCTCTCACCCCAAGCTACACGCAGGCACAATAGCTACATCCATGGAGCTTGCGTGCAGCTCTATGCCGGATAATGTCTTCGCGCCCGGGAGCTTAATCTGTTCATGCTCGTTGTGGCCCATAGATTTCCCATCCCCCTGTAAGTTACGGCACTTTACTACCTACATGACTTCAGCGGATGTGGCAGGCATCACATGACAAACACTGATAATCATCAGCATCAGTGAAACAAGTATATTCCTAATGTGATATTTTTGGCCTGGTTAGAACAGGTGTGTAATAATAAAAATTGTCTTCGATAACCGCAGTAAACGGTTTTGACCCTTTTTTTTTTTTTTTTTTTAATAGTGCCCGCTTGGAGAAGGAACAAGAGAATGCTGCAGATGGTGATACTTTACTTGCTGAGAGGGAAAAAATCATGAACTCCAACAACCCAACCCACATTCTGAGAAATTACATTGCTCAAAATGCCATAGATGCAGCTGAGAAGGGAGATTTCACAGAGGTAATGAGAAAACCGTATCGCCAACTAACCATGAGCATATTTTTATCTTGTGTATTTTGAGGCCAAAATGTAAGGTTAGTTTTTCAATTATAGAATAAGTATATGATCGGAGCATTGATAATACCTACATGTTTATATCTCATATTCTCCAACCTTTAACCCCTTAATGACCTGGCCTGAAAAGACCTTAATGACCAGCTAAATTTTTCTGTTTTTGCCTCTCTGCGTTTCAGCAGCCATAACGTTTTTATTTTGTCATTGACGTGGCTGTATGAGGCCTTGTTTTATGCGAGAGAAATAGTATTTTTTTTTCCCCCACAGTTTGGGGGTAAAAAAAAAATTTTTTACGCTGTGAATATAGGAAAAAGCGATTCTCGGAATCGTTTTTTTTGTTTATTTTTTTATCCCGTTCACGTTTCACGCTAAATAACCCATTAGATTAATTCTTCAGGTTATTACGGTCGTGGAGATACCTAATATGCATAGTTTTTTTGTTTTTATTTAGTGTAGGGGCAATAAAATGTATTTAATGCAAAATAAAGACTCTTTGTGACTTCTTTTATTTATTTATTTGTTTTGTTACTTTTTTTTTTTTTTAATCCCATCAGGGGATAACTTTATTTTTTACTTGTAATGTATTAGCATACTTCTGTACGCTAATACATTACACTGTGTCACTATGACACAGGCTGCTGATCGGGCAGCACATAGTGTGCCCGAACAGCAGGCACATGGAACAGACAGCCCTGGGGTCCTTTGTAGGTCCCCAGGGCTGACTGCAGAGGGATTCCCCGGTGTTTGATCGCATCACTGGAATCCCGGTGATGCGATCAAAGAGGGGAATTCCCTTTGATCTTGCCGCGGTCACGGACCGCGGTAATCAAAGGGTTAAACAGCTGGGATCCGAATGTTTGCTGACCCCAGCTGTTTTCAGGAGGCTGCTCTAAGATCAGGAGCTGTTAGTAACAGCTCCTGCTTAGAGGATGAGCGCTCACACGAGCGCTCATCAGTCTGATCTGCAGCGACGCCAAAAGACGTCTCTGTAGATTAAGCACCCGCACCGCCTGACGTCAAGACAGTGGGCGGTCGGGAAGGTGTTAACAACAATGTGGAATATATCTTATTTAACCCCTTCGGGACTGAGCCATTTTTTTTAATTTAAGTTTTTTACTCCCCACTTTTGAAAAGCCATAACTTTTTATTTTTTTTCATCAATAGAGCGGTGTGAGGGCTTATTTTTTGCGGGAAGAGCTGTCGTTTTTATTGGTACCATTTGTTGGTAGATACATCTTTTTGACACATTTTCTTTTGCACTGCTAACTTGACCAAAAAACTGATTTTGGTGGTTAATTTTTTTTACTTTTTACGGCGTTCACCGGGCGAATTAAATAACGCTATATTGTAATAGTTGACTTTTACGGACGCAGCAATACCAGTTTTGTTTCTTTTTTTTGTACATTACTTTAGAGGAACAATGGCAAAAGTTGGGTCTTTTTGAACTTTTTTTCACTACTAAAAACTTCAACTGGAAAGAAAACGGTCTTCCAGGCTCTATGAAGGAAGATTAGGTTGTCAGTAGATCCCATAGTAATTGGCAACGTTTTTGGCTTCAAAAATCGAATGCTTGTGTCTCGCACAAGATACATAATAACTTTTCTATTTACAGTGCAAATGTTCTAAGGTGGGCTTGTACTTTTACCCTTGCAAATATTTATATAGCTGCTAAATGTGTTTTCTTGAAAACTGTTCACTAGGTCAGGAGGGTGTTGAAGATGTTGGAAAACCCATATCAGGAGGAGGAGTCGTTCTATGATTCAGAGGCTTCACCAGAAGAAGAACCATTGGGAGCTGCAGCAGCTGCTGTCTGTAGACCCGCCAAAGTATCCAAAAGCCACTACAATAGCAAGCCGCCACTTTGGGCTTCAGAACTTGGTGTCACCTGATCTTCATAAAATCCTTGTTGTTCCTCTTACTTGAAGCTGAAGAACAATTGTTCTTTGACACTGAGTAAGGCCAACAAGGACCGACTATTCTTAGGTTTTTAAAATTGCATTTGGATGTTAAACATTTTAATAAACCTTGTATGCACTGTATAGACATTATGCGTAACCAACTGTTTCTGTATTTTGGTATCCAAATGTAATTTCCAGATGAAGGCAAAAATATCAATTCAGATTTCTGACCTATTTTTGCCTGACATAAACCTAATAATACAGCTTTTATAACATTGATAGGAATAGTGTACTATTGACTTTCATGTAGTCCGATGCAGTCTGTAAGGTCCTAATAAAACCAAACCTTTTCTGTTAAATACATTTGGGATAGGGCAATACTTTTGACATCGCTTTTGGCATATCCTCCAGTTTGAAGGTTCCTGTGTTAATATAATAGGGAAGCCCAATATGCACTACTGTTATATGCTTTCTGTATACAATACAATGTTGCTGGGAACTATTATTTATTGTCTGCTTTCCTTCTCTATTTTCGGATCAATACTGCTAAAAATAAACGTGACTACAGAAAGATGGCATAATATTTGTCTAGTTATGTTCCGTAATGAACTGAAATTTTTGCCTAGTTTACAACAATTTGTGGGAATTATAAATGTTATATTTTTCTAAAATGATTTTAGGCAGATCTTTAATGCATATACGCACAAATCTTTCTTTAGTTGCTTTGGAGATCTTTACTACTACATCAACTATAAAAAATAAGCTTTTCTTCTATGACCTTCTGATTACAATGTGCCTTTGTTTCAGAGAAAAGCAACAAACAAATTGGAAATAGCTAGTGATGATCAATGTATCACATTGGCCAAAGCTTTTTTGCAGTGAAGTTAAAGAAATGTAGCATTCAGGCAAGGGTATGTAACTCATATGACTTGCTTTCTTCGTGCAATATATTTTCTTTTTTTTTTAGTTTACGGTTTCTACAAGCCTGCTAGCTCACATTACACTTCACCTTTCTTCTTTGTCCCCTTACCTCGGTCACACTTGAGATGCTTTAACAGGGCAGTAATCACAGGACTTTAGCTAGCAAGTTCCCTCTACAGACATTGATTTTTAATTCTGTGCGGATAAGATATTAAAGTTATTTTAACAGAGGCAGATGCGCACACAGACTCACAACTACCTCTACTTCTAAGCAGGGAGGAAGTAAAGGGCTGTAGTAATTCAAGTCTCCTCCTTCTCTGTCCCATATTGAAATGAATGGGTTGTGCAGCCTGCAAATGAATGTAATGCTAATATATAGACTAGAGCACTCATAGAAACGTAATTTTTTTCACTGAGGTGCATATCACAAGAGGTTTTTAAGTGCCTCACTAGGGGTATGCTATAGCTGACCCCAGACAGGAAGGATCAATTGAATTGCTTCAGATATTGAAAATTGCTTGCAAGTGTCCTCCTATATATGCCAATTGTCAGATCAGATTGGACTACAAGTGGCCGGCTTTGCTGTAGGTGTTTCAAACTCTGAAGGATAAGATGTTGCCTACTTTGGCTGGAATTAGGACAGAAATATTACACAAAGAGTGGTAAGATTTATTTGGTCCACTTTTGCCAAGTGCTCTATCTAAGTTTTAAATCCGTAAATCAATCTGGTGCATAGTTACAGATTAATATATGTAGGAAAGTTTTGTTCCGGCTCATATTTCTTGTTAAGCAGGTCTGTAATTACTTTGGCTGGTTTTCAAGGCTTTAGTAATAATTGTAAAGAGCTTTTCATCACTTAAAGAGGCTCTGTCACCAGATTTTCAAACCCCCTATCTCCTATTGCAGCAGATCGGCGCTGCAATGTAGATAACAGTAACGTTTTTGTTTTTTTTTCAAAAACGAGATATTTATGCATGACCATTTAAATATTTTATATGTATGCAAATGAGCCTTATGTCCAACTGGACACGCTGTGTGTTTGTGAACTGCCAGAAGCTGGGTGGTAACGAAGAGAAGTGGATGATGCTGATTCGTCAGCATCATACACTTCTATTCACAACGCCCAGCTAGTAAAACAAGTAAACACGCCCTGCTAGTAAAACAAGTAAACACACCCAGATGTAACGAACACAATACACGCCCACTTGGACATAACTTTAAACACGCCCAGTTGTACATAAGAGAGGCTCATTTGCATAAATATAAAAATGCTCATAACTTGGCCAAAAATGCTCGTTTTTGAAAAAAAAAAACGTTACTGTTATCTACATTGCAGCGCCGATCTGCTGCAATAGGAGATAGGGGTTTGAAAATCTGGTGACAGAGCCTCTTTAATTGAACCCCAGGAAAAGTGTGTTTTCAAATGCATCTATTTCATGTAACGTAAATATGTGTATATATACATATAAGCTTTCAACATGTACTAAATGTACTTCATTGATATGGATGTAGCTATGTAATAAATAAAAATGTTTTTATTTTCCATTCATTGTCGTACCAATTGGGGGGGACGGGGACAGAAGTAATAACTTTCTCATACTAAAACAAAAAAGAGCTTGTTTCAAATAGGAGTAGTTTTTCTACATTTGCTTTGAATGTGTTTCTAAATATTGCACTATATAGCCAAAATTATGTGAACACTCTTCCTATTTAATGAGTTCTGACGTTTAGCCACACCCTCCGCAAACAGGTGCATAAAATCAAGCACACAGTCATGCAATCTCCAGACAAACAGTAGTAGTATGGGTTATACTAAAGATCTAAAAAGCTTTATAACCGACTAGCAGCTAACCATGCTGCCTAAAATCATCGAGCCTCTTTGTAACTCAAGACCCCTCCCCGCTAGGAAACCTGATGGGGAGCTGGTCTTCGAGTCCACTGTGGCACGGTTTCTTCAGGTCCCCTGAGTAGTTCCGGTGTCCCTGGGACAAAATATATGTATTTTTGTTTGTTTGCAACTCAGTTTGGTTTTAGGGCGCGTCTTTCATGTTCTGGTAGTATTTGGTGGTCTTTGTCATTAAATGTTATGTTTTATATTCCACAGTTTTGTTACTGTTTATGGATTCTGATGCAGTGGAAACGTGTTTTCTAAAGTGATGAATCACGTTTCACTATCTGGCAGTCTCACTGCGCTGCTGCTTCGTTTGGGCACCAAATCAGTCTCTACTCTTACTAGTGTGGAGATACAGTATATCGGCATCACCAGGCTCTTCCAGGGCCTAGCATACAAACGAAAGATACAGCCAGCACCCAGGCAAAGGATCAAATGTACAGATCTTTATTCCAACATCCGTGGTATAGAGAGTGTTAAAATACAAACGTCATGCGTTTCGAACAGACAAATTGTCTTTAATGATGTCAGAGAGTGTTAGGCTGGATTCACACGAGCACATTACGTCCGTAATGGATGGAACGTATTTCGGCCGCAAGTCCCGGACCGAACACACTGCAGGGAGCCGGGCTCCTAGCATCATAGTTATGTACGATGCTAGGAGTCCCTGCCTCGCTGCGGGACAACTGTCCCGTACTGTAATCCTATTTTTCAGTACAGGACAGTAGTTCCACGGAGAGGCAGGGACTCCTAGTATCGTACATAACTGATGCTAGGAGCCTGGCTCCCTGCAGTGTGTTCGGTCCGGGACTTGTGGCCGAAATACGTTCCGTCCTTTAAGGACTTAATGTGCTGGTGTGAATCCAGCCTTATACTCACCATATAGAACCGATTCAAAAAGAAGGAGCAACAGAAATCTATAACCCCAAAGGTCCAAGGTAAGTCGCACATATAAATATGTGTGGACCACTGGGTTGATTTCAGGGCGTAAAACCCTAACCGCATCAAAAAATGCAAATAGAAAACCAAAAGAGAAAGATTGACACTGAGAGATAAAGAAATAGTAAATGTACAAAAACTTTATTGAACAATAGTGGTACAAAATAAAAAGAATCCAAAAAACCACAGTAAAAACAGGGATCATGGGCTGGTAAATGAAATCAAACCATGCGGCTATGTGATAAGCAGGTCAATAAAGTGCATATGCGTCCTTTAAATGATGTGTATAAATACCTGTAAAACAATGGTCTGTACACAAGATAATACAGTAGTAAACATCAATATATATATATAGAGTATTTCAGACTGTATAAATGTATTTAGATGGTTTAGTCATAATAAGGCAGCAGACATAGCTGCACCAGTACCAAATGACATGATAAAGTATCAAAGATCAAAAAAATATGTAACCCAAAATACTGAAGGAATAAATGAACACTCACATACCCATGGTAATAGAACAGGATAAATGCAGCCAGAATCCACCCCAACGTGCGTTTATCATATTGCTTTTAATAGGATATTAACATAAATTTTAATTATTTGTGTTCTCATGTTTTACTTTTTACTTTGTTCTTACTTTTACTTCTCTATGAGGGCTGCCATTTTTTTTTTCATCTCTGTATGTATTGATTACCGACACATACAGAGCTACAACCCCATAGAGAATGCGAATGGGAGCCGTTCCGTTCTCTGAAGCGTACGCAGTCTGTGTAGGAATGGCGCATGTGCCGCTCCCACACAGACCAAAACGAAGCTCGTTCGCAGAGCGAAATCCGGCGCCATTTTCATGTGGACCAGAAGCCGCGGCCGGACAGTAAGATGACTACTTCTGGCCATATGTTCAAGGAAGCGAAGGCGCAAGGAAGAGGAGCGTAGACCAGCGGAGGCAGGAGCAGGTAATTTGTGTTAGTGTATGTGATGTGTGTATTATGTTCATGTTATACTGTCTGCTGAGCACTGTATCTAATCCTCCTACACTGTGCAGTCACTCAGAAAACGGCAGCACACAGTGTAGGAGGTATGAAGATTCAAACCCCTCCTCCTGGCACTAGCCAGAATAAGGGAGGGGGGATTGTGTGCGGACACTAGAGAGAGTGTGTCTACCACAAATTTGCAGCATAAAGCAATGCGGTTGCTTTACCACATTGACCATGCTGCACTTTTTGGAACTGCTCCCTCTAGTGCCCAGCACATGGAAATGTTATAAATTAGAATCTAATTTATATTTCCTGACTTGTGAAAAATTATTTAATAAAAAATTTCTAGCAACACATTCCCTTTTAAGGCTAGAAAGTCTTCAGCCTGCATTTACCATGGTACATGGAAAGATTATCTTGGATGGTGTAAGGATGGCAGGCTCCCTTTTTGTCCTCATCTGAGGGTGCGTACTGTGTCCCCCAATGTAACAAACACAAAAACAGGATTTTTGTTGAGTACTCACTGTAAAATAATTTTCTTGTCCAGTTCATTGGGGGACACAGCTCCCACCCAATTGTTTCAAGCTTTTTAGTTTAGCGTTGTCAGTTTGAGGGATTACCCACTAGTGTTTGACATACTTCTCTTACCTTGTATCTGCTTCTATTGCTTGCAGACAGACTGAATAGCTCATTGTCTGTGGCCAGGGTATATATCCTGTAGGAGGAGTCATTTTCGTTCAAAGTGTCATGCCTCCTAGTGGCAACAGCATATACTTAGTCTGCATCCCCCAATGAACTGGACAAGAAAAGGGTTTTACTATGAGTACTCAAAAAAATTCTGTTCTCTACCTCCTAATGATTCCACTGCCTGCGCCTCCAGGGACCTGCAAGACAATAATACAACACCACAACGTATCTACATCGCACCTGGATCCCGGGCCAGGATACTTTGTGTACGGTTCATAGGCTGCAAAAGGTGGAAGAGAGAATTTAGTTCATCCTCCTTGCAAATTTTCTATGAAATGTATTACAACACATATGTAACAGTCTATGACCAGCTGCCAATGATTATGATGTTCTAGAATTATGTCAACTTTCCCTGGGCATTATATCACGTATATAAGTAGCTGCAGGCAATTATATAATTGAATTACGACATCAAATATATAATAAACAGCTGATTATGTTGTCAGAGAATTGTAATTTTTTTTTTCTTGATTATTATAACATCACATATATAAATAGCAGCTGATAATTTATATGTCATAGGGCCTGTTCACATCACCGTTCGCATTCCGTTCCGGGGTTCTGTCAGAGGTTTCCGTCGGGTGAACCCCGCAACGGAAAGTGAAACCTGCCGGAATAGTGACGAACGAAAAGCATTAGCGATGTTTCCGTCACCATTGAGATCAATGGTGACTAAAACGGAAGCTGTACTTTCACTTTCCGTTGCGGGGTTCACCCGATGGAAACCTCCGACGGAACCCCGGAACGGAAATGAACGGTGATGTGAACAGGCCCTTAGTCATATAACCTTTCCCTGGACATTATGCAATAACAAATACAAGCAGCAGCTGACGATTATGAAGCCATAGAATTGTGTGACCTTTGCCTGGACATTATTACATCTTATAGGTTACAGAATATAAGTAACTGCCAATGATTATGTTGTCTTAGATTTATGTGACTACTTCCTGGACATTAGGATACTACATATATATCCTACAGCTGGCAATTATGATGTCATAGAATTATATGATTTTTCCCTAAACATTGTGACATCCCATATATAAGCAGCTGCTTAGTAAATTCTACTGTTAGCTCAGCAATTAGTTTGCCGTTGGTGATGGTGCATTCTTCACTCATATATATTCTTCTAGCTATGGGAGGTACATCATGTAGTTAGAACTATATATAGGTGGAGCAGGCTAGCAGGATAGCTGGCTTGTTGTTCTCCCTTGATACAAGAAGTCCGCTCAGGCCTAGTAGGCCGTTAGATGGTGGCTGCGTCTTCGTGGTTCGGACCGAACGCCCCTTTTGTATTTGGTGGTGGCTGGCTGCTCTGCCAGAAGGCTCCGATAGACCTATTGTATGAGAACTCGGCTATTTTTAAGTTGTTGTAGTTTAGCTGGAAACTGAAGGCTTCCTTTTCACTTTGACTATCCTGAACGTTTCCTTTACGTTCCTCCTCTAACCACCTCTCATAATAGTGTGGGCTACCTCTACCTCCCCAACCACCTCTTTCTCTCCAGAACCCTGCTGAAGCTACAGGCCCTAGCACAGATACAGCTTAGCCCAGTTCCCACCAGTCTTCCTGTGCCGCCTCAGTTCCAGTTCTCTTTCCTTAGACACAGCCCTGTGGGGATAGGGGATAATTGTCGATTCTGGGACAACCCTTGTTAAAGCAAATGGCTTCACACGATTATCTACATCAAACAGAGGTATCCCTTATTATATATATTATGGTGTGTGCGTGTGCGTGTACATTCCTATGTATTTGTGAAATCTTTCCAAAACAACTGGAATTAACAGAAACAGGAGTCAGCCAAAATTCAGTTTAAAAAAACAAAAATCAACATCTATTGGATTGGGTATAATTAAATGTATCCTACAAAATTATTGTGGAAGGAACATTTGGCAGGAAAACTGCCCCAAAAGTACCGTTTAAATATATTCTGATAATAAAAAATATATATAATTTGAACTTAACATTTTTCCACTGACTTAGGGGGGATTCACACGAGCGTGTATTCGGTCCGTGCGGGGCGCGTGGTTTTCACGCGGCACGCATGGACCAATACAAGTCTATGGGGCAGTACAGACAGTCCGTGCTTTTTGCGCAGCGTTTGTCTGCTGCGCAAAAAGCGCGACAGGTTCAATAACTCTGCGTATTTCGCGCATCACGCACCCATTGAAGTCAATGGGTGCGTGATAATCACGCGCACCACACGGAAGCACTTCCGTGGGACGAGCGTGATTCGCGCAACAGCAGTGAAAAGGATGAATGAAAACAGAAAAGCACCACGTGCTTTTCTGTTTCCGAACATCCAAACGGAGTGTCTTTGCGATGAGCGAAGCCGGACAAACGTACCGAACTTCACCGGGTTCGGCCAAACTCGTTTTGGCCGAACCCGGCAAAAAAATTATCGGTACGCGACGTCCGGAGATAGTCACTGTCCATGGTGCTGAAAGAGTTAAACTGTTTCAGCACCATGGACCGTGACTTCCGATCCCAATATACATGAACCTGTAGAAAAAAAACCGAAGTTCTGACTTACCGCTAACTCCCGGCTTCTTCCTCCAGTCTGAACTCCCAGGATGACAATTAAGTCCAAGTGACAGCTCCAGCCAATCACAGGCCAAGCACAGGCTGCAGCGGTCACATGGACTGGCGCGTCATCCAGGGAGGTGGGGCCCGATGTCAAGAGAGGCGCGTCATCCAGGGAGGTGGGGCCCGATGTCAAGAGAGGCGCGTCACCAAGGACGCGTCACCAAGGAAACGGCCGGGAAGTTCTCGGTAAGTACGAACTTTTTCTTTTTTTTCTACAGGTTTTGCGATATTGTGTTCGGCATTCACTGTCGAGGGTGCTGAAAGAGTTAGCTCTTTCAGCACCTTGAACAGTGACGGCCGTCGACTAGCCTCATCTCTATGATGGCGGCTGCGCGAAAATCACGCAGCCGCGCATCAGACACGGATGACACACGCAGCTGTCAAATGGTTTTTGCGCGCGCAAAACGCTGCGTTGTTTGCGCGCGCAAAAACGCAACGCTCGTGTGAATCTGCCCTTATTTTTTCTTGGTACACCCACACCATGGAGTGCAGGAAATTGTAATTGAGGAGGAAGGTCCTGGCAAGGCTGTACCTAGGGCTGCGCAATTAATTCACTATTTCACAGCACGGTTTTGCATTTGCCCTGAACTGTAAAATCACAACTTCTGTATAGCATTTTGATTCTGTATCCCTCTGTTAGTTACCAGCAGAGGCTGCAAGTGGGTGTGAAGAGGTTAGACCGATGGGAGAAGGCATGCGCTCCTTCCCCACTCCCTATCACTCTACGTGTGGATTATCCTCATCAGTCCCAGAGTGATGGAAGATTTTGACTGCGGCGTCCAGGATGCTGGTGGATAAGCCAGTCTACCACCCAGGACCAAATCGCCAACGATGTGTAAGGACAGGGGCGTGACTGAAGAATTTAACTCTAATAACTCAATGAGTGCTGACATTAAATTGAGTGGCCAAAGAGACCAGATAATTCTACTCTAACGTAATAATTTGGGGCATATAGGGGCTGTTTTGAAACCTACACCACTACATAGGAAGTGATGTCTAAGTGTATTACACAGTGAGGATGCCTCTGCCAGTACCCAGAAAATCCACTGCTCCCTAGAATCTACTAGTTTATTCTCATATTCACAACAAGGAGTGCACATTAAGTGGAAACACACACAATATATTATACAGTTATAAACTATTCTATCAAATAATTTATTGTTCAGACCCAACGCAATGTGAGATGCAGCACAGACTCCGAGAAAATAATTTGTTTTTATAAAAATGTTAATCTTTATTTTACACTCATATTGCACATATTATAGGGAAGTGTCCGTATGCGGTTCAGTTCTCTTTGTAGTAACTATTAAAGTTAATCCGCAATAAGAAATCTTCCAGATGTGGTTGATATCCTCGATTTACAAGCTTGGTTACCACTGTAACACAAAAGGCAAACATTGTTTCTAGGGTATTATGAAATAAAGCCACCAGTATGAAACAATCTCGTTTTACACATATTCAATCAGTACCACAGTAACAAATGCTATGATAACAGACATTGGTGTTTTGTTTTTTGTTTTTTAACAAATTCAGAACGGATCTAGAAAACAGGAAAAAAATTAAAACATTTTCCTTGATATTTTTCAATTTAGGGATGTACACAAGTGATCCCTACATCACTACTCAAGGGGGCACCACTAGCCCTGCTGAACTGGGCACCTGGAGCTTGCACCCCAGATCCCACATTTCTTGCTCAAAGTTATCCCTAGTTTATTGATTGGACAGTGTTATTGAGGCAACAGCCTAGCAGTGTTATTTGGGCACCTGATGGCAATTTGTACACTGTATGATTGTGTCATTTGGGCACTATATGGTAAACCATAAACAAGAAGTCAATAGAAAGTACTGAACAGAGCACCAAACAAGTTTAGGCCAGCCTAGATTGCTGGTTTTAGCCCAAAAAAAGGCCACACATTAATGCCTCTATAGTGTTCAAGCTAGAAGATCATAGAAAAGAACTACTAATAAACTTACCTTCAAATAGGAAATCAGAGTAATACTTGAAGGTGTCATAGGACTGCTGCATCAATCCATAGTTGGGATGACTAGCCACCTGCTTTTCCTTGTCACACGTCCATGACTGAGAGATTAACTGTGTCCGGAATTTCAGAATAAGACTGAAGATGCTGTGGATCACGTTCATTAATGGGGCAGCTTTCTCAGTCAGCAGTCCCCTGGAGGACAAACAAATGAATCAGAAAATGCCATCATTTGTAAACTGCTGAAAACACCACGGCCATGTTCACATGTGGTGTATTTGTTGCCAATTTTCAATGTGGGTTCTGTATCGAAAAAGCTCTAACAAAAGTACAGTACAATTGAATGAGGTATAGAAAACTCAATTACATGCAGCGGGGGAAAAAAAAATAAAAAATCTGATTTAAGAGCGCGCTAAAGATTTTTTTTCCTTTCCGGTTGTATATAATGCAGCATCAACCAGTAGCAATCCATCAGTATACAAATGCTAATTTGCAAATTAATGTAAGAACGTGTAATGCCATATCCGATTCATTGCCATGGTCAGCACCTCTGTTTTCCCTTTCCACAGTTTTTTGTAATCCCGTTTGTTTGTAACAGCTCTATCTTTATGAGGTATGGGGAATTACAATTAAAAGTGGAAAATTCTGAAAATGGGTCACAAAAAAAGATAAAATAGTGTATACAATAGGTGCTTGTGAGAGCTCACATAATAATGTAAAGCATATTAATCGGACAGATTAACAGCAATGTTTAATATTATCAAATATGCAAAGCAGAGAGCATTGTAACACTTTGCAAACCATCATATGAGACACACAGAAGACGAATACTCTATATATAGTGGTTTAAATATACCCGTCCCATATTATTGTATAGATTATATATATTAGATAGCTTATTTAGACAATATTAGATAGTATATATATTCCTAAATATAATGAGTTCAGTTGAACATGTTGGTTACTACCTAAAGAGCGCCTTATTGAGATATTCTGTGTGCGTCT
Organism: Rhinoderma darwinii; assembly: GCF_050947455.1. Taxonomy (NCBI): domain Eukaryota; kingdom Metazoa; phylum Chordata; class Amphibia; order Anura; family Rhinodermatidae; genus Rhinoderma; species Rhinoderma darwinii. The sequence goes on along the minus strand of NC_134689.1, from coordinate 193,305,783 downwards.
TGCGAATCTCCTCCAGGTTGCTGACGGTATGAAGTTTACTTTTGAATTCACTCCAAGTGACGTGTAGAATCTGGTTAGAAATATAACCCTGAATAACCTTCACAAAGTGCTGCATTTCATGGCGGTAGAGCTGAAGTTGTCGATACTGGACAGAACTAGAAGCTTGATTCACTAGAGCTGTACAGGAAACGGACATAAAAAGATATTAGACAGTCTTCTTACTGTTCTCTCACACTTAATCCATGTCTTCATGATTCTGAACCAAAGTTCACTTCAGAATTTTCACTGTAGTTAAGATTGGGAGATGATGAAATTAAATTTTAAGCCCAAATGGCGCTATATTGTGATGGGTTGCTATGGGCAACAAGGCCAGTTTTTCTGTTGGGGGTTTTGATAAATGTGGCCCATTGATGACATATTACTAGGATATGCCATCAATGTCTGGTCATGGGAGTAGGATCGATGTGACCCCCACCGATCAGGAGAACAAAGCAGCAGCACCGTGCTTCTTCAACTACTGCATGGTCGGTCAATGACTAAAATGAGCCAGAAATGATTCAGAAATTATTTTTGTCGTTTTTACAACAAACACTATATTAGGTGTATTATAATGGTTACAGAGGTTATTGCACTAAAATCTTTTTACAATTTGGTTTTCTATTTTATTAGTCTTGTAATAAATCTATATAGATAAACTAGCACGCCAAATAAGCCACCATGTAAATGTGAAGAGCTTTAGAATAAGGTTTACAAGACAATGTATATGTTCTTACAATTATTATGCAGTATATGATGTACTACAACAAAAGTCAAAGCATTAAACTCCTTTTACAATTTCATAGTTTTAATCTACATAAATGCTAAACAACTTGCAAATACTTTGTTAAACTGTTTTTGTACCGATTTTCAGTTACTTCTTGTAGTTTCAGCCATTGATAATTATTACTACGATTTCGAAATGAGGTCTCATTTAGACGGCTGTTATATGTGGTCGTGTTTAACCGTTTTACAGAAAACTATGATGCGGTTAGTTCAAGTCATTAGACCTACGGTCGTTCTGGGATTTGCGGCTGTCATATAGCCACCTTATGGTTATCTAAATAAGACCTCATGCTGTTTAGCCATAAAGTGTAATATGCCTATTCTTTGTCATGGCACAGCCGGCAGCCTGTGTCAGGCCATATTAACTATATAACGGTTATCTGGACTCCCACGATGCACTGCTTTCTGGTAACAAGAAACCAGCAAAATTTAGGTTTAGAATCTGGAGAAAAGATGAAGAAACTATCAAGTAGCTAACTGTGGAATGTAGTAAATTCAAAAGAAGAGTTTCCCTTAACTCCTTGGTGATGTCTTGTAAATACCGCCGCCAAGACAGAGTACGGAGAAGGCTCATGGTCTGATCCCGCTACATACCCAGCGGGTGTTGGCTGCAACATACAGCCAATACCGCACAGAAACAGCTGGTATCGGAGATGCTATCGCTGGGTTCAGATGGTTGTCTCAACAGCCTGGGGGCCTAATGAAGGCCCCCAGGTCTGCCAACTTTTTGCTACTATTAAGCCCTGCCAGAGGTTGGGCTTAATAGGAACCGCTAAAAACCAGCAACGATCGCAAGTTGAAGTCCATTAGGGAAATAAAAAGAAACTGTTAGTGTTTTTTTAATGTACAAAACAAATAGGAAACGTTCAAACTCCCCTTTTCCCATTTTTCCCCGTATGCAAGAATTTATAAAAAAAAACAAAAAAAAAGAACATATTTGGTATCTCCGTCGCTGTAAAAGTCAGAAATATTCTAATATAACATTATTTAACCTGTATTGTGAATGCTGTAAAAAATGTAAAAATATTCTGCCGGAATTGCATTTTTTTTTGTTACCTTAGCTCCCAAAAAAAATGGAATAAAAAGTGATTAAAAAGTCACATGCACCGCAAAATAGTACCAATATAAACTACAGCTCCCACGCAAAACACAAGCCCTCAAACGACAAAAAATAAATAAAAATTATGACTCTCAGAATATGGTGAAACAAAATAATTTTACTTTTTGAACAAATAATTATTTATTTGTAAAAGTGGTAAGACATAAAAAAAAACTATATTAATTTGGTCCCTCCGTAGTTGTATACACCCATAGAATACAGTTAACATGTCATTTTTAATCACAAGGTGAACGCCGTAAAAACGAAATCCAAAAAACAATTGACGAATCGCTGCTTTTTCCCATTTCACGCCACAAATATTTTTTTTTCAGCTTCCCAGTACATTATAATGTACATTAGATGGAGTCATTAAAAACTACAACTTGCCCCGCAAACAACGTGCCCTTATACAACTATGTCAATGGAAAAATCAAAAAGTTCTGACTTTTGGAAGGTGGGGAGGAAAAAACGAAAAAGAAAACCCAAAATTAAAGGGGTTAAGAAAATGATGTTTCACTGTAATAATAGGGAAGAGCTTTACCGGTCTGTTTTAAATGAAACCAAACATCTCTCAGCGTCCAAACCATGTGTTTCAATTGTAGGAGAAAAGAGAAAATCTTATTGTACTTGTTTATGCAGGAATCCGTTATGACAATGTTTAGCGGCCAATCGACCTACGGAAGACCAGAAACAGAATTTTATACAAGTTTCAGCAGATTATTGAACTTTATTAAAATACAAGGTGTCAAACACACGTGGTATCAGCCATTTCTCATGTACCGCTCCTTGAGATCCTCTCAGAAAACGGCACAAATATTTCCATGTCACATGGTTTCAACTTGTTTCCCTTTCTGAGAATAGAATGGCTATTCAGACTGGCACCACATTAATATAGAATTTAATATATAGTTATAAAAGGCAAAAACTTTGTGCAATGTTGGAGTTTTTCACATTTTCGGTCATTCTACACTGGTGGCAGTTCAACGATATGCAAACGATTTTGTTAAGTCAGTGGTTAAGGGGGCCTGAAAGGGCACAACCGACCACTATTGCCAGGGACATGCTCAGAGCAGGTGCCACTACCCCCCCCCCCCCTTTCTCTTTATTGCTCATAAGAAGAATAGTCGGAGCTAAACTGCGTAATATCTTCTGTTTATAACGGAGCAATGAAAGCTGCACCGGATCAGTTTTCAAACTAGGACCGATGCTGCAGATTGCGCTATTCTTTCAGTCAAACATACAGGGAAAACCCCAACACAAACCAATAACCGTGTGAACAGAACTGCAAAACATACATTTATTTGCCTCAATTATACGGAGAACGAGATAAAAACACGTTAAAGCTCACAGAAGGGAGTATTGTATTGAGAAAAAGGATTTAAGGACATGAAACAGATGGACATACAATAGGTGAAGTACCATAGAGAGAAAATAATATCACTTAATAAAATACTAACTTATAAAGAAGTTAAAAAAAAAAATGTAGAGGAGCTTACCTTATATTTTAATTCCAAACAGCCTAATGTATCAGGGGCTGTAGGCGTCAACACTTCAGGGATGTATTTAAGCGCAAAAGAGAGATTGGAGGCCAGATGAGAGTCCCCGTGTAGACCGTACTGCAGAGCTTTGTTCAGTATGGAGTTCAGAACCAAGGGAGTAAACAGCGCGCTGACCGTCTGACCCGATACAAGCTGGGAAACATATGGAGCAAGGGAAACGGACACTTCACACAAATGTACAGTAAAACAGTCCATTATCAATAAAACATAGGATTCTTAGACCTGGTCCACACGCGGCAGATTTTTCCACTGCGAATCTGCCGTGGATTCCGTTGCGAATCTGCAGCAAAATCCACATGTGCCAAATATCTTTTTACTATCAACCCTTTAAACCAGTGTTTTATACAAAACAATCAAAGCAAATATATGGGACATCGTGATCAGTCATACGAACTAAATGGTAGAAAATCAACCCTTTACGCATGCAGGAAAGTTGGACTGATCCATGAAAATAGTTCACCTTTTCAAAGAGCAGATCACTAAGAGACTGGGCGAATTCTCCATCTTCCATTAGTAAAAAATGTCTGATTGCTTCAAAATGTTTTTCTATATTCAGCTCCACAAAATAGAAATCCACTACAGCTTTGTTCACTAATGAAACACTAGAAAATAAAAGCACATTCAATATTCTAAAAAAGCATAAACACAACTAACACATTATTGTCTCTCTATTACAGCAATAGTACAGTTGGGAAAAAGTCCTGATTACGCGCAGGGGTCATTAGATTTGCAACTACTACTTCTACTACCACCACCACCTTCTCACCCCTGTAGTAGGAGGCCAAAAAAAACTTCTATGTGACAACCAGAGAGCGCGTATCCTCTCTCACTGGTAAGAGGGGTGATTAAATGAAGTTTCTATACCCCCCCTTAGACTGCGCTGGAGGAGAGCGAAACCGTAGCAGGCGGTGATCTTTTCTCCTGCCATCACTCGCAGTAAATACTAATAAGAACAATTAATACTATTGCATTTTTTAAATCTTGCCATTTCTATAGGGTACTTTCTTTTCCCAGTGGTTATTATGTATTTTGTCCATGTGTTGTATTCTATATAATGGCCTTATAAACAAGTATAGAAGAGGGGAGGACTGTGTTGAGGATATGACCCAGAAGTAGTCGATACAGCAAAAGGCGAGTTACAGAACGCAGCTTATTGACCCGGTGTAAAACTTAATTTTAATATTTGCTCTTTTTCCTCACGGTTTGCGAGTAGAATAAACTTGTTTTATGATTGTTTGGGCAGCACCAAAGAAGTTGGTGTACTTTCCTGTAGCAATGGGCAATGCTTGGCGGAGAGAAATGTACAGGGACAGGATTGTTAGCGGTCTGTTTTTTTTATCTGCATGGTCTTGTGATTTTTGACTGGGGGGGCACAGGAACTTTTCTACATGTTATTACTCCAATCACAGAGGAGATGTGCGGTCTGATTTGATTTGGGTGGAGAGGTGGGTTATCTTTTTTCTACTACAGGGGTGAGAAGTTGCATATCTAATAACCCCCTGCGCCCATCAGGACATTTGTTGACTAGGACTCGGATGTTTCCAGGTATCTGGACCATAGAGATTCTTGGTCTATTCAGTTCTGGTGATTATGCAAAGATATATGAATATGTATGAATTCCTGAACTTTTATTTTTAGGAGGTGTTGTGTGTCTCAGGCCCTGCTGAGGACAGGTTTTTAGTTTACAAACATGACTTTTTATAATAAAAAAAAATAAAAAGGCTTTGGTGCAAAATTGCATGGAGGCACCCATGATTGTAATGTGCTGGGTGGCATTTGTCTACTTTAAAAAATATATAGGTATGGGGGTATAATATGATTTTTGCTTACATTTATAATTTAGTTTTTGTGTGTTTTTGGATATGTCAAGTGTGTGAAAATTGTTCTGGGAGCGAAAGGATTAAACAAGCTTTGTGGTCCTTAAGGCCTCATGCACACGGCCATACCCGTAAACACAGCCTGCGATTATGGGCGAAAAGTATGACATGCTACATAATTCCTGGCTCGGTTCTACGGCACGGACACCTATCCGTAGCGATACAGAAAGGTGTCCGCGGTCAATAGAACCGGGTGGGTCTGTATTACGGCCCGCAATTACAGAGATTTTTATGGTCGTGTGCATGGGCCTTACACAGTACTATTTCAGGTTCATGTTATCTTAGATATTTTTCATAGAAACAGGAATGGATCCAACCTGGCAGTAGTAGGAAAAACGTAACTTTGGAAAATTAACATTTCCTCTTGCACACGCACATGACCGTATTTTCATCTATCAGTATATACTGTCCGTAAATAAGGATCCGGAGGCATCCGTAATTAATCAGTATTTACGGAAGGGTGTCCATAAATACGGTCCGTTTTGCATTCGTGTATATGGATCCGTAAAAAACAAAACAGGGAGGCTGCAAATGATGTCATCGACATGTTGCCTAGCAACGCTTCCGTACGGATGGTTTATGGATGCACATCAGTAGCCGTCCGTATTTATGGAAGTTCCCATAGACTTCTATGGGAGAGTCCGTGCTGTAATTACGGACAAGAACAGGACAGGTTCTATCATTTTTCAGCACGGACACCCATTAGTAAAAATACCGAAAGGTGTCCGTGGCCAATAGAAAGGAATGGGTCCGTAATTACGGACCATAATTACTGATGAAAAATACGGTCGTGTGCATGGGGCTGGGATTCCGTTTTGGTACTAAAATAGAAAAAGTAACTTGGGACAAAAAAAAAAAAAAGTACACAAAATGTATTAAGAACAGATAGATGTAAACGATGAGTGTTTTCTTTACAGAACTCACCTGGATACAATTGGCGCAGTGATGGAATATTTCATCAGTACCGGTAGAGAGAGAAGTTCAATGAGTTGCACAGCAGTTTCGTCAGTAGCGGACTCTATGTCCGGGTCCCCAGGAAAGGAGAACTCTCGTGGCATCACATGACTAAGCATGTGGAGAACCGGAGGCTTTGCTGTGGGCCATAAACCAATAAGGAAGTAAATGAAAATATTTTTATTGACCTTTTCTAGCAATAAAACAAAAGGGAGTGATAAAAAGCAAAGGAAAGTCAAGAAAGGAAAATAATTGGGGGAGTGAAAATCTGTCATGTATCAGTAACGCCACGACACACACAGCACTCAGAGAAAGCAGAACAAATATGTTATAGGCCAGAGCGAACAGTTTCATCATTTCTGTTTCCCAATTATTCGGCGGCGGCTTACACATCATGTCATAGGTGTCTTGATATTGTTCAAGGCAATAGTTGTCTGCCAGCGTCTGTAGATAGATCTGATGTTTCTGCCAGATGTCATCACGAATTCTCTCCTCTTCTTCAGGTTGATCATGGCACGGGCCCCCTGTATTCTGTGTCTGGTCATCTGAACCTCCTTGCATGCGCGGTAAAATGACACTCTGATGAAGCAAAAACATGATCTGAATGTATATTTACAAATTTTGCTGAAAGTTTGTGAAAACCAATTCTTTCAGAGTCATTTCACAGACACATTTCAGTTATCCATCTCCTTTTAGGCTCCACTGTTTTTGACTCAGGCTGGGTTCACACGACCTATTTTCAGACGTAAACGAGGCATATTATGCCTCGTTTTACGTCTGGAAATAGGGCTACAATACGTCGGCAAACATCTGCCCATTCATTTGAATGGGTTTGCCGACGTACTGTGGAGACGACCTGTCATTTACGCGTCGTCGTTTGACAGCTGTCAAACGACGACACGTAAATTGACTGCCTTGGCAAAGAAGTGCAGGGCACTTCTTTGCAACGTAATTTGAGCCGTTCTTCATTGAAGTCAATGAAGAGCAGCTCAAGATTTACGAGCTTCACAGACGCTTCGCATAATACGAGGAGGAGCAATTACGTGTGAAACGACGCAGCTGTTTTCTCCTGAAAACAGTCTGTCTTTTCACACATAAATGCCTGCTATCGTGTGAACATACCCTAAAGGTTTCATTCACACACAGTGTCGCGCGGGGTGGTTTTTTTGCAGCGTTTTTGAATGCGGCCAGATGTTACAGTAAAGTCTATAATAAAATATCAAATGCACTACGCACAACTGGGTTTTGGTTTGTGGCGTTTTTGAGGGAATTTTGTGGTCAGTAGAGCTTTTTCCAAACGGAGAATGCTCTACGCATGGGGTTTTTTCAGGCTTTTTATCCCCATAGGCTTATCTATAGGACTTCAAAAGAAAGCCAGAAAAAATAAGCATGTAGAAAATGACACCAAATAAAAAAACGCCACTAAAAACGCCTTAATTGCATGTTACATTTTTAGAACGCTACCATTTTTAGATAGCAGTTTAAATTGCCCGAAATATTCTGTTTGTGAAGGAGGCCTAAAGAAAAAGAATGGAAAAAAAAAAATGCATCAAAACGGTAAATTGTGAACTGGGCCATAGACAGTCTTTTAAGGCCCTGTTCACAAGAACGCTACATTTGACGCGAAAAACGTGTAAAAAAAAACCCCACATGGTTTAAGCTTCCTATTGACATCTATTAGAAAGCGCGTCTTTAGTGCACACGACGCATTTATTTTACACACATGCGCGCATTTCAAAAAAGCATTGCATAAAAAATAAATAAAAAAAAAGATGAGTCCGGTCTATTCATGCAGAAAGTGTGCACAAATTGCATCAAAAACACTACAAAAACACTTAAAAATCGCCTGTAGTAATTTAAAAAGCACTTTACAAAAACGCTATCTTATTTGACACGTTTACACGTAGTTTTTTTTAATCGTAGTGTGAACAAGGCCTATTACAGAAAAACTGCTGCTGAAAGTTTTAACATACTGGTAAATGGGATTTTTGAAAGGGCATTCACTCAATGTGATTAGGAACTACCCGGGCTTTATATCATGCGGCCGTTATTTCCCCCACACAATCTGCTGCATTCCCTTTCCCCAGTGATTTTGTGTCATTTTTCCAGGTTGACTTTCACTGGAAAGAATTGTAACAAAAACATTGAGCCCGACTGATTGTGAACATACCCTTACTTAGCGCCAGTTAATCCACAGAAGAGACTACAATTTTGACTAAGATCTAATGATATCTGGGGAGGTGCCACAGCGTGCAGGCAGAAAATGAGTAGCGAGGTGGCCGCCCATGTGCGCAGCTATCTCCATTGCTTCTTATGCGAGTTACAGAGACAGCTGAGTCCACTTGCTTGGCTGTCTCCATAACGCACATATGAATCAATGGTAGTGCACGTGGGACACTACTCCACTTATTCCCTGCCTGGATGCTGCAGCCGCCTCACCAAGCGGGATGGGGATCAGGTGACTCCTTCTCAAGATCTTCTGGATATGCCATATATGTCTAACTTTAGAAGACCAAATGTTATTGCCTTTTTTTTTTTTAGTTTGTTTAATATAAATAAATAAATAAATGTTCCTGTCATTTTTTTTTTTTGGAAAAAATAATAGAAAAATGACTCTTACTTGTACATCTATTGGGTTTTCTGGAGAAGCCTCCTTGCTGTCTTCAAGTACATTTTCTGCAACTAGAAGAGGAACTAAAATATTACTATAGTGTACCGACAACTGTATAAATAGATACTGATGTTCCTGTGATACTAGGTGAAAGCTTAATGTGTTTAAAGAAGCACTCCGGAAAAACTTTTTTTGTTTGTCTCTTTAGAAATCCCCATAAATGAACTTGTTTTGCAGTTCTTGTACTCACCACTTACTTTGTTCTGTTTTTTTTTTTTACCTTCTGTTTGTTTCAGTGACTGTATTCTGACTTGCTGTATAGAGCAGCCAGATGTCAGTCTCTGCCATTGAGAACTATTGGTTTATGTCATTCTCTGTTACTTCCCTTCCACCTATACTCTCGGGTTTGTGCTGCAATTTTCCACCCTATGCCCCGCAGAGAAACAGGAACCAACTGGCACTCTAAACTCCTCCTCCTTCTGCGTCACAGCATCTGGGGCATGATGGGAATGGGGCAAGAGAGCTGTGCATGAGATCGAGGTCTCACGTTCAGGGAGCCATATCCGCCACAGGCCCCACTGTGCAAAAAGGAAAAAAGATGGCTGCTGGACAATATGACGCACAGCGGTTAAAACAAGTATAGAGACTATGGAGAACAAACACCAATATATATTTTAACAGAGATTAACCATGCCCAGTAGGATAAAACAACAAATTCCCAGAGTGCTTCTTTAACCCCTTAATGACTGGGCATGTTTGTACCTGAATGACCAAGCCAGATTTGTCAAATCTGGTATGTCTGACTTTATCAGAGAATAACTCTGTGAAAGTTTTGAATATCCAAGTAATTCTGACATTGTTTTTTCGTCACATGTTGTACTTTATTTTAGTGGTAAAAGTAGACTGATACAATTTGCGGAAATTAATAAAAAAAATAGAAAAATGGAAGAAATTTTGTAAAAATTACAATTTTTCCCTATTTTTAACTGCAATATGTCACATATGTACACACATACTGTGCAATTTTTTAAATTAAATATATATTTCCATCTCTTTTTAAAAATAAAATACATTTTCAGCAATTTAGAGGACTTACAAATTGAATAATAATTTTATAAATTTTAAAGTACATTTTGTTTTCCTGCACCAAGCCAGGGTCTCATAGGGCTCAGAGTGATGGAAACCCCCCACAAATGACCCCATTTAGAAAGCTAGACCCCCATAAGGTATTTATTTAGGGGTATAGTAAGTATTTTGACCCCACAGTTTTTTGCTAAATTTAATGCATAACAGGTGAAAAAAAAATTTATTTCAATTTTTTCATAAAAGTATCAGTTTGAAGACCAATTTCTTTGTAAAGCAAACATGAAAATGAAGAAACACACCCCAAAATCTATCACCCTGTTTCTCCTGTTTTCAAAAATACCCACATTGTGGCCCTAATGCGCTGCCTGGACACACGGCAGGGCCCCAAATGGAAGGGAGCACCCGGAGGCTTTCAGGACTCATATTTTGCTTGAAAATGTTTTAGGCCCCACTGCACATTTGGAGAGGTTTTGAGCTGCCAGAACGATAGAAACTGCCCATAAACGACCCCATTTCGAAAACTAGACCCCTTATGGTATTTATCTAGGGGTATAGTTAGCATTTTGACCACACAGGTTTTTCGCTAAATATATTGGAATTAGTCTGTAAAAATTAAAATGTACTTATTTTCTGAAACAACATAGAAATTTTTATTATTTACAAGGAATAACGAAGAAAATGCACCCCAACATTTGTAAAGCAATGTCTCCCGATTACGACAATACCCCATATGTGGTAATAAACTGCTGTTTGGACCCACAGCAGGGCTCAGAAGGGAAGGAGCGCCATTTGGATTTATGATTTTGCTGGAATGGTTTTCGGTGCCATGTCGCATTTGCAATGCACTGGAGGGACCAAAACAGTGGAAACCCACCAAAAGTGACCCCATTTTGGAAAAACCTTCAAGGAATTTTTCTAGGGGTATAGTGAGCATTTACACCCCACGGGTCTTTCGCAGAGTTTATTAGAATTAGGGCACGAAAATTAATATCAAAATTTTTTCCACTAAAATGTTGAATTTTCTAATTTTCACAAGGGATAAAGGAGGAAAAAAAACAACCATTTTTATAAAGCAATTTCTCCCGAGTACGGAAATACCCCACATGTGATCATACGTTTTTTCATTAGAAATGAATTAACCCTTTCAGGACTGATCCATTTTTTGCTTTCATATTTTAGATTTTCACTCCCCGCTTTCCAAGAGCCATAACTTTTTTATTTTTCCATCAATAGAGCGGTGTGAGGGCTTATTTTTTGCGGGAGGAGCTGCAGTTCTTATTGGTACCATTTTTTGGTACATAAAAACTGATTCAAAAGTTGTATTACATTTTTTTGTTAGAGCGAAGGTGACAAAAAAAAAAACTGCGATTTTGGCGGTTTCAATTATTATATTTTTTTAAGGTGTGCACTGTGCAAATTAAATATTGGTATATTGTAATAGTTCGGACTTTTACGGACGTAGCGATACCAATTTTGTTCATTTTTTTTACATTACTTTAGAAGAAAAATGCGAAAAGGTGGTTTTTTTTTAACTTTAAAAAAAAAAAAATTCTCACTACTAATAACTATAATTCTTCTAGGAAGAAAAAACAGAACCAAGATCCAGCGCTGGGTGTGCGTTAAAAAGGAACTCCTGTTCCAATTTTATTGGTATAACAAAGATAAAAATGATAGAACTATATGGAGTAGTTCTGTGGCAGAGTACAGGAATGAATGTTTAGGTGAAGGATAGCAGTAAGCCCTGTTCAAATGTGTTCATGCATGCCATGAATAAGGACACAGACGTGTCAGAAACGCGTAGGCACATTTGAACAGGGCTTACTGCTATCCTTCACCTAAACATTCATTCCTGTACTCTGCCACAGAACTACTCCATATAGTTCTATCATTTTTATCTTTGTTATACCAATAAAATTGGAACAGGAGTTCCTTTTTAACGCACACCCAGCGCTGGATCTTGGTTCTGTTTTTTCTTCCTGTTGTGTACCGCTGGCCGCGCGGGAATCCGGGCGCTGTCTGCACTCAGACACAACTAAACGGTGAGCTGGAGGTCTACCTCCCCCCTCTTCCCCATTCATTAATTTTGTGTATAATTCTTCTACACATTTTATTAATCAATCCCCTTAAGGGACTTGATCCAGCGATCATTGGATCGCTGGTACAATATACTGCAATACTAATGTATTGCAGTATATTGTTAGTTTTACAGGCTTCTGTAACAGAGCGATCGCTGTACCTGTCCGTTAGTACCGAGGGGGCCTGCTGTAATACACAGCTGACACCCGCAGCGTATGGAGCGGGCTCAGCACGTGAGCCGGCTCCATACATCAACCGCCGCACCATGACGGGCAATTAAGTCATAGTGCGCAAAGGGGTTAGTGCACAGCGGATGGTTCAAAGTGAAAATTGCAATTTTCCACTGATATGCCATTTTAGTGCATAATATGTGGTGCCCAGTTTGTGCCACAGAAGACAAATACCTCATAAACGTTAAACGGGTTCTCTCGGGTATGGCGATGCCATATGTGTGGGCGCAAACTGCTGCTTGGGCACACTGTAGGGATCAGAAGGGAGGGACGCCATTTTGCTTTTGGAGCGCAGGTTTTGCTTAATGGTAGTTTTGTTTGGGGTTTTGCTGGTATTTCAGTTTATAATTTGGGGGTACATGTAATCTGTGCGGAGAACATCAGGGCATAATAAGAGAGTATAATAATGGGGTAAATTAATAATAATTCATAGATATGTGGCCGGTGTCGCACTGATAAATGGCGTCCGATCTTATCCGCTTTTGGAACACTCTGCACATTTTGCATCGCCATATTCAGAGAGACGGGACTTTTTTATTTTTTCACCACCGGAGCTGTGTGAGGGCTTATTTGTTGCGGGACAATCTGTAGTTTTCATTGGTACCATTTTGGGGTATGTGCGATTTTTTTTGATCACTTTTTATTCAATTTTTTTGCAATCCTGAGCAAAAAACATGAATTCTGACAGTTTTTTAGGTTTTCTTTTTGCGGCGCTCACCGTACGCTATAAATGACATTTTTACTCTATTCTGCGTGTTTGTACGATTACGGCGATACCATATGTATATAGGTTTGGTGCTTTTTTTTTAGCTTTTGCACAATAAAATGACTTATTTATAAAAAAATAATAATTTCTGTGTCACCACATTCTGAGAGCCATAATTTTTTTATTTTTTAGTCAAAAAAGCTGTGTAAGGGCTTGTTTTTTGCGGGACGGATTGAAGTTTTTATTGGTATTATTTTTGGGTACATGCGACTTTTTGATCACTTTTTATTCTTTATTTAGGGAGCGGTGGTGACCAAAAAAATTGTGATTCTGTCGTAGTTTTTTATTGATTTTTTTTGGGGTGTCCATCGTGCGGGAAAAATAACATTACAGTTTTATAGTTGGGGTCATTACGAACGCGGTGATACCAAATATGTGTACTTTTTTAACGTGTCCATTTTTTTTCTATAATAAAAGTCTTATTATAGGGAAAAAAAAGCAGTTCATGTTTATATCACTTATAACTTATTTTTACACTTTTTTTAAAACATTTTTATTACTTTTTTCACTTGTCCCACTAGGGGACACTTAGTCTTGCAGCTTTGATCGCTGCTAGAGTACATTACACTACACACGTAGTGTAATGTACTCTGTCATTGTGACGTGACTGTCACTCTGACAGGAAGCCGAGGAGGACTGGCCGGAGGCTGCTCCTCCGAGGCTTCCGTACATGGCAACCCGGAGGTCATTGTCTGACCTCCGATTGCCACGACAAGCATCGGTAGCCCCCACGATCACTTCGTGGGGGCTGCCGATGTGCTTCAAACCACTTAAATGCAGCGACGGCAATCCGTCGCCGCACTTAAGGGGTTAATTGCCGAAAGCAGCAGCGATGGTCCGTTGTCCGGCGAGACTGATATGTCAGCTGTCTAGGACAGCTGTCAGCGCGGGTCTGTCACTCTGTGTTTACACAGAGTGACAGTTTTAAATACTGACGAAAATGAACGTCCTGGTGCGGGAACTAGCAGCCGACCAGGACGTGCATTTTCGTCCTTGGTCGTGAAAGGGTTAATGGCTAGTCTGCAACTGAGGGCAATTATATCTACCCCTGGTGGCTCTAGTAAATCTTATACAAGGATATTATATTTACATTCAAGGTGATTTCATGGCACATAAATAAGATAGATCTTAAAGGGAACCGATCACCAGCATTTCACCTATTAAACCAGCAATACCTGGTGGTAGTGGGTGAAAAATCATTTCTATATAACCTATAAATTGTCTTCTTAGACGGCTCTGTAGCTTAAAGAGAACCTTTCACCTCCTCATACATGTGCAGCATGTAATGGGGAGGGCTACACAAACACTGGCGCACTTTACATTTTTTTTCTACCTTCCTCCGTTATTTAGATATCGGTGCCGTTATATTTGGCGCCCGATATTTAAATAACCCTCTGAACGGTCAATGGGGCGTGTAATAACAAGGGGGCGTGTTACTATGGCTGTGACACTGTCCAATCAGATATGGACAGTGTTACAGCAAGAGCGAGGAGTGTGTGTGCGCGCGCATGCTCTAAGTCTTCAGCTGTCAAGATTAGTCTTCTGCTGAACTGGCAAGGGGCGTGTCACTGCTATGGACAGTGTAAGAGCTGGGGAGCGCTTGCACTGCCAGTAGCAGACACACGCCCCCTTGCCAGTTCGGCAGACAATGTACAAGAATGATCTCTCGCAAGAGCTGAAGAGATGAGAGCGCGCATGCGCACTCTCCTCTCCACAGCTCTTACACTGTCCGTAGCAGTGACACGCCCCCTTGCCAGTACGGCAGAAGACTGATCTTGAAAGCTGAAGAATGAGAGCGCGCACACACACTCTCTCTCCTCTATCCTCGCTCTTACTGTAACACTGTCCATATCTGATTGGACAGTGTCACAGCTATAGTAACACGCCCCCTTGCCAGTACACGCCCCATTTACAGTTCAGGGGGTTATTTAAATATCGGGCGCCAAATATAACGGCACCGATCTCTAAATAACTGAGGGAGGTAGAAAAAAAAAAGTAAAGTGCCCCAGTGTTTGTGCAGCCCTCCCCATTACATGATGCACATGTATGTGGAGGTGAAAGGTTCTCTTTAAGTATTCAGTTTTTTAGTGTTCCCACACCGTATGCTAATGAGCATTATAGAGTCAAATCTTTGTTTGAAGAGTCATATCTTCATTCCTCGAGTCTTTCCGAGTTAACCCCGTCTCCTTACTTTTGATTGACAGCTCCTCGGCTTCCCACCGCACACAAAATCCCGCGCTTGTGCATTGATGTCCTCTTCTGGGGTGTGCGCACAAAGATATACCGCATTATTACGATAAAAAGCGCAAAATGTTTGCAGACCGTTATTTACAGTCGGAGGAGGAGTTTAGGAGAGGGGATAACGGAAATGAACTTTTTATAGCAGCGGCCAGTGAGGGATAAGTAAAGTTCAATAGGTGAAATGCTGGTGACAGGTTCCCTTTAAAACTGATCAGTAGGTGTCTGACCATTGGGATATTCTCTAATACCAAGTTTGCATGCTCGGGTATTTCTGTATCTTAAATTCATTTTTGTGAGGAGTGACCCCCACATGGACGGCCAGCTCTCTGCCCAGAATTGAGGTCCCTAGTTTTCAGCGGGGATCTCAGTGTTCGGATCAACACAGATCATAGTTTTTCCGTTAATAAGGCTCTGTGGTATATCAGCAGAGAGCCTTATTAACGGAAAACTGCTTATCTTTAGAACTATATTATTTCGGTACTTAAGTAAATTGTATATATTTTATATATAATAACCAAGTTAGGTATGCAGTACTAACCTTCTTTAATACAATTTTCATTTTCTGTCACACTTGGTGGTGACAATACAGTCACAGCGTCAGAAGAACCTGTGTGTTCGGAGGGAAGATCTTCTGCTTCTGAGGTTTCAGTAGCCATACTGGAAGTCAATCTTTCACCATACAACACATTTTGAACTGTAGAATCAGATGAATGACCATGTCCTGATTTGAGCTGTGGAGATACATCAGTGTCCACGGTGGGAGACCATTCTCCAATTTTAATGCTGGACTGAGAGGCATGGCCAAAGGCACTCCAGCGTGGTTTGGTCTGCTCAGCATCAGAGACAAGCCCTCCAAGCTGTATATGAGACTGTGACGCATGTCCGTGGATATTCGACCTAGGTCGTGAGGATAACACATCAGACACATTCTCTCCAATCTTGATATTGGCATCAGATACATGTCCATGGACGTTACACTGTGGTGTTGAAGATGTAACATCAGACACATTCTCTCCAATCTTGATATTGGCATCAGATGCATGCCCATGGACATTACACTGTGGTGTTGAAGATGTAACATCAGACACATTCTCTCCAATCTTGATATTGGCATCAGATGCATGCCCATGGACATTCTGCTTCGGCTTTGAAGCCTCTATATCAGAAGCATACTCTCCTATGTTTATGTGGCCTTCAGAAATATGGCCGTGAAGATTCCATCGAGGTCGAGCAGACTTGACATCCGACATGTAGTCACCAACGCTTATGTGGGAATCAGAAGAATGGCCATGCTGACTAGGTTGTGGTTTGGGCACAACAGCATCAGGAACATATTCTCCAACTTTAATACTGGCATCGGAGGAGTGCCCATGTATATTCCAATGTGGCCGCCTAGGTTCTTCGTGTGACGCACACTCTTTAATCTGCATGTGTTCCTGAGAGACCTGTGTAAATGCCACTGGCTTCAAAACTGTGCTAAAGTCATACTCACTAACAGGAATAATACTGGATGTATCTGTAGATTCGTTGCTCTCTGTGGTTTTTGGAAGATCAGAACCGATATCTTGTAGAGCATCATCAATACGAGCCTGATCATCTAGCGGTGTATCCTGCTCTTCTGTGGGTGCTACAGGTAGAAAATCTGCAAATTCCAAAGCAGGTGTATCTGTCATATTTGAGCCATCTACTGCCTGGTCTGGTGAATTTAAGGAATCAGTTTGCTTTTGTTTAGTTGAAGTTACAGTGTTTTGCATAGAAATAAGACTCTTATCTATTACTTCATCATCTGCATTGCCCGAAGACACGTTTTCAGAAGCAGGTGTCTGTAGAGCAGAAAATATGGATATTTAACATTATGCCATAAATGAATGAACTTTAAACTGCTGAAAAGATTTAGGTCATGATACAGGACAGGACTGGCAAAGCATTGGAACATGTTCCCTGTAAAAGTCAGTGCAGAAATTGCACAATATTCCCATACATTTTGCATTTTCTTACAGCTCTGAAAATTGCTGCTTTTACATCATAGATTGAATGTCATACAAGTTAAGAGGGGTTTACTCATCAGGACAAACCCTGTCCCATTTAGGGCATGTGGATGTCATAGAAGGGAGGGCTGCTTTATAGATGTTAACATAAAGGTGTTCGAAATGTAAAAAAAAATTATTAAACGCACATTAAATGATATATACCAAATCACAAGACGAACCTTATCTAATTGATCCTCCAATGGAGTATATGATGCAGGTGCAGGATCAGGAGTTTCTGGATGTTGCAGAATCTGTAATTGTGGTCTAGAAGAACCCACTGGATTCTGTTCAAGCAATTCCTGTATGAAAAGCCACAATCACCGACAGGACATTTAAAAGACAGAATACTCTGTACTGTACTAATCTACAATGACCGCATGAATCAGAAATACCTGCAAGTGTTTTTCATCATCCAAAAAAAATTCCAAGCGAGCAGTCTCTAATTTATGACGCTGAAGCTTCCAAAGAGATCTCTGTTCTTTCCGAGTGGCCTCCTCAGATAACCGACTGTAATGTTGAATGAGTTCTTCTCTATTAACAGGAGAACATTACAAATATTGAAATCATTAAAGGTCCCTCATATTGATGACTAAAAAGGTCATGCTTGTTGTGTGGCCCCTGAGATCATATACATTTATCTTGCAAATCAAGTCATTAAATCAGGCCAATAAGAAAACCCCAGTACAACAGATTTGTAAATCATTACGGTATATCTAGCATCCTCTTTCATCTTTCCTTCCTTCCCATCTTCTTGGAAAAAATAAAAATTTTAGACAAAGAAGTATACAGCTACAGCAATATCTGTGTGTGCCGTAGAGCCTGCTATAATAAATCCCTAGATACACAACAAGAGATCAGACAATAATGCATACGTTGTCATTACTGCGGCACTTCTGCCTATTGTTAAAGCAACCCTGTCATGTTGAACATGCCGTCCTACCTGCGGGAAAATATAAAGCAGGAAGATCTAGACAGATGGACATATAGTCTCTTGGGAAAAGATTTATATGTATAATCAAACAAGTAGGGCTTTCAATCATGGAGTGAGACCACCCAATAGACTCATAAGCCCAAAGTGAGAAGGAATTTTAAGTGAAACTCCAGGACAATGTTCAGAATTTATAGATCTATATGGGTCATTTAACATAGCATGGCCATTCATTTTTTTCCCTATGGTCCCTCAAATGCAAGTTTTCAAAGTTATTTGTACAAAACAGGTCCTTAGCACACTACATGCAATAACCACTACTGCCACAAGTTAATAGGCTGTACAGGAGAAGTTGCCATAACGACGGCCCCCTTCTCTGACATCACATCCTGCTCTGCAGCCATTGGCTGAAGCTGCATCACACAGACTTCCTGCTCTGAATATTCCCTGCATGTACTATGCTCATAATACTAATAATGCTTTTGTCTCCATTTTGGCAGCTTCATTTCGGCCAAAATGAGAGTCTAGAGCTCTCAATGTTAACAGTATTATGGGTAGAGTGTATGTAGGCATTGGGGAAGAGATGCAGAGCAGAAAGTCTGTGAGGTGCAGCTTCAGCCAATAGTTGCAGAGCAGGAAGTGATATCAAAGAGGGAAGCGTTGTTTTGGAAACTTCTCCTGTACAGCCTGCAGCAATTTTGTAATTTTCAGTGGCATTGGGGATTTTCTGGTTTTATGTGAATAAAGCTTATTCACTGTATTAATGAAAAGTTCTACAACTTTTTAATATAATTTGTGCTTTAACCCCTATCCGCACCAGGACGTAACTGTACGTCGTTGCGGGAAGTTACTTCCCGCACGAGGACGTACAGTTACTGAGTTAATCCCGGTGCACACTGTCGGCGACAGTGTGCACCGGGAACCAGGAGGTCAGCTGTCGCCGACAGCTGACACTCCCCTCTTGCCGGCCAGCGGTCCTTTGCCGCTGATTTCGGCGCATTAACCCCTTAAATTCGGCGATCGGGTGCAATCGCCGAATTTTAGGGGTTTCTAACATATCGGCAGACCCCCGTCCGAAATCGCGGGGTCTGCCGATAGTTAGTATGGCAAACGGAAGCCAAACAATGGCTTCCGGGTCTGCCATGGACAGAAGCCCATCAGGACCAACCTTCGGCTGGTCCTGATAGGCTTCCTGTCAGAGTGACAGGAAGTCACTGTGTCGTTCCCGATGCACACTGTCGGCGACAGTGTGCATCGGGAACTTGGAGATCAGCTGTCCCCGACAGCGGACACTCTCCAGTGTTGCCGATCAGCGGCTCATCGCCGCTGATTTCGGCAATTAACCCGTTACATGCGGGGCTCGATTGCAATCTCCGCATGTAGCGGGTTTGTAGCGCATCAGCAGCCCCCATGCAATCGTGGGGGCTTCTGATGCTTGTGATGGCACCTGGGGGCCAGACAACGGCCCCCAGGTCTGCCATGTATGTCAGCCTATGAGGATCAGCCTCTGCTGATCCTCGTAGACCAACTGTCAAAGTGACTGTGACGTCACACTGACAGTTGGAATACATTACACTACCTAGGTAGTGTAATGTATTCTAGCAGCGATCAGAGCTGCAGGTCAAAAAAAGAAAGTGTAAAAAGTAAAAAAAAAAGTTAATAAACAAAAATATAAAGTGTAAAAAGTAAAAAAAAGTTAATAAAAATGTTTTATAAAAGTGTAAAAATAAAAGGTTTTGTTTTCCTATAATAAATCATTTATTATAGGGAAAAAATGAAAACGTTAAAAAAAAGTACACATATTTGGTATCGCCGCGTTCGTAACGACCCAATCTATGAAACTATAATGTTAATTTTTCCGCACGGTGAACGCCACAAACAAAATAAACTGAAAACTGTCAGCATCGCTATTTTTTGGTCACCACCCCTCCCAAGATATAGAATAAAAAGTGATCAAAAAGTTGCATTTACCCCAAAATGGTACCAATAAAAACTACAACCCGTCCCGCAAAAAACAAGACCTCCCACAGCTTTTTTGACGAAAAAATAAAAAAGTTACGGCTCAGAATAGCGTGTCCCAGAAAATAAATTATTTTATAGAAACTTCATTTTATTGTGCAAACGCTGCAAAACTTAAAAAAAACTATACACATATGGTATCGGCGTAATCGTACCGACCGGCAGAATAAAAACGTAATTTATTGAGCACGGTGAACGCTGTAATAAATAAAGAATTTAAAGCGCCAAAATCGCTGTTTTTTGGTCACCCTAGCTCTAAAAAACATCCTGAGGGGCCAAAATGCTCACTATACCCCTAGAAAAATTCCTTGAGGGGTGTAGATTCCAAAATAGGTTGACTTTTGGGGGGTTTCCACTGTTTTGGTCCCTCCGGGGCGTTGCAAACCCGACATGGCACTGAAAACCAATCCAGCAAAATCTGCTTCCAAAATCCAAAAGGCGCTCCCTCCCTTCTGAGCCCTGCTGTGGGTCCAAACATCAGTTTACGACCACATATGGGGTATTGCCGTAATCGGGAGAAATTGCTTTACAAATGTTGGGCGGCTTTTTCTCCTTTATTCCTTGTAAAAATGAAAAAATTCTATGTTTCCACAGAAAAATAGGTGATTTTCATCTTCACAGACTAATTCCACAAAATTCTGCAAAAAAACTGTGGGGTCAAAATGCTAACTATACCCCTAGAAAAATGCCTTGAGGGGTGTAGTTTCCAAAATGGGGTCACTTTGGGGGGGGGGGTTTTCGACTGTTTTGGCACCACAAGACCTCCTCAAACCTGACATGGTGCCTAAAATATATTCCTAAAAAAAGGAGGCCCCGAAATCCACTAGCTGCTCCTTTGCTTCTGAGGCCTGTGCTTCAGTCCATTAGGACACTAGGGCCACATGTTGGATATTTCTAAAATCTGCAGAATCTGGGCAATAAATATTGAGTTGCGTTTCCCTGGTAAAACCTTCTGTGTTACAGATTTTTTTTTATTACAAATGAATTTCGGCAAAAAAAATGAAATTTGCAAATTTCACCTCTACTTTGCCTTAATTCCTGTGAAACGCCTAAAGGGTTAAAATATTTTCTGAATGTGGTTTTGAATACCTTGAGGGGTACAGTTTTCAAAATGGGGTGATTTATGGTGACTTTCTAATATATAAGGCCCTCAAAGCCACTTCAGAACTGAACTGGTCCCTGAAAAAATAGCCTTTTGAAATTTTATTGAAAATATGAGAAATTGCTGCTAAATTTCTAAGCCTCGTAACGTCCTAGAAAAATAAAAGTACGTGAAAAAAAATGATGCAAACATAAAGTAGACATATAGGAAATGGTAACTAGTAACTATTTTGTGTGGTATTACTATGTGTTTCACAAGCAAATACATTTAAATTTAGAAAAATGCTAATTTTTGCACATTTTTGCTAAAATTTGAAGTTTTTCACAAATAAATATTGAATTTATCGACCAAATTTTTTCACTAACATAGAGTACAATATGTCACGAGAAAACAATCTCAGAATCGCTTGGATAGGTAAAAGCATTCCGGAGTTATTACCACATAAAGTGACACATGTCAGATTTGAAAAAATAGGCTGTGTCCTGAAGGCCAAAACAGGCTGTGTCCTTAAGGGGTTAAAACCTCACCATATTCAAGATGTTTATTTGCGGTCAGTGAATGAGCTCTCTTGTTTACTTTAACAGGCTGCAAACCTGTACATATCTGGTACACAGCTGAGAAAACTGGATACAATTGTATCAAGTCCAGGAAATGCTCCGGCGCATGCGCAGTGAAGCTGGGTGTACTTACTCCAGCGTCATCGCCGCACTGCGCATCTGCCAGAAGAGGACATTAGGCACATCAATCAAGTCAGAATGGGTGTTATTAGGGAATGGACCCCGTGTCCGGTCACACGAGCAGTCCCACCTCCACCACTCCAAGAACCTCTTACATCTTTTGAAGAATGCAGGCACTAACTATAAATATAGGGATATGTGTAGATAGCCATTTATACACATTATAAAGGCAGTGGTGGCGGTTTGGGGGCCTAAATCCTGTTGACAGGTTCCATTTAAGGTTTATAGTCTGGGGTCTGAATTAATTAAGATATCTGCTCTAGGGTCTGAATTTATTGGTTTACTTTCTGCTTCAGAGGTGCAAACAGTGGACGGCGGTGGTGATCCACCCACATCACCTCCTGCCTGCTTTTCTGCGCGGATTCTACATAAAACCAGAAACCCACTTTGAGAACTCATAGGGCCAGATTTACTATTCAAATCGCAGCCGCTTTGTTCTAGACATTGTGGTCGGATGCTCAATGATCTGATATTGATGACATATAATATCAAAACATATGCTCAACATTCTCTAAAACTAAATTAAAAACAGGCAGCAAGCAGCATTTCTGGTGGGAAAGAATGAATTGCTAGATGACAGAATTGATATGAAAGAGATTAAGGCACATCAACGGCTCATTGACAAGGCTTACCTCGCTTTCACTTCCAGTTCTTCTTCCAACGCCTTTAACCTTTTCTCACGATCACGTAGCTCTCGAGCATAGCTGAAGTCATCATCAGCCTCCTCCTGCTTGGCTGCAAGTCGCCTCTATATCCAAAATTGAAAAGTTACAGTAAATCTTACAGCATCATTACCAATCTATACTTCAGACAGCATTTCCAATCATCATTTTAGAGATCCTTGGGGGGTGTCACATGGTCCAGAACCCAAAACCACCAATCACACATTTATGCAAGTGGTAGAAAACCTCTAAGAAAAACTTTACGGATTACACGCATGTTTACTTGTTAGGGCTCATTCAGACGAACGTGAATAACATCCGTCCGTGTGCTGAGCATTGAAAATCACACGCAGCACACAGACCCATTGATTTCAATGGGGCCATTCACACATGCAGGAGTTTTCACGCAGTGAGAGTCCGTTTCGTGAAACTCGCTGCATGTCCTATATTGGTGCGTTTTCAAGCACCTACGGGCTCATTGAAGTTAATGGGTGTGTGAAAACCACGCACTGCACACGAATGCACATCCGTGTGCAGTGCGTGATTTGCGCATCAATTCAAAATGATAAAAAATAAAAAAAAGACGTGCTTTGCAAGTGCATGAATAACGCATGCCCCTCGCAAAGCACACTGATGCATAATGCAATACACACAGACCAGATTCACGTGCGTGAATCTGATACGCTCGTGTGAATGTAGCCTTAGAGAGGAATTGATCCCCCAGCACTTCTATTCTCCGGTACGTTATATCACATTATATCACTTCACGAATGCACTACCATATTATAGTTTTACCTCATAATCTTTCTCATATTGCTCTTTTAGCTTCAGAAACAGTTCCCTCTTTCTAGCGTCTGAAGACATTCTCTCTGACAGCAGTTGATCTACAAAAAAGAAAAAAGAAATGAGGAAAAAAAAAAACCGAAAAGAACAAAATCCCCCCCCCCAAAAAAATTTAAATCAAACCTTTAGAACTTTCTAGAAGTTTTTCTGATGTTTCACGAGCCTGGGTAATTAAGTCCTGTTTAGCAATTTCCGCTTGTAACCCCTAAAAAACAGCAAAAAACATGACTATGATGATGTTGTTCATCAACACATCAGACCAGAGTACACAAGAAACCAGAACGTACAATGACAGCCGGACTAAAATGACAGCAAATATGTTTTTAAAGTGAAAGATTCCTATTTTTTTTTATTTGTCATGAAAAAAATTATTTTGCCGAGATCTAATCCTAGAAAAGAAAATAATTCTGGGCTGGTAACTTTTCCTATTACAATTACAGCGATAATCTGAGGATAAACAGAAATTTTCAATCATGTCCTCCAAGTGTTCAAACTGAAGTAACAGATTTTAATTTGGTTGGAACACAAATCCCGTAATGGCTTTCATTTTTCGTGGTCAATTTTGATAAAAACACATTTAATTTAAACATTATTTTGTAATAATAAATACTTCTGAAATAAGCGAAGAAATGAGAAACTGTATACACAACCAATCATTCTCAGGAATAACTTGCATTGGATTACCTTCTCCTCTCTGCTGATGCTGCTTTGCCGTGCTATTCTATCCATTCTGGCTATGTACACAGCACAGTCTTTCCTTATTTCCTTTAATTCTTCCAAGGAGAACGTAACAGATATTCGAGGTACAGGGATATCAGACCAGCAAATGTAGTGCTAGAACACAAGAATAAGCAAATGCTTCACTTTCTGTCTTCTAAATATGTAGAAAGTACAAGCATACATTATACTTCAATAAAAAAATTACAAATCCTGGCATCGGTACCCACCTTCGGGCAGCATAGTTTCAATAAATTGATAGTTTTCCCACACATGTAGATTTCATTAGCTAGATGCTTCAAGAAGAACGGCACGCAATCTTCCACATCTTTAGAGATCAAAACATACCCATGAGTCCAGTAGCGTTTATCTAACGGAAACAGAACAAGTCAATAAGGGCGAAGTGCTTAACAGGAAACTTTGCAAAGCAAATTCCAAGGGATATATAATACTATACCTCTAAACCCAAGGAAGTCTTCATTCACCTGGATCATGAATTCTTTACAAGAATCTCTTAAGACACCAGTGTAGACCCAGTCATAGATAAATCTGAAAAAGTCCACAAATGTAGATTGTATCCCACCTGGTATATACAATATAGTATCATTGGTTGCCCAAAGTCAACAATGGATCCCTACCATCAGTGCTACCTGAACATAAAGGACATATGCAGCATACGGAGGTTGACGCAAACAGCAAATCCATTTGTATATTTTACTTATAGTGTATACTATTTCATTAAAAAATGATCAATTATTAAAGGGTTTTTCCCATCAGAGACATTCATGACATATCCACAGGATATGTCAAATGTCAGATAGATGCGGCTCCCACCTCTGGGACCCACACCTATCTCTAGAATTGGGCCCCCTAAACCCTGTTCTACCTTTCTCTGTTCCCGCTGCCACTTGTAATTTCCGACCATGTAAGTAGAAAGCAGCATAGCTCGCTGAGCTACGCTGTTTCCGTAACACCCATAGAAGTGAATGGCAGTTCCGAAAATGGAAAAAGGTTTATAAAATGCCCCACATACCTACAATTATTGTAGATGGAAGGATTAAAGCCACTTAACCGCACATTTAATGTGACAATATTGGTGTACTTCCGTTTCATACAACGTTGATAGGCAAGACGAGCTTTAAATCATTGACTCCAAGTATGGGAAGCGCCTTACCTTGTGTATGGTTCACAACTGGATTTTAGGAGCGACAACAAGACTGAGTAATTTTCATTGCTGCTGTTTTCAAGAGCTTCTTTGTAAAGGTACGACAGCAATTTAACACCCTGAGGGAAAAAAAAAAAAGAATTAACCATGTACGCTAGAATAAAATGTCAAAGTTCCATATACAGTGAAGGAAATAAGTATTTGATCCCTTGCTGATTTTGTAAGTTTGCCCACTGTCAAAGACATGAACAGTCTAGAATTTTTAGGCTAGGTTAGTTTTACCAGTGAGAGATAGATTATATAAAAAAAAAACAGAAAATCAGTGTCAAAATTATATATATTTATTTGCATTGTGCACAGAGAAATAAGTATTTGATCCCTTTGGCAAAGAAGACTTAATACTTGGTGGCAAAACCCTTGTTGGCAAGCACAGCAGTCAGACGTTTTTTGTAGTTGATGAGGTTTGCACACATGTTAGATGGAATTTTGGCCCACTCCTCTTTGCAGATCATCTGTAAATCATTAAGATTTCGAGGCTGTCGCTTGGCAACTCGGATCTTCAGCTCCCTCCATAAGTTTTCGATGGGATTAAGGTCTGGAGACTGGCTAGGCCACTCCATGACCTTAATGTGCTTCTTTTTGAGCCACTCCTTTGTTGCCTTGGCTGTATGTTTCGGGTGATTGTCGTGCTGGAAGACCCAGCCACGAGCCATTTTTAATGTCCTGGTGGAGGGAAGGAGGTTGTCACTCAGGATTTGACGGTACATGGCTCCATCCATTTTCCCATTGATGCGGTGAAGTAGTCCTGTGCCCTTAGCAGATAAACACCCCCAAAACATAATGTTTCCACCTCCATGCTTGACAGTGGGGACGGTGTTCTTTGGGTCATAGGCAGCATTTCTCTTCCTCCAAACACGGCGAGTTGAGTTAATTCCAAAGAACTCAATTTTAGTCTCATCTGACCACAGCACCTTCTCCCAATCACTCTCAGAATCATCCAGATGTTCATTTGAAAACTTCAGACGGGCCTGTACATGTGCCTTCTTAAGCAAGGGGACCTTGCGGGCACTGCAGGATTTTAATCCATTACGGCGTAATGTGTTACCAATGGTTTTCTTGGTGACTGTGGTCCCAGCTGCCTTGAGATCATTTAAAAGTTCCCCCCGTGTAGTTTTCGGCTGAGCTCTCACCTTCCTCAGGATAAAGGATACCCCACGAGGTGAGATTTTGCATGGAGCCCCAGATCGATGTCGATTGACAGTCATTTTGTATGTCTCCATTTTCTTACTATTGCACCAACAGTTGTCTCCTTCTCAGCCAGCGTCTAACTTATGGTTTTGTAGCCCATTCCAGCCTTGTGCAGGTCTATGATCTTGTCCCTGACATCCTTAGAAAGCTCTTTGGTCTTGCCCATGTTGTAGAGGTTAGAGTCAGACTGATTAATTGAGTCTGTGGACAGGAGTCTTTTATACAGGTGACCATGTAAGACAGCGGTCTTTAATGCAGGCACCAAGTTGATTTGGAGCGTGTAACTGGTCTGGAGGAGGCTGAACTCTTAACCCGTTAGTGACCGGCCCATCGTGTTTCTACGTCGGTCACTAACGGGCCTTATTCCGATGCCATAGACTTTTTACGTCGCGGCATCGGAATAAGTTTACAGAGCAGGGAACTGTTAGATCTCCCTGCTCTCAATTGCTAGAGGCAGCTGAGGGCTGGGAGCGTCCCTGCTCTGCCGTGTGAGATCGATATTAGTATCGATCTCACACGTTTAACCCCTCAGATGCGGTGCTCAATAGCGAGCACCGCATCTGAGTGGTTTTGGAGAGAGGGATGGAGCTCCCTCTCTCCCCCACCGACACCCGGCGATACGATCGCCGAGTGTCTGTGTCTGTAATGGCAGCCGGGGGTCTAATAAAGGCCCCCAGGTCTGCCTGGAGTGAATGCCTGCTAGATCATGCCGAAGGCATGACCTAGCAGATGCCTGTCCGTGTTAAACGGACAGGCAGTAATACAATGCAATACAAAAGTATTGCAGTGTATTATAAATGCGATCGGAGAATCGCATATTATAGTCCCCTAGTGGGACTAGTAAAAAAGTGAAAAAAAAGTTTAATAAAGTTAATTTAAAAAAAAATTTGAAAAAAATGAAAAACCCAGCTTTTCCCCTTACAAAATGCTTTACTATTAAAAAAACAAAATAAAGTTAAAAAGTTACACATATTTGGTATCGCCGCGTCCGTAACGACCCCGACTATAAATCTATAACATTATTTAACCCGCACGGTGAACGCCGTAAAAAAAATAATGAAAAACTATGGAAAAATTGCTGTTTTCTGTGAATACTGACTTTAAAAAAATGTAATAAAAAGTGATCAAAAAGTCGCATCTACTCCAAAATGGTACCAATAAAAACTACAAGTCGTCCCGCAAAAAAAAAGCCCTCATACGACCGCATCGGCGAAAAAATAAAAACGTTACGGCTCTTCAAATATGGAGACACAAAAATAAATAATTTTGAAAAAAAAGAGTTTTTACTGTGTAAAAGTAGTAAAACATACAAAAACTATACAAATTTGGTATCGTTGCAATCGTAACAACCCGCTGAATAAAGTTATTGTGTTATTTATACCACACGGTAAACGGCGTAGATTTAGGACGCAAAAAAGAGTGGCGAAATTTCAGATTTTTTTCTATTCCCCCCCAAAAAAAAGTTAATAAAAGTTAATCAATAAATAATATGTACCTAAAAATGGTGCTATTAAAAAGTACGACTTGTCCCGCAAAAAACAAGACCTTATACAGCTATGTCGACGCAAAAATAAGAAGGTTATAGCTCTTGGAATGCGACGATTGAAAAACGTAAAAAATAGCTTGGTCATTAAGGTCCAAAATAGGCCGGTCATTAAGGGGTTAATGGTTGGTAGGGGATCAAATACTTATTTCTCTGTGCACAATGCAAATAAATATATATAATTTTGACAATGTGATCTTCTGGTTTTTTTTTATATAATCTATCTCTCACTGGTAAAATTAACCTAGCCTAAAAATTCTAGACTGTTCATGTCTTTGACAGTGGGCAAACTTACAAAATCAGCAAGGGATCAAATACTTATTTTCTCCACTGTATAGAGCTTAAAAAGATTGTTATATTCTTTGTACAAAAAAAAAAAATCAACACCCCAGCCTTACCATGATGACAAGTCATTTCATTACAAGACACTTGTGTTCCTGTATGTTGTCCCTCAAGGGATAGTGGTAAGCAGATAATCGACTTAAAAGTATACGTGATAATGTTTGCCGTTTGAGTTCCTACTTAAAGGGACATTTTTCAACCTAAACATTATTTATACGAGTAACTCAGCCATATCGGTTACCACTTTTAAATTACCTTTAGCTACTGCTAAAAGAATGACAGTTGATTGTTAGTTTCTCAGAAGACTGTTCAAAAATGACAACCAATATTGCAGCAGTTGTCACTTTTGCAAAACTGGCAGCCACAACAATACAAAAAATGTCCCTACACACCAGTTTAACAGCACATAGTAATTGCTTCTTAGCTCACTGCAATAACCCGTACAGGTTACCCGTGTTGAACAAACTATACCGAAGGAGCCGTTTTTTGTTTTTATTCTATTTTTGGGAAAAATATTATTTTTATAATTGAGGTAATGAACCAATGTCCACATAAAGCATGAATTATCAAGCTCACACTATTTAGCTAAGTGACTCACTGTTGGAAAGGAAGTGTTGCTCCCCCTAGTGGATCCTGGGCCCACTGCCCCTATGCAGCAAAGTTCAGCTAAATACCTGTGATGATATAAAACATGCAAAATTGGTTGGTTATAGCGGTCAGATAACAAAGATGAAAAGTGCATATAAAATGTCAGAAATCACCAAAGAAGAAGAACAACCTTTCTAAGACATCTGATAAGTATGACTCCAGCCTGCATTCCATAGCTACAGAAAAAGCAGGATGCTCCCTCTATGGGAATTTATCTACAAAGTACGAAAATGGATGATGGTACTGCCAACCAGCAGGGCACCAGTAGATCATATATTAGCACATGGATTTATTGGATTGATTACACCAACTTATAATAACAACTTCTAAATATAGGAGTTACCTTTAGCTTCGTGGCCTGCACAAACTGCCCAAAATGATGCAATCGGGACAACTTTGCTTTCCCTCCCCTCCATACCCAATAACTTCCGCTTTTTATTCTTTTTGTCTTTTCTCTTCTCAACATTTGTTATTAAAGCTGACTCCTTGCGTTAACTGCCGGGATCGTAGATCAATAGTGACCGCAACTAAGCCATTAGACGGCGGGGGGGGGGGGGGGGGGGGTTCCCTTCAGTCACCCTAATGAAGGCCCCAAGGTCTGCCATGTTGGTCCTCCTAGTTGGGCCCACAAAAATCAAGATATAAATTTGGCGAAATCATATTGACAGAATAAAGTTAAATGGGTATTCCCATCTCATTGATATCAAATGATAATCTAATATAAATATCTAAATCCCTTTATTTTTTAAAAATGTTATCCTTCTCCTGATATTCTAACATATTCTTCCTCTCTTTGTATATTGCTAGTTTCCTAGGGTTAATGCCACCCCGTGGCTGCCCTGCAGTGGAGGCAGCACTTATGCAGTTTTCGCCTATGCCTCGAATGTCCATAGAGGTGTATAGACGGCTCCAGGGCATGCACAGTAGCAGCCTCGATGCCAATTGAACGGACGTGCCGACCGCAAGAACTGGGGGATGGAACGGGCAGTAACGCTGCCAATAAACAGGAAGTGGGAAGGGATAAACCTGGGAGGAGGGGGAAATAAAGGGATAACGCAAAAGTGGTGGAACAGGGGGCTCATGGTGGAATCCGGGAGCCTTGTACAATGCCAATGTTGCTTGGGATATTGTATATAGCAGCATCGGGAGCGTGAACGTTCTGGCCCGCAGCGCAACATCATATCGCCGCTGGCCTGAACTGACTATCAAGATGAGTCTGCCCACCAAATAGAGGACAATCTAGGAAGTGGACATCGGCAGCCATGATACCGAGGTAAATGAGGAGATGGACAGACCCTATTTTTACCATACAGTGAACGCCGTAAATACAAAAGCCAAAAAACAATGGAGGAATTGGTGGTCATTCTAGTCCACCCCACAAAATAATTTTTAAAAAGTTTCTTCGTACAGTAAAGACCCTCAAACTGCTATGTAGACGGAAAAATAAAAGAAACTATGGCTCTCTGAAGGCAGGGTGGAAAAAACTAAAATAAAGAATGGCTAAGCCTACATTCACACGAGCGTGACAGATTTACGGGCGTAAATCTGGTCCGTGTGCATTGCGTTATTGCTTCGGTGCTTTGCGAGTGGCATGTGTTTTTCACGCACTCACAAAGCACATTTTTATATATTTATTTTTAATGGAATTGATGTGCAAATCACGCACTGCACACGGATGTGCATTCGTGTGCTGTCCGTGGTTTTCACGCACCCATTGACTTCAATGAGTGCATAAAAAACGCAGCAATATAGGACATGCAGTGAGTTTCACACAGCAGACTCTCGCCGCATGTGTGAACATCCCCATTGGAATCAATGGGTCCGTGTGCAGTGCGTGATTTCCGTGCACAGCACACGGACGACTTTTACGCTCGTCTGAATGAGTCCTAAGGCAGGAAGGGATGAATTGTGCATTCCGATCTTTCCTACCAAAAAGTAATTAGGAAATATTATTAGAAAATGTAAAGGAACCGCCAAAAATAAACTGATGTTCTCCGAAACCCCGGTGCTGTAGGAACTTTTTGGGTGGAATACTTCATTCAATCCGGCCTTCAATTTACTGATAGTTACCTTAATTGACGACCGAGTTTCCGGAAAAGGAAGCTGATCGTGAGAAGTGATAGCGTACACGGAGTTGATAAAACACACGCCCGGTAATACTGCAGGTATTTTCTGAGGCCACTTTTAAATGCCTGCAAATAGATAGATATACACAATTTAATTCCACATGCTTGTTCAGATATTGCAGCATAACATGCGGTATATAGCACATTTATATTATTCAGCATCTAAGCTTATTTACATAAAACCCATAAATATTTTGCCCCAAGAACAAACATCTGTTGACCAAAATAACCTGAAAGTAACCATATTACCTGAAACACAAGGCCTTTATTTTGGTAGGAATCCAGACAAGTCTGAAGAGAGAAATTGCTCAGCCTGGTGTAGTAAGTGCCATAGTCTCCCACTTGTGCCAACAGGTTGCCAATGTTTTCAGGAGACGTCCCAGAGACATAGACGCCCTGCTTAACCACGAAGGTCTGACTAGACTGCGAATAAAGAGGACAGGGTGTGAACTCTCCAGCTAACGGACTGATTCTTGCAGACAGAACGTACAATCTCCCTGTGTTACAAAGTCAAAATCTGAAAAACCGCATTGATTTTGGTAAGGCTTTGAAGGTAAATCCACCATGAATTTTTAGGACAATCTGCATGCATATCCGCAACAGAAATGCGAGTTTCCGCTGTGGACTTCTGCCATGGATTTGCATGCAGACACGAACACTGATTAGTACCATTGGGCCACATACATACGATGTGTATTACGTGCGGATTTGCCACATGGATTATTCTGTGGCAAATCCGCAGCGTGATACAGTACCAGCAAAACAAATGACATTTCAAGTAATCTCATCTACACGTTGCAGAATTTTTCCACACATAAATTGACCCGCGGTGCGCCTTTGAAAATCTGCAGCATGTAAACGTATCTTTTATTTCCTTCTCAGAATTGTATCTGACAAGTTTATAAAAAAATAAAACGCGCCAATATCTGCATCAAAATGTAAAAACCGCACCTAAAAATGCATACAAAAAAACACAGTATTAAGTGTGGATTTTGCCTGCTGAATTACCGGTGTTTACCTGCGATTTTTAATGATAAGTCTTGAAATTTTAATGCAGGATTTACTTAAATAATAAACATGATTTATAAAGTCTGCGGAGCAGTCATTATTCTGTGAGGTTTTTTTCCGGTGCATGTGAATGGGGCATTAAATACCATATTGCCAGAGGAATTGGGCACAGAATCTACACCTAAATCCAGTGCCTTTTCATTTTATGCCACACATTTGCAAATGGAGAGTTATGCGGCGAAAATTAGTGACGTAAAAAGCAGGCTGTAGATTTGAAAATACACGTGGAATTCTCCGCTGTGTATGGATTGGGTTTTAAAAGCCCCATTCACTAGCATTGTACTGTAGATTTTTGTGAAATTTCCACAACACATGCTGAATATCCACAAGACATCTAAACAAGGCCCAATGATAGTAAATAACTGACAAACACGGATTTACCTGGTTAAAAGAGAATGTCGCAGATACAACTCCAATGAGTACATTAAGTACGTCCTTCACCAGCTCCGATTCCTTAAGCATGGCATGTGCTGGAGACTGTAGAATTGTATTACTAAGGATTTGCAGATTCCCCTCATAAATTTTATACATCTTGTCAAAAGCTTCTCGGCCTGCCTCGGTGAGGTAGGGATCTTCTCTTTTACCTGGAGGACTACAGCAGAAATGGCGCGTCCGTGTATCACTTTAATGTAATATTGCAAATCGCTTATTTCAGTATTTGAAGGTTCAACCAATAAAAGGAAGTTTTACTTTGTTTGAGAAGCTCAAATGAGCTATTCCAATTCAACTATATTAAAGTCAACATACCAGATTTAAAGAATATATTTAGCAATTGCGTAAAATGCACAGAATTATAAAATCAGAAATGCTTTCAAATACCCAAGTACGTTCTTGTAGTTCATACAAACTTATTTCCCATGTGCCAGTAATCTCCAGTCCACTTACGGACTAGCGCAGTTTCACAGCCCTTGGTTGCAAAACTTAAAATCTGGTGTACAAGAGGACACTTCGAAATTTTAAGTAATAGTTTCAGATATTTAAAAAAAACAAACAAAAAAAAACAGAAAACAAAACGTATAACTTACAAGCCTATTCTTTCCCAACAGCGACGTTTACTTGGACCATATGCGAGTATGGCCTCCCACAGATCAATATCAGAGGTCACACTTGGCTCGGACTGAGATTCGGGAGTCATATTTGATGCAGACTGGAATCCTTCATCTTCAGACTGATCAATACTCTGCGGAACCTGGAAGCAAAAAGAATAGCGACTCCCCTGAGGGTGAATACATACTAATCTATTCAATATTGTACTGCCGGAGTGGCAAGCTACTGCATTTTGGGAACCATAACTATGGATATCAGCTGTTCAGGAGCATCAATCATACCATGGTAACAAAAATATGTTGCAGCAAGGCCATAACGCCTAAACCAACCTGGTTGTAACTCCAAAACAACATGGTGCTTACATGTCCGGTGGATATGCCATAAATGACTAAAATGGAAATACCCCTTTAAAAGACTTTGTAAACCTTTGAAAGGCAAATTATTTTTTTTATAAAGATATGTATTAGTGTGTTTTGTGTAACTGTGTAAATACTTGTTATTAAAAATGTATTTTACTTTATTAGATACAGCTGCTCTGTATTCTCCATACAGAGCAGCTGTATCTAGCGCTATTCACGGAATCAGTCAGTCCCGCGGACATGATGGGTTCAGTGTCAGTGGGAGACGCGCAGGATAAAGCTGCTATCGATCACATCCAAGTTCATAACTTAGATGTGATAGTTTACAGGAGGATCCTGCGTGTCAGAGACACACAGTACCGGCCGACACTGAATCCGTCAGGTCTGTGGGACTGACTGATTCCGTGAATAGCGCTAGATACACCTTCTCTGTATAGAGAATACAGAGCAGCTGTATCTAAAAAGTAAAATCTAATTTTAATAACAAATATTTACAAAGTTACACAAAACACACTAATACATCTCTTATATATATATATATATATATATATACACACACACACACACACACACAGTATATATAATATATAAAAAAAATTGCCTTTCAAAGGTTTACATAGCCTTTAAGTATAAGTTGATACACACATAAAAATACATACTTTTATGGCCAATCCAGACAGGTCAGCACTGTCCGGTACTGGAGGAAGATCCAATTTAATATCCATATCATTTGTTCGAGTGTGAACAAGGGCTCCAAAAAGTGATACACGAGTTTCCTTCTCAAACTTGTCACTACTGGAAAAGTTCTGCGAAAACTGGCCCATGGCTGGAAGACCCGTGCCTGGCGCAGCCTCCATGATTTGAAGGGTACTGTTGATAGTGTTGCTTATGTCACACTCTTGATAAGCCAAGAAGGTCCCAATGTCCACTTCAAATACACTAACATCATAATAATCATATCCTTGGGACTGTGGTTTTCTGTCCACATATTTATTGTTTTGAAAGCGGTCTCGTTTGGGTGGAAGAACCTGTGGTGGACCCGTGCCTGCAAGATCTACTAAAAGCTCTAGTACCGCACACAAGTTTGTGAAATGTTCGCCGTTAATCTTTTCAACGTGTTCCAGCAGTTCCTCTAGACGTTCTGCCTCTGAATTCATGCCACCAATACGCAAATTAAAGGAAAGCATTAACATTTTATTTTTCGCTGGCAATTTGGTCGTTTTTGACTGCAGCTTACGAGTCTCTTCTTGGTATAAGTGGATAAAAAGCGCGTCATAGGCCAACCTCTTGAGCCGTCTTTTGGTTCTCTTCTTGCTTTGGTTTCTTATACCCAGACCAGCTTTCCATGGGAATCCCGTCAAGTGCGATTCGCACAAGTCTCCAAAGAGCTGCGTGATGCTAGACATCGTGATGGCTAAACGATGATCTCTCTGGAGAAGACTTTCCTAAACCTCATGTTGATGGACACTATGAATAGTTACATCTGAAACACAATGAAGAACAATGTATACGCTATTTAAAGATCAGCAATAAAACAAAAATATATGGAATCTACCCCCTACTGTAAGACAGAGGAATATTAGAAGTCACCAAGGAGATCCACGAACATAGAAAATCACAAAGCCGCAGGACGAGCAAATTTATACAGGTCACAGATCTCACGTGTTAAACTTTATCAATTATTGTAACGGGTACATTATTACTTATAATGCACACCTCAGCTACTGCAGAACCTCTTTGAAGATTTAAGTGGAACTTCTTGTCCACCACTGAAAATAAGACGCCCCGTGGTAAAGCATTATGAACCCTACACATCAGTGGTTGGCACAGGATCTTGGATCAAACCTCTTCTACAGCAAAATACGAGCAGTATCTACCTACGTAGCATCACTCACCACTTTATAATCATCAGGTTTCTATCGGAATGTGCGGATTATACAAATGTTATTATTTAGACAAGTCATTGACGGGACAAAGCGGAGCTTGAAATAAAGGCTTACAATGGATACCGGGTAGTGTCTTTTCCAAGGTAAACACGATAACGTAGAATTCAAAAACCACAAGCTCCAGCGTGGAGCCACCTTAAAAAATATGTTGCGGAATAGGACAGTTAATAATGCCCTAATATAAAGTTATTATTGGAAATATTCCGTCTACCTGCAAATAATAATCTGCAGGACTGTGGGGTCTGTTCATTCACTGAAGGAATTGCTAGCATATTGTAATGTTATATATCATTTCTGACATGAAGTTGCTCTCAATAGTGTTATGAACAGTATTCAGGTGCCTGCTGTACATTGCGCTTTATGTGTGATGCTTTGTAAATCAGACCATGGTGATGAGTAGAATTATAACGCAGTAACAATGCCAGTATTATATCCCGACACATGATAGATATCACGACTGTTACTAAACAACGAAAACTAGATGCAGATCTGGGATAAAAACGGCGGCTTGATAATGTACGTACTCCCATTATATATTCCTGTACAGCCTCCACTCGCGTAAAAAATTGAAAATCACGTCAGCCGCATCTCACCGGCACACCGATCCTGCATCCCCGCTTCTTCTGCTTGAGCCTCCGCGCTCCATTTCATTCTTCTTCCGGTACCTGTCACTGAACTGCAGGATACTTCCGGGAGCAGCGGCTGGTTGCTTGGTAACGGAGCCAACGCCAGCTCTAAACCAATAGGCTTTTGTTTATCTCGGATGTAGCTGAGTACTAAGCTCGCTGTTTTACCGGGCAGAAACAACGCTCCTAAACAACGTTCCGGTTACTAAAGGAGTTTGCGCCTAACAAAAGCGATAAATCGTTATCTTCACCGAGTCCCGCGCATAATCAGAAGCGTTAATTATTAAGTTGAATAACACTATCGGGGTGTAATAGGTTTTGGCATTCCTGCCACGTGTCCGTTTCCTTTGGAGGACAGTCCCTATGTTTAACACAAACCCCCTATATATAAGTGCATTATATTGTTCCAGTATGCATCTGTCTGGTTTCTAACGACATGTTAGGCTGGATTCATACATTGCTGTCAAAGAAGTTTGCGGTTTTTTTTTACAGTGACCGCATTGCAACATCG
This sequence comes from Rhinoderma darwinii, assembly GCF_050947455.1. NCBI lineage: Eukaryota > Metazoa > Chordata > Amphibia > Anura > Rhinodermatidae > Rhinoderma > Rhinoderma darwinii. The sequence goes on along the minus strand of NC_134689.1, from coordinate 193,268,795 downwards.
CTACTACACGCAAAGTGGTCACAACATCGCAAGCGACTTATGCGCAACTTATTTGCGACATGTCAGAAATGTTTTTTGTTCAGTAAGTGTCTTTTGGATGTCAAATCCTAAATCACATTTGACTTGTAGACATATCGCACACATTTTTTGCCGCGTGACTTGATGTCGCAGTTTAGTGTATATTGCTATAATTTAGATGTCTTCTGGTATACCATAGATGTGGTGCCTGACACGTTTTGTTCGCCCACGCATAAGCTCCACCCTGAAATAAAGCCCACGACCCAATAATTGTAGCTAAAGTGTCCTTGTAGGTCCCATCATGACATCATTATACTGCCTAAACCCTCATAACTACTGCCAAAGTGCCCATCTTATATCTATTTTAGAAAGTTTGTTTGAAGCCCGAATTTTTCATTGGTTTAAAATGGATCATACTAACAGGATGTGCCAAGGGGGAAGTGGTCTTTATTCCTACATAATATTGATGGTTATGGATTCTTTCTATCTCCAACCTCTAACACATACTTCTTATGTACCATTTATTATTATTATAAGCAGGGCACACATTGCGGTTATCGCATACACCACCACACACATTCACTTTCCCTGGAGCTGCATCGTTCCTCTGTCATTGGACTTGAGGCGTCCGGCGCAAGTCGTACTGCGCATGCGCAGGGAGCCGCACTGTGTTTCTCCTGGTGTCGGCCCCGGCGGCGCATGCCCACTGGGTACGGGAGGTGTGGTACTTGATCCTGCCCCCAGCCGTCGCATTGGGCATGCGCGGAGGGCCGCGATGTGGGGTGGCCCTGGCACGTGCGCGTTGTGCACGGGAGGGGGGGGGGGTGTTCTCGTGCTGCACTGGGCGTGCGCGAAGTCCCGCGTCATGCAACATGGCGCCGGTGTCTGACACATGTGCATGGCACTCTGACGGACGCCATCTATACCATAAGTCAACCTCCCGAGCAACGCCGGGTATAAAAGCTAGTGTGAATTATGCCAGCTGGAGTGCCACCATTAACAGTTTTTAGCCACTGCTAGGGTTAAATAGTAAACAAAAAAATGTGGCTCTACTCTCCACTAGAAATGGCCAAGAAGTGGCTGCATGTAATTTCCTCTCCCAGACCATATCTCTATTAGCAAAGGTCAGGCCAAGATACTGTTATTTTTTCAGCTAGAGCTGACATACACTCCTATGAGGGTATGTTCACACCTACAATAAAAAATGGATGAAAATTACAGAGCTGTTTTCAAGGTAAAACAGCCTCTGATTTTCAGGTATTTTTGTAGCTGAAAATGATTGAAGCGTTTCTTCAAGGTATTTTTTTTTTATAGACTTTTTGGAGGCATTTTTCATAGTGTCAATGGAAAGACCGCTCCAAAAACACCTGAAGAAGTGACATGCACCTTTTTACACGCCATTTTTTTTTTTTAAAAAGCTGCGCAAAAATACACCTGATCTAAACTAAGTATTTCCCACTGCACTGATTTCAATGGTAAGTTGTTTGAAGGCAGTTCGCTAGTGTTTTTCGAGGGGTTCCCGCTCTGAAATACGCCTGGAAACACCGCGTGTGAACACATCCTTAGACATACACTCCTATTAGACGGAGCGATTATCGTACAAATTTTTGTATAAACACCATTTTAATAGCGTGCAACAATTGAAAGACAAACGATAAATTGTGGGGGTTCCTGTGGACCTGCAACATCTACCGGAGTGAAATGTTAAAATTTATCGCTGCCAAATCGCACGGTCTTATCAGAATTTTTCAAGTTCTTAGGGTATATTCACACGGCTTAGCAAAATACGTCTGAAAATACGGAGCTGTTTTCAGACGAAAACAGCTCCTCATTTTCAGACGTTTTTGTAACAACTCACGTTTTTCGCGGCGTCCATTTCGGATGTTATTGGAGCTGTTTTTCAATGGAGTCAATGAAAAACGGCTCCAAAAACGCCCCAAGAAGTGACATGCACTACTTTTTCGCGGGCGTCTTTTTACACTCCATCTTTTGGCAGCGACGCGTACAATAACACCTCGTGGGAACAGAACATCGTAAAACCCATTGAAAGCAATGGGCAGATGTTTGTAGGTCGTGTGAATAGCGCCATTGAAATAAATGTGTCCGTGTGACGGCTGTTGTTTTAATGGCCGTCTGAATTCAGCCGTAGTCTGTATATTTAGCGGATTGTTGTGGCTATTTAGGGGCTAAATAGCATGACAAGTGGATTTTTTGCACACGGAACCTTAGTGAAACCTACACTTTTTAACACCAACATGTCGTTGCGCTGATTAATTTAATATATATTTATAGTGATTAAAGCTCTGGTTTTTCCATGCTCAAATCCCCTGCATGGACATAATCATCTCCCTGTAACTGCAAGTTGTAATTAAAACTTAACTTTTATTTCAAAGCCGTATGGTCACGGAGCTCTCGCTCCCCACAGAGCTAATAGATGTTTTTTGCAGGGTTGTATAAATGCGGTTATTTAAAAACATTAACAGACACTGTTGGCTAATCCAACATGTTTCGCTGATACTACGGAGACTTTAGGGGTCCCTGCACAATACAGCGTCTCTGGCAGCCAACAAGAGAGAGGCTACAGAACACGGGACAAAATGTAAGTAGGCTGTATGCAGACGTTACAATAAAATCTCTTAAAGGGAATGTATCATCAAAAAATGACAGAATTTAAGTCAGGTTTTTTTAATTACGTTTTATTGGCGTTACATTTTTTTCATGAGACTATCCACATGGCCACTAGAGCAAGTCACACTAGGCTGACACCTCATATTTTCTGAAGCTCACGTGTCAGCTTTGATGTATAGATTGAGCCGAGTCATCTCATTATCATTAGGGGCCAGATATTTAGGGTCCTCTTACATGGCCTGACATGGGCCATGTAAACGAGGGCCGATCCAGACAGCTCCTTAAACGGCGCTCGTTTGCTTCTTTCACAAGGAGCCATATATGGGGACGAGCACTTGTTACTCCGATCGCTCATCCCCATACAGTTTTTTCATGTCAGCAGCACGTCTCCCTGTTTACACAGGGAGATGTGCCGCTGACAACAATACTTTCTGCTGCATAATCGATGCAATCACTGGATGAAAGAGCGTTTGCTTGATCCTTGATCGGGAACAAGCGTTCACATGAACGCTCGATTGCCCGATAATTGGCCCGTGTAAAACTGCAGCGGAGTTAAATTGCAGGCGCCTCAGAGATTATGCAGCTTTTTATTTTTTTCTGCTAGCTCCCACTGTTCCTGAGAGATAAGGGCCATTAGATCTGGCGTCTGACATGTAAATGAGACCTTTGAATGTAAAGTGGGCGGTAACCCCATATCATGTGACAGGCAGTTTTTTTGGTCATGTGACAGGTTCTCTTTAAAGGGAATGTGTCACCAAATAATTTTTTTTTTTTTTTTACGTTAATGACTTACTTTTAATATATTTTGTACGTTTTTTTACGGTGAATCGCCATGTAGTTACACGGTGGTTCACAGAAGGAGCAAGGCACGACGGAGCAGCCGTGCTCGCCGCCAATCAGCTGTTTTGAAGGAACAGTGGCGAGCACCGCTGCTCCATCGAGCGCCCTCCCACACTAACTCCCCCCAAACATGCAACCGCGCCACACACAAAACCACGCACGCACACACCTTACCTGCATGTTTGGGAGGTTTATGTGTAGGGTGGTTGCTCGATGGAGCAGCGGTGCTCGCCGCTGATCCTTCAAAACAGCTGATTAGCGGCTGTGAAAGATCAGCGGTGCTCGTGTGCTGCTGATCCTTCACAGCCGCCAATCAGCTCTTTTGAAGGAACAGCGGCGAGCACTGCTGCTCGATCGAGCGCCCCCCCACACAAACCCCCCTAAGCATGCAACCGCACCCAGACCACTACATGCAAACCCTCCCCAAACACAAACCCCCCCCCCCCCAACACACACACCTTACCTGCATGTGTGTGGGGAGGGGGCGCTCGACGGAGCCACTGATAGTTCACAGCCGCCAATCAGCTGTTTTGAAGGAACAGCGGAGAGCACTGCTGCTCCGTCGAGCCCCCCCACACACACACCCCCCCAAATATTCAACCACGCATGCAAGCACACACGCACACACAGTGGTGCCGGCTTTCACCCTACAAACCAGCTTCTATGCGCAGTACAGAGTATGATGGCAGAAGCACAGGATGTAATGAACGGGTCCCGTTCATTATGTCATATGCCCTGTAGCTGCCATATTCCATCTGTGTATGTGTCGTTAAGAGACACATAGACATATGAAATAAAACATGGCAGCCACCAGTAAAGTAAAAAAGTGTTAAAAAAAAACAAAAAACACTTTGGTGAAAAAACAAATAGAGTACATATAAAATTGTATTAAATAAAAACACAAATTAGTAAAAAAAAATAAAAATTCATGACACCTTTCCTTGAAAAAGCTTTATTGTACTGCTGGATGCCTTTATAAGGCAAGATAGCAACACTATACACACAGATAAGGCTTTGTTCACATCTGCGTTGGGGCCCTGTTATGACGTTCCGCCGGAGCTTTCCGTCAGAACGAGACCCTGAACAGACACAAACTGACACAGAAGGAAACCAGAGGTTTCCGTTTCCATCACCATTGATTTCAATGGTGACGGATCCGTTCCCCATGGTTTCCGCTTGTCTCTGTTGTGCACCGGACCTGTCGTTTTGCCAGAAGCCATAGCGTAGTCGACTGAACAGGAAATATGTTCAGACAGCCCTGAGGTCCTCAAATGGACCCTGGGCTGTCTGACCATACAAGTTATGGGCTTTGATCGCATCACAGGGATTTTCTGTGACGCGATCAAAAGGCAGTCCCCCCTCCTCTTATTTACTTTGAACACCGCGATCAGCTTTGATCGCAGCATTTAAGGGGTTAACGGCAGAGAGATGTTTCTCTTCTCTCCTCCGTTATAGCGGGGCTGTGGCTGTGTATTACAGCCGTTGCCCCGCTCCCGATCGCGTGCGGACACTGGCTGTAAAAGACGAGAATCCACGTCCTAATGCGCGAAGTACCCGCCGCTCAGGACGAAGATTCTCGTCCTGTGTCGGCAACTAGTTAAGCACCCCATCGAGTTCAATGGGGAAAACCCACAACAGAAGAAGACGCACCACAGGTCAAATTATGTGCGTTTTCTTTCTGGTGGTCTTTTTCTATGCGTGGGGACGAAATTTGCTGGAATCTCACCCACACTGCTGCTACTGTAATACGCTGCGGATTATCCATAATGAATCCGTTACGAAAAATCTGCAGTGTTAACGCCGTGTGTTCCTACCCGAAATGACAGAAATGCAAGATTATTACACATATGCTGTAGAAGTTCATTTATTAAATTTCAATGTTCTATTTAAAGTTTGTTTATTTTTTATTAAAAAAGTTATGTCAAAACATTGAAGAAGTAGTACGGTTGCCTTCTTGGTTTACTAGATTGCATGATACAAATGGTTTTCTTTTCCTCTCAATTTCCACAAAGAGATGATCAAATGTGTCTTCAGTCCCATGTGTGAATATTTGTCATCTGACCAAATCTGTCTTCGGTGTGTCAGCCTCGCAGGTCAATTGTTGCCTCTTCTAGTTTGCTAATAATAAATAAGAAAACACGATTATTGACTAATCCTTTAGGGTAAGTTCACATGTAGTGTAAATACTGCGGTTTTTTTCCGCAACGCATTTCATTGGGGAAAATCTGCAGCGTGTTACAGCAGCAGCAGAGTGGATGAGATTTGAGCAAATCTCATCGAAACACTGCGGAAAAAAAATCAGCTGAACAACCATTCATAAATTGACCTGCGGTGCGTTTTTTTAAATCTGCAACATGTCAATTTATGCTTCGGAATCGCTGCTCTTCTGTTACAGGTTTTCACCGTTGAATTCAATGGGGAGGTTAAACCTGCAACAAAAAGCAAGTGTTGCGATTTTTGTGGCGGAAGAGCAGCGATTCTGCCCCAAAAATCGTAAATCAGAAAAAAAAGTTTTAGGGTTAAAGTTAATAAAAAGGTTAATATGGACCCCGGGCGTTGTCATAGAGACACATTCCTCGGTTCTCCGTCCAGCCCGGCCTCCTGGGATGACGTTCCATCTCATGTGACTGCTGCAGTCAATCACAGGCTGCAGCGATTACATGGGCTGCAGCGTCATCCCATGATGCCGAGCTGCACCGAGACCAGAGGGACGCGTCAGCATGACAATGAAGAACGGGTTAAATATTAGCTTTTTTTTCAACTACTGCTTTCCGCAGCAGAGATGCCACCTGAAAAACACCACAATTTGGTGCGTTTTTTTTGGGTGCAATTTCCTGCGAGTTCAAGGACGGATATGCTGTGTATTTTTACGTACCGTATCTGCCTTGTGTGAACATAGCCTTACACATTTGTCCCACAAAATATATACTTTATAGGATATTTGTCTCATGGAAAGAAGAGAGTCTACAAGAATAAGTACTGTCCTGTGTAAAAGTCCATAGTTTCCAGTAAAAGCTTAATTTCCAATAAACTCCTTTCATTTTTTAATTTTAGTTTTTTCCTCCCTGCCTTCCAAATGCCATAAGTTTTAATTTTTTATGTCAACATAGCTGTACGACGGCTTGCTTTTTGCGGGAAAGTTATAGTTGTTAATGGCACCATTTAATGTACCATAAAATGTACTTGGAAAATGATAAAAAATTATTAGTGTGGTGAAATGGACAAAAAACAGCGATTGCGCCATTTTTGGGGGGTTTCGTTTACAGAGTTCATCATGCAGTAAAAACGACATGTTCACTCTATTCTACGGGTTGATACAATTACAACAATACCAAATTCATATTTTTTTTATGTTTTACCACTTTTACATAGAAAAAACTATTTGTTTAAAAAAAAAAAACCTGTTTTCTTGTAGCCGCATTCTGAGAGCCATAATGTTTCCTGTCGATTTAGAGGTGTGATGGCTTATTTTTTGTGGGGTGAGCTGTATTTTTGGGTTACATGTGACTCTATGATCACTTTTTATAAAGAAAAAAATTTGGGAAGCTAAAAACAGCAATTTGGGCATTTTTAATGTGTTTTTCTTTACGCCATTCACCGAGCGGGTTAAATGACGTTATATTGTAATAATTCTTTTTTTTTACGGACGCGAGAATACTTGTTTTAACATTACTTTAGGGAAAAAATGGTTACAGGTTTTTATTTAACTATTTACATTTTTTTTTTACAAGTCATCCTAGGGAACTTGAACCAGCGATCATTGGATCACTTGCATGATATTTATGGAAAAGAAAACCGCCAGTCTGAACAATGACTTTCCAAACGACCGTTAAAATTAATGCTTAGAATGTTATGTTAGTGTTAAATTTTCAGTAATAGGATTCTCTGACCTGTGCCAAATTTGTCTGCGCTCTCTAAATAGTCATTTCTTTCTGGGAATTAGTGGTGGCCCAAGAACAGACATTATTGACCTAATCTTATTACATGGATCTGACATGCAGTATCAGAGGACTGGAAATCCACTTATAGTTGTCATGTAGCACATGTCAGCAAAGGTGAACACTTTAAAAAGTTGCTCCTTATCATCTAATGGCAAACTGGCATTCTATCATTACCTCGGCATGTGTTGTTAAAGAGGATATGTCTCCAGATTTTACAATACAAACTGCATCTATTATTACATACATCTTTTCTAGTCCCAGCTTTGAATACAATATTCTGTTCCTTCAAATTTTGAAACCGAGCTAAATATCTGAGAGCACACTTATTAAAGAGTATCTATCGCCAGATTTTACAATACAACATGCATACATTATGAAAGAAAAAAAATAAAATAAAATTAAATCTATTTTAGACCTGATAAAGCTGGTGTACTTACTTTGGAAAATCCATGCCAGAATGGCTGTATAATTCCCTCTAAGATTTCATGTCTGATATTAAAATTTGCATTTTTTGAGACAAAGTATATGCATGATGTAATCTCAATCTCCTCCCACCTAGAGCTGTCAAGCTTCTATCAGTGTCCCTCCTCCCCTGCACCATGGTGAAATCTCGCTCAGTACAAGCTGCAGTCTCCCTGGCTCTACAGTAAAGGAAAGCAGCTGATGACGTTATAGGCTGTAACTCTACACTAAAACTGCTGCTGGAAGGCAGGCTCTATCACTGCAGAGACGGGGAGACTGCAGCTTGTACTGAGCATGTGCAAGATTTTAGCATGGTGCAGGGGAGGAGAGACAATGATAGGAGCTTTTCAGCCCCAGGTGGGAGGAGAAAGGATTATACAGCCATTCTGACATGGATTTCCAAAGTAAGGTCTAAGAGATCTATTTAATCATGTATGCAGTTTATATAGAAAAAAAATCTTGTGATAGATACCCTTTAATAAGTGTGTTTTCAGATGTTTAGCTCGGTTTCAGAATCAGAAAGACCTCAACAGGATATTTTACAAAAATACATATTTTATTCAAAGCTCAGGCCATTTCCTGACATTCAAAAAATGATGTCCTGTGATCAATGACACATCCTATCTTAAGTCTGTAAAGATATAGACATACCAAGACATTGCAGCATACTCCAATATGTCTGCATGACAGTAAGCTCTTGCGTTAGGCTTTGTATACATTCTTTAGCAGGAGGTTTGTAAGGTCCAAAGAACATTGAAGCACAGCTTACTAGGACATTAGACAAAGCTTCTATGACATCTTTGTCTGCTTCCTGTTGAAGTGGAAAACCACAAAAAAGAAAACATACAAATATAAATTAGAACTTATTTTCAATAATAATCACGGAATACGTTTACCACGTTGGTATTATCACATGGCACTCCTGCCATACCAGTTGATATGATGTCTCAGCTTACCGTAACAATAGCAAGTATTGCACCATCAGCAAGACCCTGCAGTAGACTGGTGAGCAGAGCAATATCCTTTGTACCAATACTCCTGCTGCTTTCAATAGCCAATGTAATAAGATCAGGCTGGTAGGAATAAGCCAGTGGAAGTAGAAATCGAAATAGTGCATAGAAGAAGCTGTTACCTTCATGTGGACCCTTTAAAAAAAGCAAAGTAACAGAAAAATATAACAAGCTATATTCAATTCTTTAGGTTATACAGATGTGTCCTCTTAACTTATCTCTGAACCCGACGTATCCCAAGATGTATGGTGCGAGATGTTGAACAAACATGTAAAAAACATATACCGCTGACAAATACCATCCGTCAGCCATCCATCACCCATAGACTCCATGTTTAAAAGAACAAACATATACATCTAACGTATACGTTGTTGTTTTTTTTTACTGTATAGATGTGGCGAATGCTTTTGACGAATGCCATCTGTCGCTTAAAGACTCCCATGTTAAAATAACGTAATTTTTTTTTTAATGGATGGCGCAAGATTATACTGAATTGGTAATAGAGAAAATTTCAATTGTATAAGGCCTCATGCACGCGGCCGGGCCCGTAATCACGGCCCGCAGACAGCCACCCGCATTTGCGGATCGTGCTCCCATACAAAGTAGGAGCAAAAAGGAAAAAGAACGGATATGTCCTGTTTTTAACGGAGCTTTTCCAGGGCCCGGACACTTTCCCGTAAATATATGAAGTCAATTGAAGTAAATGGGACCTAACTGTACATGTTTAAGATCTGATATTTTTCATATTAGGTTTGTATTGTATTTGAGAAATTTTATACAATATATACCAAAATGTTTTGTTAGCAATTAAATCTAAAGTACCAGGAAAAGACTGAAGTGTAAATATGTGTTAACAGATATCCAGGCTTATTTCACTTTACTTACTTCCTTCCACTTGATAAAAGTTTGAAACTGTGAAATAGTCTTCTCAAGCATTTTGTCTCCAGAAATTGTAAGGCACATAGTTTTCCTGCAAGGTATTTTACCAAATTTTAGTAGTCAGCTACAGCTAATTTTGTAAATATTACTTAAAAGTCAACAAATGTATAGACTGATACACTGTAAGGCTATGTTCACACAGAGTTTTTTGCAGGCAGAAAATTCTGCTTCAAAATTCCATTTGGAATTTTGATCTGCCTGCACGCCGTTTGCCGTGTTTTTCACCCGCAGCCATTGAGCACCGCTGGCAAAAAAGCCGCGAAATACGCTTTCTCTGCCTCCCATTGATGTCAAAGGGAGGTCAGAGACGTAAACGCCCGAAGATAGGACATGTCGCTTCTTTTTCCCGCAAAACGGTTTTTCCGCTCGTGGAAAAAAAAATGCCTCCGCCTCCCATTGAAATCAGTGGGAGGCATTTTCGGAAGCGGTTTCCGCGTCAAAAATGCTATCTGAACTAGCCCTAACAAGCTGTAATGACCTCTGTGTCCTGACCAGCGCCTCCCTCCTAGGAGACGCCAGCACTCGCGGCCACTCTGCTCTGCACTGTCCTTTAGGTTGCACGTGCACGCTCGGTCCCAGCCTTAAAGGGCCAGCACTTGCATATGAAAATTAATTAATTATCCCAGATCATCCTGGATTATAAAAAAAGGCCCGCCGTTTCACCCCTTGCCTGAGCGTTGTTGTGTATTCCCATGTTAGTCTTAGCAAATGGTCCCTTAGTCGTATCCTGTTCCCAGTGTTCCCGTGCTCTACTACCTGTATCCCGTGCTGTGTTTGTTCCTGTGCCCTTTCTAGTGTTGTAGTCGTGTTGTGCCATCTGCCATGCCTGGTATAATCCGCCACGTTTTGCGTTATCTACCGTCAAGTTCCAACTGTGCCTAAGCCTCTGCTACTGTCTGGACTATTACAGGTACTCTTGTGTTAGGACTTTGCATAGACTTTGTATACTGTTGTTTGGCCAGCTGTTACTCCGCTATGGCGGTGCAGCCTAGTGGGTCCACATACCCACGGATTGAGACGCAAGCTATGACCCTTTGTCAGGAGGACATTATCAAGATAGGTTGTCAGCCTCCTAATGTACATAATTAATGCTTACATCCAATGTCAGCGAGCAGAGATCATAAACCCAATAAGCATTTTAAACACAAAAGTACATTAGAAAGTTGCATAACATTTCATAACAGAATAATAAAGATTTATCACATAAAACTGGAAACCCCTTTTACAGTATAAGGCTATATTCACAAGACCAGGTGTCAAATCGGCCGTGAAAAACTGCAGCGCGGTACCCGTTTTCACGAATCCCTCATAGACTTTAGTCTATTGAGGGATTAGGGAAAACGGGGAAAAATAGGACATGTCCTATTTTTTCCTGGGCTCTTCACATGGTCCGTTAAAAAAAACGTCCGTCACACGGCCAACTTTCCTTGTCGTCTGAATAAGCCCTACAGCTTAAAAGAGGGACTTTTTAACATCTGCAGCAGGGCAGGGCATAGGATAACATAATAAAGTAGTATATACTCAAACCCCGATCCAGCGTTGAGTTCACGTTCTCCACTGTTTGGTACCGGAAGCTCCTGCAGTGGTCATGTGCCATATATCGATCACGTGCTGCTGAAGCCATGTGAACAGCACATTACTGCTGAGGCCAGCGATTGGCTGCATGTGAACGATGCAGGAGCTTCAGGTACAGGAGCGTCAGAGAACGGGACCTCAGCACTGGAGCAGGGTGGGGGCACTTCAGGGGGTGAGTATCTGCTAGTTACGTTATGCCACCCCCTGCTGCCGATTTTAAAAAGGCCCAGATAACCCCTTTTAGAGTACCCAAATGCCTTAATTTAAAACTACTTACCCATCATTTGTAATTTCAGGTTTCATATCTACATCCCCAATGAGGATACAGAGTACCCTGTAAATAATACAAATAAATGGAATATATTATTAATCTTGTCTCATCCTTCAATGCAAAGCCTGAAATGCGTAATTGTATCCAATGTTTTATGGTCTATAGTTAGAATGGATGAGTGGGGTGTGAAAGGATGTAAGTTCCATTCATTCAATGTATTAGTCAAGCATGCTAGCCAGTGTGTAAATATCTAGCCTCTTATCTAGTATTGTAGTTCATTCATAAGATAATCAGGTATAACCATGTCTCGTTCTTGTTATGGAATGGTCAGTGGTCTAACACTGCAAATACTGTATCCACCCAGATTGTCATATATGAATCTCTTACATGCTATTGTTGCGTAACCAATGTATATACTATGCTTTTGCTTACCTTCAGCTCTGTGTATCTGACATGACCCTCATTGTCACTAAGTGGGAATCTTACATAATTATATTTTTGTTATTTTAACCAATATTCTGGGGGTTTTTTTGTATACATTTTACAACTCATTAATAAAGTTGAAGTGTTTATTAAAGCAAGTACAATAAAATATTTCATACTTTAGAAGGTAAAAAACAGTTCAGGCATGAAGTCTTACCACCATTTTCTTTTATAGAGTAACTCAAATAATATATTAAAACCAATATGTGGAGCGGAGCTAGTATTCTCCTAGGTTCCTATATTTAGTACAGGACTTCTGGCAGAAATCTATTTATTATAATAGAGGCCACACAGGAAGGTCCTGTGCTGAATGAAGAATCCTGGGAGACCAAACTCTGTCAGACTTTCTTAAATTGAATATTGGCAACCACAATGGATACTGGGCAGTTTGCTCTGCTTTATCTATGAAAGATTAGAATATTACACCTCATGCCATAGATTTGTAATATATAACTGATGGTACACTTTAGAATAAGAAATAGGTTATGTCCACATTAATACCTTTACAAACCTACAATCACACCCTGAGTACTTTTTGTTTACATATATATATATATATATATATATATATATATATATATATATATATACACACTTGTAAATAATATTGTATTCCAGTAGATAATAGAAACATTCCAGAGCGTTTATCAGTACAATATAATAGTAGTAACGCACCAGCACTATAAATCATTTAAGAATAAGATAAAAAATATTTTATAGTTTGACTTACAAGATTTAGGACTACGTGCAACAAATCAGTTGTGAAAAAGTTACATTTAAAGAGGCTCTGTCACCAGATTTTGCAACCCCTACCTGCTATTGCAGCAGATCGGCGCTGCAATGTAGATTACAGTAACGTTTTTATTTTTAAAAAACGAGCATTTTTGGCCAAGTTATGACCATTTTTGTATTTATGCAAATGAGGCTTGCAAAAGTACAACTGGGCGTATTTAAAGTAAAAGTACAACTGGGCGTGTATTATGTGCGTACATCGGGGCGTGTTTACTTCTTTTACTAGCTGGGCGTTCTGATGAGAAGTATCATCCACTTCTCTACACAACGCCCAGCTTCTGGCAGTGCAGACACAGCCGTGTTCTCGAGAGATCACGCTGTGTCGTCACTCACAGGTCCTGCATCGTGTCAGACGAGCGAGGACACCGGCACCAGAGGCTACAGTTGATTCTGCAGCAGCATCGGCGTTAGCAGGTAAGTCGATGTAGCTACTTACCTGCAAACGCTGATGCTGCTGCAGAATCAACTGTAGCCTCTGGTGCCGATGTGGCCGACACGATGCAGGACCTGGGGCAGGAAGTGACGTCACAGCGTGATCTCTCGAGAACACGCTGTGTCTGCACTGCCAGAAGCTGGGCGTTCTGAAGAGAAGTGCATGATATTTCTCGTCAGAACGTCCAGCTAGTAAAAGTAGTAAACACGCCCCGATGTACGCACATAATACACGCCCAGTTGGACTTTTACTGTAAACACGCCCACTTGGACTTTTGCAAGCCTCATTTGCATAAATACAAAAATGGTCATAACTTGGCCAAAAATGCTCGTTTTAAAAAAATAAAAACGTTACTGTAATCTACATTGCAGCGCCGATCTGCTGCAATAGCAGAAAGGGGTTGCAAAATCTGGTGACAGAGCCTCTTTAAACAAAATATACAGTATATAACAGACTTGTATAACATACATCCCACCAAAACAACTTCACAATGCTTCTAAATTTGCATGTGTAGTAACTGTGTACCATGTATCACTTACTGCAAAGGTGCAAATTTGTATACAAATTATACACCTTAACCCCTTAATGACCAGCCTATTTTAAACCTTAATGACCAAGCCATTTTTTACGTTTTTCCATCGTCGCATTCCAAGAGCTATAACTTTTATATTTTTGCGTCGACATGGCTGTATAAGGTCTTGTTTTTTTGCGGGACAAGTTGTAAATTTTAATAGCGCCATCTTGGGGTACAAATTATTTATTTATTAACTTTTATTAACTTTTTTTTGGGGGGGGGGGGGGAATAGAAAAAAACCTGAAATTTCGCCACTCTTTTTCACGTTTTAAATCTACGCCGTTTACCGTGTGATATAAATAACACAATAACTTTATTCAGCGGGTTGTTATGATTGCAACGATACCAAATTTGTATAGTTTTACACAGTAAAAACACTTTTTTTCCCAAATTATTGGTTTTTGTGTCTCCATATTTGAAGAGCCATAACTTTTTTATTGTTCCGCCGATGCAGTTGTATGAGGGCTTTTTTTTTGTGGGAAGACTTGTTTTTATTGGTACCATTTTGGAGTAGATGCGACTTTTTGATCACTTTTTATCACATTTTTTTTAAGTAAGGATTCACAGAAAACAGCAATTTTTCCATAGTTTTTTATTACATTTTTTACGGCGTTCACCGTGCGAATTAAATAATGTAATAGATTTATAGTCGGGGTCGTTACGGACGCGGCGATACCAAATATGCGTCACTTTTTTACTTTATTTTGGTTTTTTAATAGTAAAGCAGTTTGTAAGGGGAAAAAGTGGCTTTTTTATTTTTTTTTTCACATTTTTTTTAAAATTAACTTTATTAAACTTTTTTACTAGTCCCACTAGGGGACTTTAATATGCGATTCTTTTGTATTGCAGTGTATTACTGCCTGTCCGTTTAAAACGGACAGGCATCTGCTAGGTCATGCCTCCGGCATAATCTAGCAGGCATTCGCTACAGGCAGACCTGGGGGCCTTTATTAGGCCCCCGGCTGCCATTGGAGACAGACACTCGGCGATCTTATCGCCGGGTGTCGGTGGGAGAGAGAGGGAGCTCCCTCCCTCTCTCCAAAACCACTCAGATGCGGTGCACGCTATTGTGCACCGCATCTGAGGGGTTAAACGGGTGAGATCGATACTAATATCGATCTCACATGGCAGAGCAGGAACGCCCCCAGCTGCCTCTGGCAGCTGAGAGCAGGGAGATTTGACGGCTCCCTGCTCTGTTTACTTATCCTGATGCAGTGCCGTAAAAAGGCATATGCATCATAATAAAGCCTGTTCGTGGTCGCCGTTAAAAGGCGTATTGGCAGTCACTAACGGGTTAATCATTGTAATGTAATTTGCTCAGGAACCGTAAATATAGAGCCAAGTCAGATCCCATCCTGGGAGATCTAGAAAGCTTTTCACAAAGAAGACTTTTACTAATCTCATATGAAGAGATCAGATGCCATTATTGGAACTAAATATATGGTTCCCATAGGGAGCCAAAATGCAGCCATCTGAAGTCCGTACACTCACCTTTCTGAGCCCAAACGTAAAACTTGCTGAACTGCAACTGCAGCAGAAAGAGAAGCATTCGGAGACAAGGTAATACAATTTCTTGTCTGAGAAAAAAAAAACAACTCATTATTAAATCTGATTTGTTTCAAGTTACCTTACTAAAGAGTTAAAGAGGCTCTGTCACCAGATTTTGCAACCCCTATCTGCTATTGCAGCAGATCGGCGCTGCAATGTAGATTACAGTAACGTTTTTATTTTTAAAAAACGAGCATTTTTGGCCAAGTTATGACCATTTTTGTAGTTGTGCAAATGAGGCTTGCAAAAGTCCAAGTGGGCGTGTATTATGTGCGTACATCGGGGCGTTTTTAATACTTTTACTAGCTGGGCGCTCTGAAGAGAAGTAACATCCTCTTCTCTTCAGAACGCCCAGCTTCTGACAGTGCAGATCTGTGACGTCACTCACAGGTCCTGCATCGTGACGGCCACATCGGCACCAGAGGCTACAGTTGATTCTGCAGCAGCCTCGGCGTTAGCAGGTAAGTCGATCTTACCTGCAAACGCTGATGCTGCTGCAGAATCAACTGTAGCCTCTGGTGCCGATGTGGCCGTCACGATGCAGGACCTGTGAGTGACGTCACAGATCTGCACTGTCAGAAGCTGGGCGTTCTGAAGAGAAGAGGATGTTACTTCTCTTCAGAGCGCCCAGCTAGTAAAAGTATTAAAAACGCCCCGATGTACGCACATAATACACGCCCACTTGGACTTTTACTTTTAAACACACCCACTTGGACTTTTGCAAGCCTCATTTGCATAACTACAAAAATGGTCATAACTTGGCCAAAAATGCTCGTTTTTTAAAAATAAAAACGTTACTGTAATCTACATTGCAGCGCCGATCTGCTGCAATAGCAGATAGGGGTTGCAAAATCTGGTGACAGAGCCTCTTTAAGTGAAACCTTATATTGAATAATTTGCTTTCTAGGCAACTTAGGTCTCTGTGCAGACCATACAAAGAGACATCTAAGCTTGAATTTTTTATCTATTCGGCCAATAACAAAGAAAAACAAAAAACTTCAAGGTAATATCGGGAGAGATAAAATTGATGGCCTATCCTCAGAATAGGCCATCAATATCTGATCGGTGGATCTGACTCCCACTGATCAGCCATTTGAAGGGGCCGTGTCACTCGTGTGAGCGCTGCTACCCCTTCCTTCCTTTCACTGTGACATATTGTCAAACGTTACTTAAATGGGAGAAGGCTGTAATAATGTGAACCACCACTACAAGTGTCTCAGCGTTTGACATATAGAGCACCTTGTATTTCTACTACTAATGGTTAGCATGTTATAACACATTACTACTACAACATTTCTTTACTGCTAAACCTTATTATATGTACTAGAAACTCACCTTTCTGTTCACAAGTTTTTCAAGAGCGGGTAACATTTTACCCACAGAGTTTAATAGATTTTCATTCAATAGATCTTGATTGAAAACACTAAAAATTAAAATGAAAACAGGCAAAGAAAAACATTGCTAGTATTAAAATCTAAATAAAATAAAAAACATTCATGTGATTTAATCAAGAGCCTGACAGCATGATTTCTAAGACTGTGTTAACATCTGCGTTGGAGCCTCCTTGTTAGGAGCCTTCCTTTACAGATACGGTGAAAAATGCCATGGCGTAAACCCGATGTAACCCAATAAAGTCAGCCTGGTGCTTCCATTTTTTCATTGTTCTTTAGCTATGACGGAGCTCAGCCTAAAGAGGCTCTGTCACCAGATTATAAGTGCCCTGTCTTCTACATAATATGATCAGCACTGTAATGTAGATAACAGCAGTGGTTTTTATTTTGAAAAACGATCATTTTTGAGCAAGTTATGAGCAATTTTAGATTTATGCTAATTTGTTTCTTAATGACCAACTGGGCGTGTTTTTACTTTTGACCAAGTGGGCGTTGTAAAGAGAAGTGTAGGACGCTGACCAATCAGCGTCATAGACTTCTCATTGTTCCAGCCCAGCATGATCCACAGCACATATCTTCAATATTTACAAGGCATAAAGGAGAAAAACCACCCCAACATTTGAAAAGCAATTTCTCCCGGTTACGGCAATACCCCATATGTGGTGATAAACTACTGTTTGGACCTACGGCAGGGCTCAGAATGGAAGAAACACCATTTGGAGCTCAAGTTTTGCTGGAATGGTTTTCGGGTGCCGTGTCACATTTGCAAAGCCCCTGCAGGACCAAATCAGTGGAGACCACCCAAAAGTGACCCCATTTGGGACACTACACCCCTGAAGAAATTTTTCTAGGGGTATAGTGAGCATTTTGACCCCACAGGTTTTTTTTGCTGAATTTAGTGGAATTAGGTCGTGAAAATGAAAATCTAAGTTTTTTTTCTAATACAATGTAGTTTTAGCTCAGATTTTTCCATTTTCACAATAGATAAAAAAGAAAAAAGCACCCCAAAATTTGTAACGTCAACTCTTCTGAGCCCGGCAATACCCCACATGTGGAAATAAATTGCAGGGCAGGGCTTAGATGAGAAGGAGCACCATTTAGCTTTTGGAGCTCAAATTTTGTTGGAATGGTTTGCGGTGCCATGTCACATTTGCAAAGCCCCTGCGAGACCAAATCAGTGGAAACCACCCAAAAGTGACCCCATTTTGGAAAATACACCCCTGAAGGAATTTATCGAGGGGTATAGTTAGCATTTTGACCCCACAGGTTTTTTGTTGAATTTAGTGGAATTATGCTGTAAAATTGAAAATTAATTTTTTTCTGACAAAACGCGGAAATCTTTAATTTTTTCATGGAAAAAGGGAGAAAAAGCACCCCAACATTTGAAAAGCAATTTCTCCCGATTACGGCAATACCCCATATGTGGTGATAAACTGTTGTTTGGGCACACAGAAGGGCTGAGAAGGGAAGAAGCACCATTTGGCTTTTGGAGCTCAAATTTTGCTGGAATGATTTTCGGGTGCCATGTCGTGTTTGCATAGCCCCTGAGGGACCAAAACAGTGGAAACCCCCCATTTGGGAAACTACACCCCTAAGGGAATTTATCAAGGGGTATAGTGAGCATTTTGACCCCACAGGTTTTTTTTCTGAATTTAGTCGAATTATGCTGCAAAATTGAAAATTACATTTTTTCTGACAAACACAGACATTTTTAAAAGGAATAAAAGGAGAAAAAAGCGCCCCAACATTTGAAAAGCATTTTCTTCTGATTATGGCAACACCATACGACAATATGGGGTCATAAACTGCGGTTTGGACATACGGCAGGGCTCAGAAAGGCAGGAGCGCTATTTGGCATGCAGATTTTGCTGGCTTGGTTTTTGGGCGCCATGTTGCAATTGCAAAACCCTAAATGGTACCAGAGTATAGTGGAAGTCCCCAAGAAGTGACCCCATTTTGGAAACTTCACCCCTCAAGCCATTTATCATTTGCCTGGACATATGACAGGGCTCAGAAGTGGAGACCACCATGTGCATTTGAGGTCTATTTTGGTGGTTTTCACAGCATTGGTCCACAATTGCAGAGGCTCGGAGGTCAAATAGTAAAACAAACCCACAAGTAGTGACCCCCTATTTTGGAAACTACACCCCTTAAGGCATCTTAAGGGGTGTAGTGAGCATTTTGACCTCACTGGTGTTTTTTCATTAGAAATTGATGTGCAGCCGATGGTGCAAAGTGAAAATTGCAATTTTCCACTGATATGCCATTTTAGTGCACAATATGTTGTGGCCAGTTTGTGCCACCGAAGCCAAATACCTCATAAAATGTTAAAGCGGGTTCTCCCGGATATGGCGATGCCATATATGTGGACGTAAACTGCTGTTTGGGCACGCTGTAGGGTTCAGAAGTAACAAGTGCCATTTGTAGCGCAGATTTTGCTTGGTAGTAGTTCTGTTTGTGGTCTTGCGGATATTTCAGCTTATAATGTGGGGACATATGTAAGCTGGGCAGAGTACATCAGGGCATAATAAGAGGCTATAATAATGGGGTAAATAAATAATAATCCACAGATGTGAGGCCAGTGTCGCACTGATAAATGGTGCCCAATCTTATCCGCTTTAGGAACAATCTGCACATTTTGTGTTGTCATATTCTGAGAGACAGAGCTTTTTTATTTTTTATTCAACGGAGCTGTGTGAGGGCTTTTTTGTTGCGGGACAATCTGTAGTTTTCATAGGTACCATTATGGGGTACACACAATTTTTTGATAACTTTTTATTCCATTTTTTGGTGACCAAAAACCAGCAATTCTGACAATGTTTTTTTATTCTTTTTTTTTACAGACAATTTTACTTTATTCAGCGGGTTGATACGATTACGGCGATACCAAATGTATATAGTTTTTTAAAGTTTTGCAGTGTTTGCACAATAAAATCACTTTTTTTTAAATTTATTTTTTGTCACCATATTCCGAGAGCCATAACTTTTTTATTTTTCAGTCAAAAAAGCTGTGTAAGGCCTCATGCACACAAACGTATTTTTTTCCTCCCGTAAATACTGGCATAAATACAGGTACTTTGTCACACGTATTCGACCCGTATTCCACCAGTATTTACGGACCCGTGCCCGTAAATACGGGCCCGTTGTCACCAGTATTCCACCCGTATTTACGGACCTGTTTTCTCTGCAAAATTGCATTGCACTAATCGGCAGCCCATTCTCTCTATCAGTGGTGGATAGAGAGAAGGGGCAGCCATTTCTGGCAGAGTTTCCGCAGCGGAACTCAGCGATTGTAAGTAAAAGAAGTCCATACGTACCCCGGCCGTTGTCTTGGTGACGCGTCCCTCTTTTGACATCCAGTCCGACCTCCCTGGATGACGCAGCAGTCCATGTGTCCGCTCAAGCCTGTGATTAGCTGCAGTGGTCACATGGGATGAAACGTCATCCCGGGAGGCCGGACTGGAGGAAGAAGCAGGTAAGTTAACTTTTAATACTATTAACTCCAGCGGTAGTCACTGTCCCGGGTGCTGAAAGAGTTACTGCCGAACAGTTAACTCTGGACAATGACTATCCCCTGACATCGCCTAGCAACGCTCCCGCAATTACGGGTGCACACACGTAGCCACCCGTAATTACGGGAGCCCCATAGACTTCTAAGCAAACGGGAAGGTACCCGTGGCCAATAGAAGTCTATGGGCCTGTAATTACGGCCGTTTTTTACGTTCGTGTGCATGGGGTCTAAGGGCTTGTTTTTTGCGGGACCAGTTGTAGTTTTTATTGGTACTGTTTTGGGGTACATGTGACTTTTTGATCACTTTGTAATTCATGTTTTGGGAGGGGTGGTGATAAAAAAAATGACGATTCTGGCATTGATTTTTTGCGGCGTTCACTGTGCGGGAAAAATAACATTATAGTTTTTTAGTTTGGGTCGTTACAGACGCGGCGATACCAAATATGTGTAATGTTTTACTCTAATGCATTGCACTACACAAGTATTGCAATGCATTAGAGCTGTCAGTCATTCACTGTCAGCAAGCCTATTAGGTCCCGCCTGTTAGACCTCCTGTTGCCATAGTAACAATTGGCATCCCCACGATCACATTGTGTCGATGCCAATCACTACAAACCACTAAGGTGCCGCGATCGCTTTTGAGTGTGGCACCTAAGGGGCTAATGGCAGGGATCGGAGCTAGCTCCATTCCCTGCCGTCACAGCACGGTGTCAGATGTAACATACAGTAGACACCGACTGCTGATGTCGCAGGCGCAACTCCTGAGCCTACGCCATCTTTCTTTTGTGGCAGGAAGCCTTTTGGGCCCCACCTCCGGGTGGGACCTAGCAGGCTTCCGTAATTGGCAGACAGGAGGCCGTCGTTAGGCCTCAGATCTTCCAAAACAGCCATCGAAACAACCGCGATTTGCATTGCGGGGTTCCGATCTGCTTAAAAACACCATAGATGCAGCGCTCGCTTTTGAGCGCTGTATCTAAGGGGTGAATCGGCTGGATCAGAGACTAGCTCTGGTCCTGGCCTTGCTCAGGATGTCAGCTGTAATATAAGCCTGACACCCGCTGGCGATGGTGCGGGCTAAGCTTCTGAGCCCGCATCAGCAACACAACGTATCAGTACGTTGTGTTGCGTTAAGCCCTTAACGACAACAATGTACTTGTACGTAGGATGACGTTAAGGGGTTAACTGCTCACTGTTGCATGTGGAGAGCAGACTTCAGCTGAAGTAGTCTCTCTTTTTTGAAGGGCCAGAGTTTTTATCACTAATTTTGGGATTTTTCAATTTTCCTAATGCTATATATTATTAGTCTTCTTTAACTTCTTCAGGACACAATTATTTTTTTCCATCGTCGCATTCCGATAGTCATACGTTTTTCGACGTTGCCATATAAGGACTTCTTTTCTACGGGATGAATTATATTTTTTAATATTAACATTTTAGGGTACCTATAACTCAATGATTACCTTTTATAAAAAGGGGGGGGGGGATTTTTTGAGTACTTCCCAGAAAATCTTTTATTTAGGGAGACACAGAAGACTGTGGGTATAGGCTACTGGCACTAGGAGGCGACACTAAGCCAAAATTGTTAGCTTTTCTTTCCCCAGCTATACCCTTCCTTTAGGCACTAAGCTAATCAGTTTGTACACTAGCAGTATGAGCAGTAAAGAGAAGAAAACACACTTTATCAATAAAAACAATTGGCGGAAAGTAAATGCCTAGGAAGAAAGCGAGAAAAAAGTTTTGACGGCTGGGTGCGGTGTCCCTCAATGAACTAGATGAGAAAAGGCTTTTACGGCGAGTACTCAAAAACTTCCCCTTTCTCGCTCGGGTCATTGGGAGACACAGAAGAATGTGGGATGTACTAAAGCAGGAAGAAACGGGCAAAAGAGAGAACGACGGTATTCTCCTTCAGATGGAAGAGGAAGCAACAAAACAGAGCTGCCAGTTCAGATACTCTTCGAAAAACCGCCTTTCAGGAGAGAAGGTAAAGAAAGAAAGCACATGAAGGTTGCAAGAGGAGGAGTGCCAAGAATGAAGGACTAAACTAAGGTCCCAAGGAACAGTAGGAGAGTACACCATACCCCACATCAGCTAAAAAAAAGTGGTGTGTCCAGGTCCCATACAAATCTAGACAGTAGGGTATCTGGCCTTGGGAATGGTCTTGAACCAGACTCTGAGAAAACACAAAACTTCAGGACTCTAATGTCCACTGCTGTGCCGAGAGACAAGGCATCCTTAGAAGCAGGTGGAAGATTTGTTTCTGAAAGTGCAGATGGTGTCTGAGCGACTGAGACCAGGGAACGGCAAACAGCTGATAGACCACGGTGGCATACCATGCCTGTCAAGGCCACCAGTATTGCTGGGATGTCTTCAGCCATGATTTTCCTGAGGATCCAGGTAAGCAAGGGCAGTAGAGAGCAGACCAACAGGAAACTAAATTGGTTCCATGGAGTGACAAGGATGTCCACCAGGTGAGCTAGAGGATCCAACGTAGGTCCACGTCTGGAGTCCCTCATCTGTACAGAGAAGGTTGGGCCCAACTTGCTGCAGAGACCGCATTCCTAGGCTTATGTACTCTGGATTGAGGAAGTCGGTTACCAGTTGTCCACTCAGGGGATGTGGACTACTGAGACGACCAAGACATGATTCTCCGCCCATGACAGGAACCTGGTTACTGACATTGCCACAGGGCTGCATGTCCCGTCTTCATGGTTTAGGAGTCTACTACAGAAGGGAAAAATATATATAAACCCCAGCCCCAAGACAAAGTTTCTTCAAGTGACCTAATCTCTTGCAACGGCAGATGTTGGAAGACTCCCCCCCCCCCCCTTCAACGCCAAAGAATGACATCCGTTGGAAGGATTAAACAGCAGGACAGAAGGAGCAACCCTAGAGTATGGTCGGAGAAGAGATGCATCACTGAAGTTTGCAAGACACCTACCTAAGATTTAGAATACAAATGTCTGGAAAGGACAGGAATAGGATCAGCCTTTGGAGTGGGTGAGAGTGAAACAGGATAGTCTGGATTGAAAAAAACATAGAACCCAGCACCCGCCTGTAGGAGCGAAGAGTTGTCCAAGTTGTCTGTCTGGGAAGGAACATTGACCAAGATGACATCCAGGTAGGGAACTAACACCACTAGACCAGGGAATAGTCATGACCATGCCTAGTAGTTTGATAAGGCCACGAGGAATGGCCACCAGACTGGATGGCAAACCTGAGGTAGTGTTCGTGGGTCAGGCATATTAGAATGTGTAAATGTGCATCCTCTGTGTCCATGAAGGAGAGGAATTTGCCATCGTCTTTAAAGAATACACACCGTGAAGATGCTTGAGATCCAGGGTAGGCTGAACATTTCCGACTTCCCCAGGATCCAAGGATGGGAGACAGAGGAATGGGCTGTGGAAACCCCCACGGAAAGCAAGCGTCGGGGACGTGCTGGAGTCAGAACTTCTGACTCAGGAGGAGCCTGCCTTCACCCGGACAGGCCAGATAGGGGCTAGCCTACAAGGGAAGGGGACCTGTTAGAGCCCTGATTAGAGGGTTGAGTCGGAAACTTTAGGAGGGTTAGGCTAGAAGGACGGATTCCTCTTTGTGTCCTGGCTAATTTGCTTTCTCGAAAAACAGAGGATGATGAATGAACAAAAAAAAAACAAAGCGAAGGACCAGACTTCTTGGGCGGTCCAGCACATTGACACCCACTTTGAGGCAACTGAGAACTTTGTTACCACTAGGTGGTGAAAAGGACTCGTCTAGACAAGGACCAAAACAGGCAGAAGCCAGCAAAAGTGAACCTCACGTGGGGAACTTAGAAGCTAGATCAACCGACCTAGTCTACAACTACAGAGATGATGGACACAGAAGGAGACGTAAAGCGTGCCAGCACTTTACCTGCATAGGTGCTTCTCAAATATACGTTTCAGCATAAGAAAAATACAGAGAGCAAGGTCTGCGAGAGCTCCCGCTGAGGGCCTCCTGCCATAATTTCTTGTCGAAAAGAGGTTTTAGCAAAGGTTTTCAGTTGAAGATCCAAGAGATCACAACAGTAGGAAGAATTCGTCCTGGGAAGGTTGATAGCCTCAGCAGACAAGACACAGTATGATCTACATCGATGAGGTAGCCCATTAGCCAAAAGATCCTCAAGAATTGTGTCAGAATGTTTTCAAAAAAGACTTTTGAGTGCTTAGTCTGGCGAAAGGAAAACCATACTCAGTTGGAAGACAGTTAAGGTTAATTTGCTGTGTTTCCCAGACTACAGGAACAAGACTGTCTACCTACTGAAGCCATGGTGGAGCTCTGATCCGCTTCGGACCATCCTCCCCCAGTTTGATTCAAAATCAGAGAATTTTCATTTAGACAAACCTTCAACAGCAGAAGTGAGGCAGGACAGGCCATAATGGGAGAAAGAGACTGACAGGAAGGGTCAATCTTCATCCCTATACGATGTCAGCCTCACGAGAGGACTTCAGGATTTAAAAGATACGTGGGGAACATTGCAGGAGGGAGCTGATCATTTAGATAGCACCCAGGATGCCCAGTATAAACTAGGAAACATAAAGTAAGGTCGTTTGCAGCTGTGGACAAGAATGAGCTAATTCTGGTCAGTTATATCTGAGCAGGTGGTCCCCGCTTGCATGGGATGGTGAGGCCATGGGTGTTAGTTTTTGAGTCAGGCATCCCAGGCAGGGGAATCCGGCTCACTGAAATTCAGTGCTGCACCTAGTACAGTCACTAACGACTTTGAGTGGAAATGTTTACTTCAGAGGCTAGACATAATGAATTTACAAAAATTACCCTATTACACAGCTTGGATAAGAAGAGTAATCTATATGGAACTACTCCCCTGGATGAGAGGTTAATGTATTACAGGGGGAGCCCTGAGGTTACTGATTACTTTGCCTTTGTTAGGAGGGTAATATGTATGGGACAACTTTTCACCTGGATGAGGTGGTAATGTGTTACTTGGAGAGCTCTGTGATAGTGATACTGATCACTTCGCTTGATAAAGTTAATCTGTATGGGAGACAAATACTCCATCTGGATGAGGGTGTAGTGTGTTACAGGGAAAGCCCCATACTTCCCAGTTACTCTACCTGGAAAAGGAGGGTAGTATGTATAGGACATAACTTCCCGACCTGGATGACCTCCGACATGCAGGACAAGATGGAGCTGGCTGACCACATTGGAAATTAGTGTTGCAGTATGTGCATGCAAAATAGGAAGCCCTGGTAGGCCACCACCGTCAATGATGACCCAGGGAGGGAAAGGGGCACAAGACTGAGGGGAGGCTGGGAAAAGGCTGGACGCGTGGCGAGCACTGCAGCCGCAGCAGGGAAAAAGCGTCACGGCACAACATAACAGGGCCTCCAATGGAAGAAAAATGGGTAGTGGCGCAAAGAAAGAAAGTGGGATGAGCTCTACCCTACTGTAAAGGGGGGGGGGGGGGCGTGCGCGCTTGTGTGGGGAAGGGGTGGTTCAGGAGGCATAGATGGCCATTGCTGGATGATAGAAATGGGGCTGGATGTACTCACCTAGAGGAGCTTTATCATCAACTTTTCATGGATCCCCTTCTCTTCAACACTTAGGTGAAACCAGCAAAGTCTGCCCTTCAGTGTACCTCGCTATGGTGAGAGAACATTGGTGGGAAGCAGACTGAAACCAGGGTGACCCTTAAGCTGGTGGGCAATAGAGAAGCTCTGGTGCCCTTGTCCCACTTGCCTTCTGTGAGCAGGGTCTTAACACTGCGGTCGAGTTGACACTATTCACCCTGCTCAGGAGGGGGATAACAGGGAGACAGTGTTGTCCCCGTTTCCCACCTAGAAGGAAATGGAGAATAAAAATTAAGTAAAAAGCAGTGAGGTCTGCTTCCTACGGATAATAAGCTAAAACTAATTAGCCCAGTGCCTGCAGGAGGAGTATAGCCTGTGAAGAGCTGAGTTTTCGCTTACTGTCACCTCCTAGTAGCAGCAGGCTATACCCACAATCTTGTTACCCCATGACGAAAATGTGAAAACAGCAGTTCCACCAATGCGCAATTTTTTTTCACGCCATTTATGGTACAGTATAAATAACCTTTTCATTTCATTCTATGGGTTGTTATGTTTATGCGGATACCAGATATGTACAGTTTTTATTCATATTTTACCACTTTGCACAATGAAAGCATTTTTCATTAAAAAAAATTAATTGTTTTTGCAGCACCAAAATCTGACACCCATAACTTTCATTTTTCCGTTGATATAGCTTTATGAGGACTTGTTTTTTGCGGGTCGAGTGATATTATTTAATGGCACCATTTTGCGGTACATATAACTCATTGATTAACTTTTGTAATTTTTTTTATGGGAGGTAAATTAAAAAACAGCATTGTTTGTTTGTGTGGATTTTTTTTTACATCGTTCACCGTGTGGTATAAATAACATGTTAAACTTTATTATGCAAGTTGTTACGAATGCATAGATACCAAATATGTAATTTTAATTAAAAAAAATATTTTTATTTGGTGTTACTTTAACTGGTTGCCGACACAGGACGAGTATGCTCGTCCTGAGCGGCGAGCACGTCACGCATTAGGACGAGCATACTCGTCCTGTGTGACAGCAGTCTCTGCCGTCTCTGTGTGTGCGAACGAGAGCAGGGCAACGGCTGTAATACACAGCCACGGCCCCGCTCTGACAGCGGAGAGGAGAGAAACATCTTCTCTCCGCTGTTAACCCTTTGAACGCCGCGATGAAAGCTAATCGCGGCGTTCAAAGAGGGGGGACTGCACATTGATCGCGTCACAG
This sequence comes from Rhinoderma darwinii, assembly GCF_050947455.1. NCBI lineage: Eukaryota > Metazoa > Chordata > Amphibia > Anura > Rhinodermatidae > Rhinoderma > Rhinoderma darwinii. The sequence continues at coordinate 193,241,597 of NC_134689.1, read as the reverse complement.
AAAATAACTGTGACGCGATCAAAGCCCATAACTCATATGGCCAGACAGCCCAGGGTCCAGTGAAGGACCCCAGGGCTGTCTGAACATATTTCCTGTTGTTAGGGCATACTGAGGGAATGCCCTAACAACTGCCTGTGTACAATCAGTAACAGGCTAATGTACTGGCATATAGACCTATGCCAGTACATTGCAGTTACAAAATAAAAATGATAAATCCCTTTATGGGATTAAAAAAAAAAGTTAAATGAATGTAAAAAAAAAATAATGGTAAATAAATAAATAAAAAGTAAATAAAATACACAGAAACACACATTTTTTATAATAAATACACTTTTTAAAATATAAGTCCCAAAACATGAAATAATCTAGACATATTTGGTATTGCCACGACCGTAACAACCTGTACAACAAATGTATAACATTATTTATGATGATCGGTGTATGGTGTAAAAAAAATAAAATATTAAAACTGCTGCGCAACTGCTTTTTTTCTGCATTTTAATCTAATTAAAAATTTATAGAAATTAAACGATAATGTATTTGTACCAAAAAATGGTACGTACATAAAGTACAACTCATCCCGCAAAAAACAAAGTCTCATACAACTACGTCGTACAAAAAATAAAAGAGTTATGAGCGTCGGGATGCAAAGAGGGAAATGTAAAAAAAATTGCTCTGTCCTCAAGGCTAAAATTGGCCGTGTCCTTAAGGGGTTAAACATTTTTTATATGCTTATAAACTTTATTTAACCCCTTCCTGCCGTAGCCATCTTTTCGGTTATTTTTTCCTTTGAAATAAAAGGGCTATATAAAGGGCTTTTTTTTTCTTTTCCGTAGGTTTAATTGCCACCATTTAACGTACCATATTAAGTATTGAAAAATGTTTACAAATTATTTTGTGGGGTGGAATGGGAAGAAAAAAAAAGTAATTCCTTCATTGTTTTTGGGGTTTTGTGTTTACAGCGTTCAGTAAAAATGACATGATACAATTGTTTATTTTTTTCATAGTTTACATAACTTTAGGGGGAAAATGGGAAAAAGGGTTTTAATTTGAACTTTTAATATTTTTGGGGACAATTGTAAAAATTGTATTACATTTTTTTTTAGACCCACCAGGGGACTTGAACATGCGATTGTTAGATCGCTGGTACAATACATTCAAATAATCTACCTCATTGCATGAATTGCTTGCTCTGTAGTAGCGGTGCTTTCTTCTAAGTGTGCACCTGCAAGCAGGTTAAGTGTGTGCTCTCCAGGAGCTACCAGGAGGGTTGTCATCGGAGGTGTGGGGTGCAGGATCTTCATGTGATTTTCCAGAAATTCATCCACAGCAGACGCATCTGCATGCAAAGGCGCAGGTGCCGACAAGCCCTTTGTGCTTATATTCTGTACTAACCTTGTTTCTTTCAACAAGAAATAAAAGTACACAACTGTTACTTATAACAAATAATAATAAATAATAACATCAATATTAAAGAGGACATATTTTCTTGTTTCAGGCAGCACTCAGTGCATATGTATCTTTGGGGCTGTATTTCAGAAAATGGAGTTGGGAATTTTGTCAGGATTAATGGCGTCCTCAATGCTGAGAAATACAAGCAGATACCTAACCATCGTGCAATACCATCAGGGAGGCATCCGATTGGCTGCAAATTTATTCTGCAGCAGTACAACGACCCCAAACATATAGCCAATGTCATTAAGAACTATCTTCAGTGTAAGGGTATGTTCACACGCAGTGACCAAAAACGTCTGAAATTACAGAGCTTATTTCAGGCTAAATTCAGATGTTTTTGTAACAACTCGCGTTTTTCACGGCGTATATTACGGACGTTATTGGAGCTGTTTTTCAATGGAGTCAATGAAATACGCCTCCAAAAACGTCCCAAGAAGTGTCCTGCACTTCTTTTGACGAGCTGTCATTTTACGCGCCGTATTTTGACAGGGACGCATAAAATAAAGGCTCGTGGGAACAGAACATCGTAATTCCCATTGAAAGCAATGGGCAGATGTTTGCAGGCGTATTAGAGGCGTTTTTTCAGACGTAATTCGAGGCGTAAAACGCCCGATTTACGTTTGAAAACACTGCGTGTGAACATACCCTAAAGAAGAACAAGGAGCCCCCACAGAGCCCTGATCTCAACATCATTGAGCCTGTCAGGGATTACATGAAGAGACAGAAGGATTTGAGGAAGCCTACATCCACAGAAGATCTGTGGTTAGTTCTCCAAGATGTTTGGGTAAACCTCCCTGCCGACTTCCTTCAAAAACTGTGTGCAAGTATAGCTAGAAGAATTGATGCTGTTTTGAAGGTAAAGGGTGGTCACACCAAATATTGATTTGATTTAGATTTCTCTTCTGTTCATTCACTTTGCATTTTGTTAATTGATAAAAATATTAACACTTCTGTTTTTTATAGCATTCTTACTTTGCAGCATATTTCCACAACTGCCTAAAACTGTTGCACAGTACTGTATATGCTAATGATTAATTTATGTTGGACTGAAATGCCCAAAAAAAAAAAAAAAATTGTACTTTTTATTACAATTGTTTTACTCCATTCATTAATTACCTTAAATAATGTAATAGATTTATTGAATAGTTGCAGTTATGGTGATACCCAATATGTGTATTTGTTGTCTTGTAACAGTTTTATAATAAAAATGTATTACATGTAAAAATATTGTGTCTGCATGTTTTTATTTTTTAATGTTTAATTTTCTTTCACGGATAATTTTAGCCAATCTTTATTTACATTTTTAAAATCCCATAATGGGAGTTTTATAATTAAGTTATGACTAAACATAATAATGTATTGGACTATATACATATCTGTTGTATGCCCTTACAACAGGAATCAATGGACCTTGGGCTGTCTGATTATGGGTATAGATCGCGTCACAGGATATACCTCGTTTGCTTTTCTCTTGTATGCCGCAATCTGCTTTGATCGTGGGGGTTAAACAACGGATATCTTCATCAAACAGGACCAAGGTTGTGCACTACACCTGCAGTCCTGCCTCCAATCATGTGGGCACAATGCCGTGGGGGGTAATATTACGGCACAGGAGCAAAATTTCGGCTGCTCAGAGCATTTCTCAACCCTCACTAGAAAAATGATATTCTTTAATTATTGAGTTTGGCTCCCGTGTGCTCTCGCTGACTTACATTGGACTATTTAAAGAGGGCCTGTCAACTACCCTGACTCATTGTGCCGCTCCACTGTTATTCCTCTTAGAAATGTATGAAGAAATTGACAACAGGATGCTACAAGTTAAAGGTGTGTCCCACACAGTCTGGCACTGTCAGAACTGATCGGACAGTGTCAGACTATGTAGGTACACACCCCTTTTGACAACTAATGACAGTAAAAGTCCCCATCTTTTTTTTTTTTTAATTGTAACGGTTTACAAACAAATAAGATTAACGAATGTGTATTGAAAAATGCATATGTAACAAAATATGATACTAGGGCATCAAGTTCTTAGACAGAGTAAATAACACACGTTTTTGTTAAAGATTTTTCTCACCATAATGTTTTATGACCCATTCATCAGTGGGAGCCCCACCAATTCCAAGACAATCTGGTTTTATAACCAAGAAGACAGATAGTTGCACATTTGTGGCCTCTCCTCATTAATGAAGAGTGATCAGCAATCAATAGTTTCCATAACTTTCAAAAACGTAATTTAAACAGGGAGACCACACATGTTCGAGCCTGCTTTCCCACAGCTTACAGGGCCTAAAACTGGTGGGAAAAACCCTTAAATATCAAGTAGAATAAACTTGGTGGCACGTTGATTCAACCCTTGTTGCAGGATTGATGATGTCTTAAAAATCATTGCAAACTCAAAATCAAAAAGTTGCCATGGAAAAATAAAAGCTCCTGAGCGGTGTGTGAAGTATTAAAGGGTTATTCCACAGGATATGCCAAAAGTGTCTGATAGATGCGAGTCCCACTTTTTGGGACCATAACTAATCTCCAGAACAGGGGGCCCCCGACCCACTTGGTAAGGCAGCTGCTGGCTGTCACATTAAGGTGGACACAAATGGAAAGGTGGCTGGGATTCCGGAAATAACCGAGCTCGCTGTGCTACACCGTTTTCGTAACTCCCATAAAAGTAAATGGGAGTTACGGAAACAGTACCATTCTGGAGATAGGAGAGTTGAAACCCGAATCTATCATTTATGGCAAATTCTTTGGATAAATTATTTGACCCGATATAAAATAGAGGACACCGGAGTTAAAGCTTTTTTGGATGAAACGCTTCTGATCTCCCACAATGGCAATAAAACTCAAACAGAAATAAACACGTTGCAACTTTGATTCTCTTTCCAAAAATTTTTTCATTTCTCTGTCAAAAGATTTGTTTCACATCAGATGTATGTAAAATAATTTACATTTGATATCACCAATAGTGCCAAAGTTTATAAGTTATCCAGATGGATTTTATCCGATAAATTATGGTTCTTGGCAAGACGCCAATCTGTCCTCCTTGTAGAGTCTCCGAATAAGAACCATAATATAAATCGGATAAAATCCATCTGGATACCTTATCAACTTTGGCCCTTTGGGTGATATCAAATTCGAATTATTTTGCATATATCTTTTGTGAAACTAATGTTTTGATAAAGAAACAAATTTTTTTGCAAAGAGAATCAAAGTTGTAACGTGCTTATTTCTATTTAAGATGAGAAAACTCCTTTAATAATCTATCCAACTTTCTAAAGGTTAAAACCACAAATAGCAGAACTTATGGCGTCTACATGGGTATTTACCATGTTTTCTATAGACCTTGAATACATCTACATTGGATGTACCTGTCCCTAACAATAGAGGTCTATGATATGCAGAGTCTCTGGAAAGCTGGATATCAATCCCATTGGACACAATAATTTTCTAAAAAAATCTTTGTGAGTACAGAGAGAAGTTAAAAATTATATAGGTCGGCCAAGTAGTTTAACAGAAAATAACATAATTACCATCATGGAATAAACATTTCCAGTATGGAGAATGTGCATGCCTTGCATTCTGTATGGATTCTAAAGCACTATAAAAACAAAACAAATTACTGTACTCCTAAATATGTCTCAAATAAATAGCAAGTTATTCCAAACACTTATATAAACACAGTTTTATATTCTCCAGGTTAGGCCTCATGCACACCACCGTAGTTCTCATCTGTGATTACGAATCAGGTCATTACGGATGAGATTACAGACCCATTTATTTCTATAGGCCACGGACACATTTCTTTATATTTACGGATGTGTGTCCGGGCCGTAGAAATGATCTGCAAAATATAGAACATGTCCTATTCTTGTCCGCAATTGCGGAACGAACTCGCCCAAAGAAGTCTAAGTCAAATGTCTCTATTTGTCAAATTTGTATCTATTAGACAAAGTTTATCACATACACCTGAGAATGTAAATGCTATAAAAACTATTGTTTTCTTAAAGGAAAGATGTCATGAATTTTTTTTTAAATTAATTTAATGTGTTTTTATTTAATAAAATATTATATTGACTATTTTTTCACACACAATGTTTTTTTTTTATTAACACTTTCTTACTTTACTGGGGGCTGTCATGTTTTATTTAATCTGTTTAGGTGTCTCTTGACACATACACAGATGGAATACGGCAGCCACAGCAAATAGGACATAACGAACGGGACCTGTTCCTTATATCCTGTGCTTCTGCGGTCTCGCTCTGTACTGCGCAAGCACAGTTCAGAGCGACCCAGAATATAAGCTGGGGAAAGCCGGCACCGTTTTGAAGACAGCAGGCACTGCAGGCAAGGTGTCTGTGTGTGTGTGTCTGTCGGTCTCTCACAGCCCCCCTCACACTCCTGCTGTAACTGTGAGTGTGTGTAGCAGAGCTGCGTGTGTGTGTGTGTGTGTGTGTGTGTGTGTGTGTGTGTGTGTATATATAGCAGAGCTGTGTGTGTGTATATATGTATGTATGTGTGTGTATATATGTGTGTGTGTGTAGCAGAGCTGTGTGTGTAGCAGAGCTGTATGTGTGTGTGTGTGTGTGTAGCAGAGCTGTGTGTGTAGCAGGGCTGTGTGTGTGTGTAGTAGAGCTGTGTGTGTGTAGAAGAGCTGTATGTGTGTGTGTAGCAGAGCTGTATGTGTGTGTGTGTGTGTGTAGAAGAGCTGTATGTGTGTGTAGCAGAGCTGTATGTGTGTAGCGCAGAGCGGTGTGTGTAGGAGAGTGGTGGGTGTAGCAGAGCGGTGCGTGCAGCAGAGCGGTGCGCGGAGTAGAGCTGTGGGTCAGTGTGCGCGGAGTAGAGCTGTGGGTCAGTGTGCGCGGAGTAGAGCTGTGGGTCAGTGTGCGCGGAGTAGAGCTGTGGGTCAGTGTGCGCGGAGTAGAGCTGTGGGTCAGTGTGCGTGCAGCAGGGAGCTGTGTGCGTAGTGTGCACAGCAGAGCTGTGTCCTATTTTTGTGCAGCGGAGTATGCACAGGCGCTGCTGATCCTTCATAACCGCTTATCAGCTGTTTTGACGAATCAGCGGCAAGCACCCCCCTTACACACACACACACACAAATACCCCCAAACACGCAACTGCACCACACACAACCCACCCCACTGTGGGAGGGTTGTGTGATGGTGTGTGTGGGGGTGTGCATGCAGGGTGGTTGTGTGATGGTTTGCGTGGGCGTGTGGGGGGGTGCGTGCAGGGTGCTTGTGGGGGCCTCTAGTATTTATTGTGGGGAGAAGACAGAAGTCGCTGTAGGTGAGTATAAGTATTTATATTTTTCATATTGCTAACTTTATTTTTTTTGTTTTGCAGGTTCCGCTAGACCTATTGTACTTTTTCAATAAAATGGTTAGCGAGGCGAGGATTGTGTGTGGGGGGGGGGGGGGGTTTATTTCAATAAAAATATTTTCTTATGTCTGTTTTTTTAATACTTTATTAGTGCCTTAGTAATGGCAGTTGTCTGTTTGACAACGTCCATTACTAAGGCGGGGCTTAGTGTTAGCCGGTAAAAAGCTAGCACTAACCCCTCCATTATTACCCCGGTAACCACCGCCACCAGGGGTATCGGGAAGAGCCGGGTAAGATCCAAATGGGATATACACCGTGTTCCAAATTATTATGCACATTGGATTTAAGTGTCATAAACATTTAATTATTAGTTTTTCAATGAAACTCATGGATGGTATTGTGTCTTAGGGCTCTTTGGATCATTGTAATCAATCTCAGACACCTGTGATAATTAGTTTGCCAGGTGTGCCCAATCAAAGGAAAACTACTTAAGAAGGACGTTCCACATTATTAAGCAGGCCACAGGTTTCAAGCAATATGGGAAAGAAAAAGGATCTCTCTGCTGCCGAAAAGCGTGAAATTGTCCAAGGTATTGGACTAGGTATGAAAACATTGGATATTTCAAGAAAACTTAAGCGTGATCATCGTACTGTGAAAAGATTTGTGGCTGATTCAGAGCACAGACGGGTTCGTTCAGATAAAGGCATAATGAGGAAGGTTTCTGCCAGACAAATTAATAGGATTAGGAGAGCAGCCGCTAAAATGCCATTTCAAAGCAGCAAACAGGTATTTGAAGCCGCTGGTGCCTCTGGAGTCCCGCGAACCTCAAGGTGTAGGATCCTCCAGAGGTTTGCAAGTGTGCATAAAGCTATTATTCGGCCACCCCTAAGCAATGCTCACAAGCAGAAACGGTTGCAGTGGGCTCAGAAATACATGAAGACTAATTTTCAAACCGTGTTGTTTACTGATGAGTGCCGTGGATGGTCCAGATGGATGGAGTAGTGGATGGTTGGTGAATGGCCACCATGTCCCAACAAGGCTGCGACGTCAGCAAGGAGGTGGCGGAGTCATGTTTTGGGCTGGAATCATGGGGAGAGCTGGTAGGCCCCTTTAGGGTCCCTGACGGTGTGAAAATGACCTCAGCAAAGTACGTAGAGTTTATGACTGACCACTTTCTTCCGTGGTACAAAAAGAAGAACCGTGCCTTCCGTAGCAAAATTATCTTCATGCATGACAATGCACCATCTCATGCTGCAAAGAATACCACTGTGTCATTGGCTGCTATGGGCATAAAAGGAGAGAAACTCATAGTGTGGCCCCCATGTTCCCCTGACCTCAACCCTATTGAGAACCTTTGGAGCATCCTCAAGCAAAATATCTATGAGGGTGGGAGGCAGTTCACATCAAAACAGAAGCTCTGGGAGGTTATTCTGACATCCTGCAAAGATATTCAAGAAGAAACGGTCCAAATACTCACGAATTCAATGGATGCCAGAATTGTGAAGGTGATATCAAAGAAGGGGTCCTATGTTAACATGCAACTTGGCCTGTTAAGTTTTTATTGATTGAAAGAGCTTTTGATTTCTGTAAATATGACCTCCTGATGCTGCAAATTCAACAAATTACCATTTTAGTTCTCTTTACAACCTTTAAAAGGTTTTGATCTCTGTTGTGCATAATAATTTGAAACAGTGCATTTTGAGTTTTTTACTTCTAAAAAAAAAAAAATCTGTTATCATTAGGAGATTTGTTCAATAAAATTCGCATTATACTCCAACGGTTGATGGCTTGAAGATTATACTGACTGTCATTTGCATCGACTATTTAGGCAAATCATCGAAAAATAACATTTGCATAATAATTTGGAACGCGGTGTAGTGGGAACAGATTAGCCGAACAGGCTTGCGATTTCTTTTGTGAGAGAAGGTATAAACTACCTCCACACACCTCTATGGTTACTAGTGGTGCCCCAGGAGGAATGCAGGGAAAATAATAGAATCATAAAGGTTGAAATAAAACGGCAGGAATCAGGGAAAAAGTATTTATTGGGCCGCAGAAAAGAAGCGATCAGCCGACTAATAAACGTTTTCTTATTTGGCGGCTGATCACTGCCCTGTTTACACAGGTGGCATCCTATGACAGTGCCACTTTTAAAGTCACTAAACTCTTCCCTACCACCCATGCTGCCAATGTTTTGTAATGAAGAATACATGGCTGTATGCTTGATTTTAAGCGCCTGTTTGCAATGTGTGCCTAAAATGCCAGGACTCAATAATTAGGAGGGGTGTCCACTTTTGCCCATATAGTGTAGCATGTATTTTGAACAAGGACAAAGCATACCTGTAACATGGTGTCATATTCCCAGACAACCTAGGTACTGGATCTCCGAGCAATGTTCTTACAGTCATGGAAACAGATTCTGACAAAGAGCGTAGGTGATATCCACCCTGTTAGAGAGTATGTAGTTACAAACATTTTTCTAATGAGAGAAGGTCTGAAGCTAAGCCACATCAATAACAATTCTGTACTGTAGAAACAACAAAAAGACTGCTGTTTAAATGTGTTGTGCATTAATTGCCCCACACTCAAAAATCAGCCATCATCTAGGGGAAACAGAGTTGTGTAAAAATGGCAAAAAGCACTCAAAAAGTCATGTATGTGTATGAAAATGCACTTTATTTAAAACATGCTGAAAGATAGACATGCGCTATAAAAGCAATTAAAAAGCACCTAAACAGTACTAGAACGCTCAGGGGTGCAAACCATGATAAGTCGCTACCCCTAGAAATCTCCCTTCTAATAAAATGAATGTTACCAAGTATGTACTATTGAAAAAACATAGCCATCTCCAAATGCAGGCAAATAATCCACACATGCAAAGCTGTAAAATCACTGGCGAACAACTCCTAAATCATCAAGAGGAGTATCACTTTAAGACACTCTGGATAAAGTATTGGAGCCTAAATTAGCTTTATTTTGAATACTTGGGGCCAATTTTATTTTTTGGTGTCCAAACGTGAAACAATTTGTACCAAGAGTAAAATTCTAAAAAGATTCTTTTACATCACAAAACTTGATCTGAGTGACTGCAAAGTTGGAACTTGGGAACCTGGATATCCTGATATGGAGTCTTAGATAATTTTTGCAGATATTTTAATATTAATGATAATTCTTCTTTGTGGTTCCTACGCAATGGATCTCCAATATATGTCCATTTCTTTGCCGCTTTCCATGACCTTGTTTGGATTATCAATATTATTGTACAGTGTGGACCAAAACCCTGTTTACATTGTGAGGTTTGTACAGGATAAAGTTTATCGGGCCTTAGTCACCAACCCCCTGGATGCATTCTGGGCCCTAATGACCAAGCAATGTTTTTGTTTTTCCATCGTCACATTCAAAGAGCTATAACTTTTTTATTTTCACGTTGACATGAAGACTTATTTTTTGCACAATTTTGGGGTATATACATTTTTTTTATTAACTTTTATTAACTTTTTTTGGGGGGGAGGGGATATAAAAAAACCCAGCAATTTAGCCCTTGTTCTATGCATTTTACATTTACGCCGTTTACTGTGGGGCGTAAATACCATGCTACTTTTATTCTATGGGTCGGTACGATTATAGCGATACCAAATATGCATAGTTTCTTTGACGTTTTACTACTATTGCAGAATAAAAACACCTTTGAACTAAAATAATTTTATTTTGCATCGCTGCTTTCCAAGAACTATAACTTTCTTATTTTTCTGTCAATGTCACCATATAAGGGCTTGTTTTTTTGCGGGACTTCATTGTTACCATTTTGGGGTACATGGGACTTATTGATTAACCGTTTATTTTGTTTATTTTTTGGGGCGAATGGGAAAAAAAATAGTAATTTTGCCATTGTTTTTTTGTGTTTTTTTTTTACGCCGTTCACCTTGCGGTTTAACTAGTACGCAAACTTTTTTTTCGGTCATTGCGATTGCGGGGATACCATATATGTGTAGTTTTTATTTTATTTTTCCACTTTTACGAAATAAAACCATTTTTTATTGGCAAAAAAATATACCAGAGCATTATTGCCTGTCTGTGTATACAGGCATCTCCTAATAGGCATATAGCAAGGGCAGACCCCGGCTGGATACTCGCAATTGCATTTGCAGGCCGCCGATGGGTGACAGGGGGAGCTTCCTCCCTCTGCAAACAACTCAAATGCAGCGGTCGCTAATGACCGCTTCATTTGAGGAGTTAAACGACCGTGATCAAAGTAAACTTCGATCACTACCGTTGGAGGAGGAACCCGGCTGTCATCAGATAGCCGAGCCCCGTCTCCAGCCTGCACGGAACACCCATGCAGGTCATTGATTAGACCGCCGTGACAAGGCTGCAGCCTAGCATAAAGCCCCTTAATGACCGCCGTGATAAGGTGTATCGGCGGTCATTAAGGGGTTAAAACGGTCTTACAGGAAAACGGTCTTTGTTGTCCATAGCAACCAACCAGAGCTCAGCTTTCATTTTACCTGAACAGTTTCAAAAATAAATCAGGCCAATCGTATTCTGGACAGGATTAGAAGAAGCCCGGGAAAATTGAAGTGAAGATTGTCCCAGCAGGCGCTTGTCAGCGGATCAACACATCGGCCTGTATTACGAGTGTCAATTGTGCAAATAGTTAAAGGAGGGGGATAAACAGAAGCGTGTGGCCTATTGCAATTGGCTACTAGATATGATTGTAGACGGCATTTGGACCCATTGCAGTACATCATGTCCGGTTCTATGTTACCTGGGTGTTTTAATTCGCAGAATAGGTACTGCCGCACAGAAAATTCACACATGCTTCACCAACAGCCACTTCATGATCCAAAAATCGGCGTTTGGTGTGCGGTTATGGGTATTGTGGGTCTAATATTCTTTGATGAAAAGGTGACTACAGCCATGTACATGGACATCTTTCAGCAATTTTATGCACAGTTAACGGATTACAAGCATGAGTATTACTTCTTTCAACAAGATGGGGCAACTTGCCATAAATCACACGCGTCCCTGAGCAGAGTTCATGCGGCATTCACAGACTAACGTAAGGTGAGCCTACATGGTCACTATACCTAATGGTATGCAGCTTTTATCTGTGGTTTTACCTGAAGGCTAGGGTTTATGAAACTAATTCCCAGACAGTGCCCGAACGAAGACAGCAAATTGAAATTCATGTCTGGAATATGGAACATGTGGTACTACAGTAGGTTTTCTTGAACATAAGACGGGCACAACTTTGCATAGCCACTGGCGGCAACCACTTTAGGCATCTACTGTAACCGGGTAATTATGTAATTCTTCCATTATCGTCTACAAGCCACACAAGGGAATTAGGGTTCTGTTTTTCGTGTTCCTCTCTGTATAATATAATTGGCATCATAAGGTCATGTCATTACCATTTATTTATACTGCATAAAATCTGTTATAAATTTGGGAAACTGGGAGTGCGTCCACCTCGGCAAGGATATTAGGTTATACCCTTTTCCTTGAACACTATATGGCTCCATTGTTGCTTTTATATTGTAATGGTTTGATGCTTATTTGTGAACATTTATAGCGCCTGTGCTTAAATTGTGATGAAGGCTTTATTTATTGTTCGCCGGACTTCCATTATATATATTTATTTAGAATTATAATAATTTTCAGTATGGAGATTTACTTTTATTGGGGTATCACTTGCACTTTCATAATAATACAGCATTATATTTATTAAGAAATATCCTCTGGCATGTCCATAATAGTATGTCTACTGCACATCAATTTTATATTATATAGATCTGTATGGTAATGCTAGAAACTATAATGATTTATTTAACGAGGTAATTTGATTATATTGGGGTAGCACATTCACATTTATAATAGCATTGTACTGTTCCTTATTGTGTCATTTTTAAAGGGTGTATTGGTTATTCTCTAGAAATGGTATTATGAATTGTTTGGGTATATTTTTATGTTCATTTATTTTTTTCAATGAATCAAAATCAATCACTTATCTGGAATACTTTACATGTATAATTATTTAATGGGATTACTTGCACAGTTATAAATAGATCTTAGACCCAGTGCACAACATTTGACTGTCCTTATATATGCTCTATTTATTCATGTATATTTTACATAGTTGCTTTTTTTATTTTATTCATTTATAATATTTATTTCTGCCATTTGTGCCACCATATGAGCATTTTCAGTGCTTAACAACTCTGTGTTTTGCAACTTTGGAGAATGTGCCGTTGTGGCCATACATGCCGCTTAGCCACATTGATATTTAGTTGATAACTGTCCCCATGCATACATGGTATATCTTAGAGCATGCAGAGTTGAACACTAGCGCATTCCCAGTTTATTACAGAAACTTTATACGTATCAGTGGGGAGATAGATGCGGACCTCCCGGTCCGGAAGTGCCGTAGCAGCGGTATTGTCATGTGAGGTGGACACTTTCCCAGGTAAAATGAATTTTTGTAAATGTACAGGTGTTTATACTTAGTAATTGTATATAAAAGGGTGTAGACCGATATCACACTGAGGAAGCCACTACCTGTCCTTATTGGTGACATTAAAAAAATATTTGTTATAGATTTCAGACATGTTTTTGGTAATACTTTATAATGGTTTCCTCTAACATTGTGATATTGGTTTTGCACATTTTTGTATAGGCTACATTTTTCCCTTTGGGTATATTGTTCATGGCGATTCTACACCTTTGCATGTATGGATTATTAGTCTGCATTTGAAAAAAGTGACGTGACTTCTATATGTATTTTGCGTGAAATCTGTGTCGGGTAGCCACATGCAGATAAGCCCCATTGAATGGGGCTAATCTGTGTTCAGATCCGTGGCAGTTTTAAGCGTCCAAGAGTAAGCCTCATATTTCTGCCACTAATTCTCGGGCAAAGTGGAAAAATCTATCATCAGAACATAGCCTGGCAGATATTCACATCAGATTTTTCCCCTTACAATGTAGAAGTGAAATCTGCAACAAAATACACACAAAACACATGCAGATTTTGCTGCGGAAAATCTGCTCAGGTGCGGGTACCTATGGTCTACAGCTTGTAAAAATACAACTTACAAAAACAGCTGCCAATATGATTCACTCACATGTACGTTAATGGTTCTTGAAGACCTCAGAACTGGAGATATGCAAGATAAAGCAGTGATCATGGATGTAGACGTTTTTTCTGGAGTTTCTGTCAGTAACAATGTTATAAAACCCTACAGTAAAAGCCTCTCCTCAGCCTAGAATGGCTGCTTACAGGACAATATAGATTGTACTTCACTGCACAGCAAATGTAAAGCAGACTGACTTTTGGTTTAGTGTACAATTAAACAGTCCTCTTGCCTTGAATATAAAAGGTCATTCACTCCAAAAAGTCCTGTTTTGACAGGATGATGGCTTTTATATCCCTTTCCATTTCAAAACAGGGTATACACGGATAACAAAGAATGACACAAAGGTGCTTATAGATCACCCAAATGAACGAGAAATATAACACAAACATTTACCTCAAGGATCATGCATAGTTTACCACCAGCAAGATGCATAAGCATGTGAGTGAGATGGGAGAAACACTCTGGAGTAGCGCACATACGCCCCTGCAAACATAAAATATCATTAAAGCAATATTCTACTTAAATAAAAAGAGTAAAAACAACAAAATCAACAACTCCAAGCTTGAAAAACATAAAAAATTGGATAAGTACCTCGGGGTCTCCAATTCCTGAATCGTAACCAGCAGATACCAAAACCAATTCAGGATTAAACTAAAAAAAAAATAATAATAATGTGACAAATTTTTCAGTTAAACACTGTACTATTATTGTCCTCTATTTTGTTATAGCGCAAACATATTACCTCAAAGGCCACAGGCAGGAGCACATGGAGGAAAGCTGCAATATAATCTGCATTACCCATGCCAATCTGAAAGGAAAACAAAGCAAAAACAATGAAAGTAACAAAAAAACATGCAAGTTTAAATATATATTGGTTATTTGTATTTTTTTAATATTGATGCAGAATTCACTTATTTTCCATGAACTGCATTATCACCATATCTTAAAGAGGCTCTGTCACCAGATTTTGCAACCCCTATCTGCTATTGCAGCAGATCGGCGCTGCAATGTAGATTACAGTAATGTTTTTATTTTTTAAAAACAAGCATTTTTGGCCAAGTTATGGCCATTTTTGTATTTATGCAAATGAGGCTTGCAAAAGTACAACTGGGCGTGTTGAAAAGTAAAAGTACAACTGGGCGTGTATTATGTGCGTACATCGGGGCGTTTTTACTACTTTTACTAGCTGGGCGTTCTGATGAGAAGTATCATCCACTTCTCTTCAGAACGCCCAGCTTCTGGCAGTGCAGACACAGCCGTGTTCTCGAGAGATCACGCTGTGACGTCACTCACTTCCTGCCCCAGGTCCTGCATCGTGTCGGACGAGCGAGGACACATCGGCACCAGAGGCTACAGTTGATTCTGCAGCAGCATCAGCGTTTGCAGGTAAGTAGCTACATCGATTTACCTGCAAACGCCGATGCTGCTGCAGAATCAACTGTAGCCTCTGGTGCCGATGTAGGCGACACGATGCAGGACCTGGGGCAGGAAGTGAGTGACGTCACAGCGTGATCTCTCGAGAACACGGCTGTGTCTGCACTGCCAGAAGCTGGGCGTTCTGAAGAGAAGTGGATGATACTTCTCGTCAGAACGCCCAGCTAGTAAAAGTAGTAAACACGCCCAGATGTAACACACATAATACACGCCCAGTTGGACTTTTACTTTTCAACACGCCCAGTTGTACTTTTGCAAGCCTCATTTGCATAAATACAAAAATGGTCATAACGTGGCCAAAAATGCTCGTTTTTTAAAAATAAAAACGTTACTGTAATCTACATTGCAGCGCCGATCTGCTGCAATAGCAGATAGGGGTTGCAAAATCTGGTGACAGAGCCTCTTTAAAGAGCAATTCCAATGAAAATATTTTTTTTTACACAACACGATCTGCCCGTGGATAGATGAAGAACAAATAGGGGGAGAATAACTAAGTTAGACTAGAGTGCTAAACACAAAAAAAAAAAAAAAACACCTGACCACTGGTCCAAAAGGGCAGAAAATCTGACAACCGACCTGGCATCCATGATACTGTAAGCAGTTTTGAAACTTTAATCCCTCCACGTAAGTGAAAAGGAAGAAGACCCACCAAAGATATAAAATATTATAGTGTGGTGCTTTACCAAAATGCACTGTGGGTTCAGATTTGTGCTCATCCTAGGGTCATCAATATTGTCCCCTACTGCTGCATTTATATAGGGACGCAAACTGCAAAAAGAGAACGTCACCTTTCTAAAATAAAAAATAAAAATGAAATAAAAAAAAGAAACGGAAGGTTCCCTTGAACTTGCCTTTCCATGTGACTTAACTCTGGCTTGTTCTTTAAAATAAAAGTGGATAACCAAACAACAAAGAATGTTTAAGTTCAAATGTCATTGGATGGTCAGTGTTACATTACACTTTATGAATAAAACAATATAACTTAGTAGCTGACAAAGCGACTATATCCACTCCCCTCCCCCCCCCATATATCAAGTTCATTATATGGGTCCCTCAGGTTAGACTATGAGTTAGTATGAATCAACATGTATGTTAAGTGCCATATTACTTATGTTTATTAATATTTTCAACTAAATCAGTCCTGCCGTAGCCATGTAGAACTCAACACCAGCAGGTGGCACTACTCTGCTTTCAGATCCCTCCAGCAAGTGGGGTAGGGAATGAATAATATCTATAACTATGTATTAGGGAATTGCTGATAATGTCATGTTCTACAATTTTATTCAATGCACTTCCAATCTAAAATCTTCTTGTAAATGCACAATGCTGGGAGGATAAGTAGATCTGGCATTCGTGCAGTGAAATACCAGATATTAATACTTTGTAAACGTTAATTGTGTACCTGGTTCCAGGGTAGATTTACATTGAAGCCAGTTCCTCTGCCTTTTCCAATGAAATCATAGTCTGATTCACTTAGATTTGGCCAGAATGATCCATGTTCATAGCGATGCCAAGAGAAATATAGGACACTAAAAGGTTAAAAATTGCACAAATTACTACTTCACATTTCAGCACAGGAAAGTATATTTTTATTTACTATTTAATCTGATTTCATTTTCTTTTATATAGGTGTTCCCATTAATACTGTTGAACAGTCTCCCATCCAATGCTTGTTCAACTCAGTTTGTGTTTACATAAATATGGCATAGGCTTCGTTCACACATGCGTCGGTGTGTTCCGTTGTTCTGCCCTGTCAGAGAAGCAGATCAAGGGAATAACGGAAGCAATGGTTCCGTTGCACAACGGACACTGCTGGCAGCCGACAGAACCCATTGACTTTAATCGGTTTAGTTGGCTTTCCATGAGGATGTCCATGATTTTACCAAAGACAATAGCGCAGTCTACTGTGCTAATGATTCCATCAAAACAACAGAACCCTGTCACGAAGGTGACAAACGGAAAGCTTTGGCAACCTTGAGATCAATGGTGAGCGAAACTGATGCTAAGGTTTCAGTTTGCTTTTCCGTTGAGGGGTTAACCCGACGGAAACATCCGGCAGAACCACTCGGAAGGGCAACGCTGATGTGAACAGGCACTTAGCTAATGTTATGATTCCCTGTTATGGAGAATATAGCTAAATATTTACCAGTTATTTTGAGTTTGCCACCCCATACCGTCTGGGAATAGAGTTTGTTTACCATTTTTGTTATAAGGAGTAGACTGGTAATATGGCTGCTGTGGGGTCATTATGACCCATCAGTCGTGGTGACGTCACATGCTATGGGAAATTGTAGTCTTACATGGAAAAAGCCTTTCATGCTTCGGATTTGCTCAGCACGACCAACTCCCCATTGTATGTTATTGGCTGAGATAGAGCCAACGGCCCATTGTAAATGATTGGCTCACCTCAAGCCTACTCCCCTTTTGAAAGATATTATTGTAATTGCATTTCTATCAATAAAGCAGAGAAGCGTATTTTGGTATACAAAGCATTGTCTCTTTGGTTCTAACTTCTCTCTGACATATCGATATAACATAGATTTGGATCTGGATAAGTGTACTAAAGGGTGTCAGTTGACACTCCCATCAAAACTTTCAGTCTAATATATTTTGGCCAGGATTATATCAACATCCCCCTAGGGGAGTTTGACCAGCGATTGTTGGATGGCTTGATTGACTGCGGCATGTCAGGAGTTAAATTGGCGGAATAAAAGTGATCTTTGATTCCGCCCGTAGCCGTCACCCGCTAAGTATGGAGCAAGATCAGCACGTGAGCCCGCTCCATACTTCCCCTTAACGGCTGCCATGTACATGGCGTCATTAAGGGGTTAAAACATTGTATATTCAGCGGCACTTACTGTATTATGTTTATTGGTAATGTCTGAAAGGGAAAGAGTCACCTATATTTTTATATTTATATAGAGGTGTTACCCCTTATTGTAATCCTGCTTGTGATGGTAAATGAGATGTCTGTTAAAAAGTGATCTCTACAGAACATGAAGTGTCTGTCTATTATGAATGATGGATCTTGTATTATCTATATATAGGTGATACCTTCCATTGTAATGCTGCCTGAGATGATGAGATGACTGCTGAGAAGCGACCTCTACAGAACAGGAAGTGTCAGCCTATTGTGAGGCTCAGTGGCCAGTGTCAAAACTGCAAGATTTTAGAGTGATTTTAGAGTAATTTTTTAATACAGATAATGACAATGAATAAAAACCCACCAAAAAAAGCAAAACACAAAATTATTAAAAAATAGGTCTAACATAAAAACTTGATTTAAGCAATAGGTAATTTTTTGATAACACATTTAAAAGGGTTATTCCAATCACACTAAATGATATAGTCATATCCACGAGTTATGCCTAACTCTCGGACCCACACATATCTTGACAACAGCGGTCATCTGACCAGCCTCGTGAGGTGGCCACTGCCACATCCAGGCGGGAAATTAATGGAGAGGTAGCCACAAATGTGCGTGTCTCTCCATTGATTCCTATGGGATTTATGGAAAGTGAAGAGCTGGGTTCTACATCTATCAGATATTTACAGATGGTATACATATTTACATTTCAGTATACTTTATTTATACAAACCTTGGGTCATCTTCAAAAATGTACTGGATTCCTTGTCCATGGTGAACATCCCAGTCAACAATTAAAATTCTGTACCATAAGTGTAAAATAGATATTTAGATAAAAAGTAACATAAAAGGGTATTATAAATCGTACAGAAGTATTTTGCGATATACTAAATGTTAAAATCTGGTCCCTGAGGCTGCAGTCAGAAAGAAAATATGCTGAGCTTTACAGAATGATTGGACACCCTAATGTGTAGTCTTTACAAGTGTCGTGTTTGGGCTAAAGTGCACCCCCAGAGTTGCTGCCAGCTGCATCTGCAGTCAGAGGCTTAAGGCTACGTTCACTCTTAGCGTAATCACTGTGGATTTTCTGTCCGAATTTGTGGGCGGAAAAGTGGATGAGATTTCAACAAATCAAGCAGAAGCAGCCCGACACCTGGCAGAGAATTATTTTTACTCCAACTTCTCTGCTTTGATACACAGCACTCAATAAGCCTGCTGCTGGGTTTAACTAACACAGCTCTGCTTGTGACAGTTGTCACTTAGGCTTCGTTCACATCGGTGTTGGAACTCCGTTCATGGGTTCCGTCTGAGCTCTCCATCAGGGTAACCCATGAACGGAATCCAAACGGAAACAAACGGAAACCATAGGTTTCCGTTTGCATCACTATTGATTTCAATGGTGACGGATCCAATGCAAATGGTTTCCGTTTGTCATCGTTCCTTAAGGGTGCCGTCGTTTTGACGGAATGAATAGCGCAGTCGACTACGGTATTGATTCTGTCAAAACGTCGGAACCTTTAAAACAGTGACAAACGGAAAACATTTGCACCGGATCCGTTTGTTTCAGTTTGGATTCCATTCATGGGTTCCCCTGCCAGAAACGTCCAATGGAGCCCCAGAACTGAGTCCTAACACAGATGTGAACGAAGCCTTATAAAGCCTTAAAAACATTAAAATTACAGATACTCTTGTTTACATTCACAGGCTGCTAACCTGTACATGGCTAGCCCTGCTCCCAGCTAAGAAGTGGATACAATTATGTCAAGTCTAGAGACAATACTCTGTGAGCTAACTACATAACCAGGAGCTGCACAAATTTATCTTCCTACAATGATGAGTCTGGAATCCAGGCTGCTTAGCTTACAGAGCATTATCTACACCAGGGGTCTCAAGCACGCGGCCCCTGGGGCTGTCATCTGCGGCCCGCGGGACACAGAGCCGCTAGTAAAGGCTCTGCTCCGAGACTGGAATTCCCTGACATCGCTGTCCATATATGGACAGTGTGTCAGGGTTTTCCACAGAGCGGAGACCCGGGCAGAGCGCTAGTTTAGGTTTTGCTCCGGGACTCTGTGGAATTCCCTGACATCGGTGTCCATGTTTGGACACACGATGTCTGGGGCTTCCCCAGAGCCGGAGTCCCGGGCAGAGCGCTAATATAGGCTCTGCTCTGGGACTCTGGGGAAGCCTCTGACATCGCTGTCCATATATCGACAATGATGTCAGGGGCTTCCCCAGAGCAGGAGTCCCAGTTATGTCAGGAGCACAGCTGGAGTTCCAGGAAGAACATACTAGCGCTCTGCCCGGGACTCCAGCTCTGGGGTTGCCCCTGACATCTCTGTCCATATATGGACAGTGATGTCAGGAGCAGAGTTGGAATCCCAGGCAGAGGGCTAGAAGCGGCTCTGCTCCGGGACTCAAGCTCTGGGCAAGCCCCTGACATCACTGTGGCAGCATCCACAGAGGGCACTGGGGCAGCATCCACAGAGGGCACTGGAAAACTGGATTGTTGAAATAAGCATGTGGAGAAATATCTCAAATTTTAAACCTAGCGGTATTATTATAGTAACCTAGTATTATTGTAGTAATATAGTGTTATAGTAGTTCAAATAACTATTGATTAACAATAATTTTGTATTGTATGAAATTTGAAAGTAATGCGGCCCGTCAACTTCCCATTTTTTTTATATGTGGCCCACTTACCTGGCCGAGTTTGAGACCCCTGATCTACACAGTATATAATTGCATTTACTTCTCAGTTGAGAGCAGGAACAAGTATGTACAGGTTTGCAGCCTCTGAACTACAATTTTCTCATTCACTGACAGCAAACTAATATTTTGAAAATGTTACAAGGTATTGAAACACTAAGTATATTAGAAAGTTGTATTTCTAAATGTATTTACATTTATAAACAAATTAAGCTTTATTTATTAGGATATAGGGATGCGCACGCGTTCACTACACTACGGGCCAGGTGCGAACTCGCCTAGTATGCTGCCTGGCCCCTGTCAATTAGAGGAAGCAGGGAGGGAGAGGGGTTGAACTGGGAAATTAATAGAGAGCATTTTGGAGCGATGGTGATGCCCTCGTTGCTCCAAAATGCTAATTTGCATAAATGCAATAAAAGATTTTTCTCTTCAAAGGAGGCATTCTGTGGAAAGACATAATACGTGTCAGAATCAGGTTAACCTAATCTATAATAACCTGTTGGTAGTTCAATACAGACATCTGGTGACAGACTCCCTTCAAGTTGCAATCTTGTGTAACATAACACATGACTAATGTTTTGGTCGCTCAAATCTGAAATATTTTTATCACTAACCTCTGAACTTTATACTTGATTTTTGCATATTCTGCAGCAACTGCAACATTATTAAAGACACAAAATCCATTGCTTTCACTTCGCTGACTATGATGCCCCGGAGGTCTGAAATATATAGAGATTTGTTCAGCCACTAGACCACTAAAACAATGGAACAAAAAGAGATAGAATTCTTTCTTGGCAAAATATATGAAGAAATGTGTATCAAATTGGAATTCTAATATATGTCTACTTCAATTTGGGGAAATCAATATTACGGAAAAGTAAAGCTATAGGGAACTTAACATTAAAAATATTCAAAGCTATCACTACTATTATGCAGAGGACAGAATATATATATTTTTTTTTTATAGAACTACAATATTACATTCCCATCTGTGATTCCATACAGCATAAATTAGTGATACCACATGGTACATCACTTGTTTAATAGGGAAAAGGAGATAAATTAACAGACACCATATGTATTGGGGAACATTGGCAAAAAACTTAACATGCCCTTAACCTTCTTTTACTGGTATCCTTCCATTACCTTATAAGAGCCATCCCATTCTGAGCATCTCCTGACATCACAGCATCAACAAGTTGCAGAGTGCCACCAAGCGACAGCTTGGCACAGCGGTAAGAGTTCTGCAGAAAATTTAATATTTACAAATAAGGGATTTCAAGCACGATACGTATGCTTGAAGAGTCACCACGGTACGCGGTAAATGACAGGTTACGAGTTTACGTGTCCTCTTCTGTAACTACCACAGACAGAGTAACCCGTGGAATGTCTATTCACTGTCTAAACACTTCAGTATTGTTAATGTGTTAGTATAAGACAGCACATAAGGATCTAGCAGGATCCCTATGCGCTGAGTAAATGAATGGAGAGGAGTGCATGATGCTGATTGGTCAGCGTCATACACTCCTCTGTACAACGCCCACTTGGTCTAAAGTAAAAATACGCCCACTTGGGGCATTAAGCAACTCATTAGCATAAATCTAAAATCGCTAATAAAGTGGTAAAAATAGATTGTTTTTTTAAAAATAAAAAGCATTACTGTCACCTATATTATTGCGCCGGTCTCCTTATGTAGGAGATAGGGCACTTATAATGTGGTGACAGAGCCTCTTTAAACAATCATTTACATGACTGTTTTCTATAAATCCCTCTATATGGGACGTTACCAACTATGCCAGTTTTCCAAATTAATGCTTTTTCACTATAGTTCGAAATAGTTAAATTACTTTTGTTATGTTACTAAGAATATTTGACTCTATAGTGTAACCACTGTAATGCAACAATCAGCTTTGCAACTTACACAATGCTATCATAAAAATAATGGTTTCTATCCAAACAGTGGTTTGCTTATTTCATTCATAGGTGGACATAAATGGCAGATACCTTACCAATGTGAGCGGGAGATAACGAACAATCTTCAAAGCCACTAGGATAGACTATGCTCTAGCAGGAAGGAATTATAGATCTTACCAGCAGCACTATTCCACTCACATTATAAAAAGTAAGCCTGTTCAAAAAAAGTGCTGGAAATTGTACTTTAAATATACGGTCGATGAGCTTTTTAATTGCGATTCCTGTGGCTGGCACATGCTTCTGGTCACGCACAGTGCTGCCTTAAAAGGGTTATGTGGGAACCGAAAAGTAATGTATTAGCAGTGTACTCACTGCAGTATGTGAGTACACTTGCCAATATACCTTCTGGTCCCCCTGTCGTGCTGATTATGAGATTTTAATAGACTTTTACAGCGCTGGCAGGGGAAGGGAAGTCTAGTGGCATAGTCTTCCTTCATGACGGCACAACTCTTGCTACAGCTTGTACATAGAGTACAGAGGGTCCAGTTCCTTGAGGGGTGGAGTTTCCAAAATGGAGTCACTTTTGGGGGGTTTAGACTGTTTAGGTACCACAAGACCTCTTCAAACCTGACGTGGTGCCTAAAATATATTCCTAAAAAAAAGGAGGCCCCAAAATCCACTAGGTGCTCCTTTCTTCGGAGGCCGGTGTTTCAGTCCATTATCGCACTAGGGCCATATGTGGGATATTTCTAAAAACTGCAGAATCTGGGCAATAAATATAAAGTTGCACTTCTTGGGTAAAATCTTCTGTGTGACAGAAAAGAAATGTATTACAAATTAATTTTAGCAAAAAAAAAAATAATTTGTCAATTTCACCTCTACATTGCTTTCATTCCTGTGAAACACCTAAAGAGTTAAAACACTTTCTGAATTCTGTTTTGAATAGTTTGAGTGTGCCATTTTCAAAATGGGGTGATTTATGGGGACTTTCTAATATATAAGGCTCTCAGTGGCGTAACCACCGCCGTAGCAGCAGTAGCGGCTGCTACGGGGCCCGCGGCATGAGGGGGCCCATGTCGCCCGCCGGCACGGGCCCCCACCATGGCTGGAGGCTCCGCTAGCAGCCGCTATGGCTGCTACAGCGGGACGCCACTGAACACTACGGCAGAGCAGGGAGGTATCTCCCCGCTCTGCCATTAACTGGTTCCCGACCGCTGATACAGCCAGCGGTCAGGGTCCTTAAAACCCGAGCCATAGACTTTCTACGGCTCGGGTTTTAACTTGCTGCCCGCGCGATCGGGCAGCTGAATGTCGGGTCTCCGGCTGTCAGTGACTGCCGGGGACCCTGAGGAGAGGATAGAAGCAGCTTTCGCTGCTTCTGTCTTCTCTGATCACTTGTACACAGCGCTCAATGCGCGCTGTGTACAGGAATAGAGACAGCAGCAGCGGCAGCTGTCTCTATTCCTCCCGGTGATCATGTGACTGGTCACATGATCGCCGGGTGCCGTTAGTGGCAGACTGCTGCTGGGTCTAACAAGACCCAGCACAGCCCTATTAGTGACAATAGTCACTATGAGAGGGCTGATTTCCCCTGTAACAGGGGCTGCTGTGCATCTCCAGTTACAGTGGAAAAACATGGTGTAAAAGAAAGAAAAAAAATATATAAAGTTCCCCAAAGGTCTTCTTTGACCTTTGAGGGACAGACCATAGTAATAAAAAAAATAGTAACGTAAAGTGCAAAAATTTTTTTAATAATAAATACACATAAAATACCCACCCCAAAAAAAAAAACGTCCCCCCCCCCCCCGCCAAACATTGTTGTAACGCTAGCGCTGACCCAATTACCCTAATATAGACATGTAATATATTAAAATTTACGGTGGACAATGACGATCACAAATAAAAGGTCTATTTTAGGGTAAAACTATGTTATTACCAAAAACAAATAGCTCAAACGTAAAAAAGCTTATTTTTTTACTATTATTTTCAAACTTTATGAATAAAAATTCTAAAATAGCAAAAAAGGTGTGTATAAAAACGATAAAAAATGAAACCTGCATTGTCTACGGAAAAAACGTCGCAAAAATCACGTCGTTAGCCCAACAAATAAAAAAGTTATAGACATTTAACGAACACGTGCTAAAAATGGCTAAACGGTGTCTGGTCCTGAAGGCGCAAAATAGAGCAAGAGACATGTATCCCCCCCCCTCTCCACAGGACATGTATCCCCTCTCCACAGGACATGTATCCCCTCTCCACAGGACATGTATCCCCCCCCCCTCTCCACAGGATATACACAGGACAGGGGATAGATGTGTGATCGCTGGCATTGATAGGGAGAACGGGGGACTGAAAGTTCCCTGAAGTTCTCCATCACAAACCTCGGACTTCCGGGGTCTGTGTCGGCAGCTCCGGAGAAATGAATGGCGCGCCGGTCCCGCTTGTGCGCATGCGTGACCAGCGCTCCTTTCATTTTTATTGAGCTGCGCAGACGCCGGAAGTCAGAGGTTAGTCATGGAGAAGTTCAGGGGACTTTCAGTCCCCCGTTCTCCCTATCGCTGCCGGCGATCACACATGTATCCCTTATCCTGTGGAGATCCTGTGGAGAGGGGATACATGTATTTTGTAGGACACACTGTAGGTCGCATTTTTGTTGGGAGGGGGGACGCTGTATGGCGTTCCCTACAGGGGGGGGTGGCTGTATGGCGTTCCCTACAGGGGGGGAGCTGTATGGCGTTCCCTACAGGGGGGGAGCTGTATGGCGTTCCCTACAGGGGGGGAGCTGTATGGCGTTCCCTACAGGGGGGGAGCTGTATGGCGTTCCCTACAGGGGGGGAGCTGTATGGCGTTCTCTACAGGGGGGGAGCTGTATGGCGTTCTCTACAGGGGGGCTGTATGGCGTTATCTACAGGGGGGCTGTATGGCGTACTCTACAGGGGGATGTATAGCGTTATTTACAGGGGGGGCTGTAAAAAAGGCACTATCTACAAGGGGGGGGGGGGTTGTGTCAAAAGTTTGCTATGGGGCCCAGTCTTTCCTAGTTACGCCCCTGAAGGCTCTCAAAGCTACTTCAGAACTGAACTGGTCCCTGAAAAAATTGCCTTTTGAAAGTTTCTTGAAAATGTGAGAAATTTCTGCAAAAGTTCTAAGCCTTGTAACGAACTAGAAAAATAAAATGATGTTCAAAAAAACGATGCATATACATATGGGATATGTGAAATAGTAACTATTTTGAGTGGTATTACTATCTGTTTTAGAAGCAGATACATTTAAATTTACAAAAATGATAATTTGTGAACATTTTCTCTAAATTTTGGTGTTTTTCACAAATAAATATTGAATTTATCAACCAAATGTTTTCACTGACATAAAGTACAATATGTCCCGAGAAAACAATCTCAGAATTACTTTGATAGGTAAAAGCATTCCAAAGTTATTGCCAAATAAAGTGACACATCAGATTTGAAAAAAATCGGCCTCGTCCTCAAGGCCAAAACAGGGTGTGTCCTGAAGCGGTTAAAGTCTTTGAACACCTTTGAAAACAATTATATATATATATATTATTTTTTAAATTAAAAAGGTGTATCAGTTTGATTGGTGCAACTTTGTAATTACATTTTATTAAAAAATATTTGTACTTTTTGCGATACAGCTGCTTTGCTTCCTTAAAACAGAGCAGCTGTATCTAGCGCTAAGGCCTGAATCCATCAGGTTAGCAGGATTGTCGGGTTCAGTGACAGCGAGTCCTGCGTGCCTCTGACACGCAGGATCCACCTGTTATCGATCGCATCCAAGTTATAAATTTAGATGTGATCGGTAACAGCTCGAACCGACCCGCTGTCACTGAACACATCAGTCCAGCTGACCTGACAGATAAAGGATTCAGCACTAGATACAGCTACTCTGTATACAGGAAACAAAGCAGCTGTATCTAAAAAAGTTGAAATAACTTAATAAAATGTAATTACAAAGTTGCACAAATCAAACTGATTCACATTTTTATTTTTAAAAAAAGGTGGTCAGTCTTTAATAAAAAAAATTCTAACCCTCTCTTTTATGTCAAGAAAATAATTCTCCTATATCTAAATGATAGACACCTGCAAATTACACCTACAGGAGCTTATAGGACATCCCATTCTAAATCCATAGGCAATAATATTTATTTTTTTTCCCTCCTTTGCTGCTAAAACAGCTTCCACTCTTCTGGGAAGGCTTTCTGCAAGATTTTGGAGTTTGTCTGTGGGAATTTTTGCCCATTCACCCAGAAGAGCATTTGTGAAGTCAGACACTGGTGATGGATGATAGGGCCAGGCTTGTAATCTCTGTTCTAGTTCATCCCAAAGGTGTTCAATAATGTCAGGGCTCTGTGCGGGCCAGTCAAATTCTTCCACACCAAAGTCACCACACCATGCCTTTATGGACCTTGCTTTGTGCACTGGGGCACAGTCATGCTGGAACAAAAAAGGACCTTTCCTAAATTGTTACCACAAAGTTGGAAGTATACAGTGGTCTAAAAATGTATTGTTATGCTAAAGCATTAAGATTTCACTTCACTGGAACTAAGGGCCTAGGCCAACCCCTGAAAAACAACCCCATAGCATTAGCCCTCCTCCACCAAACTTTACAGTTGGCACAATGCAGTCAGGCAGGTAACGTTCTCCTGGCAAACACCAAACCCAGATTTATCCATCAGACTGCCAGATAGAGGAGATTCATCACTCCACAGAAAACGTTTCCACTGCTTCAGAGTCCCGTGGCAGCATTCTTTACACCACTCTATCCAACGATTGGCATTGTGCTTAGGTATGTAAGGCTTGCATGCAGATGCTCAGCCATGGAGCACGCCATGAAGCTAGTGGGGGCAGTTTTTGTCCAGATGTTAATGCCAGAGAAGGTCAGCAGATCATTGGCGACTTAAAGAGGCTCTGTCACCAGATTTTGCAACCCCTATCTGCTATTGCAGCAGATAGGCGCTGCAATGTAGATTACAGTAACGTTTTTATTTTTAAAAAACGAGCATTTTTGGCCAAGTTATGACGATTTTTGTAGTTATGCAAATGAGGTTTGCAAAAGTCCAAGTGGGTGTGTTTAAAAGTAAAAGTCCAAGTGGGTGTGTATTATGTGCGTACATCGGGGCGTTTTTAATACTTTCACTAGCTGGGCGCTGTGAAGAGAAGTATCATCCTCTTCTCTTCAGAACGCCCAGCTTCTGACAGTGCAGATCTGTGACGTCACTCACAGGTCCTGCATCGTGACGGCCACATCGGCACCAGAGGCTACAGTTGATTCTGCAGCAGCATCAGCGTTTGCAGGTAAGATTGACTTACCTGCAAACGCTGATGCTGCTGCAGAATCAACTGTAGCCTCTGGTGCCGATGTGGCCGTCACGATGCAGGACCTGTGAGTGACGTCACAGATCTGCACTGTCAGAAGCTGGGCGTTCTGAAGAGAAGAGGATGTCACTTCTCTTCACAGCGCCCAGCTAGTGAAAGTATTAAAAACGCCCCGATGTACGCACATAATACATGCCCACTTGGACTTTTACTTTTAAACACACCCACTTGGACTTTTGCAAGCCTCATTTGCATAACTACAAAAATGGTCATAACTTGGCCAAAAATGCTCGTTTTTTAAAAATAAAAACGTTACTGTTATCTACATTGCAGCGCCTATCTGCTGCAATAGCAGATAGGGGTTGCAAAATCTGGTGACAGAGCCTCTTTAAGCATTATGCGCCTTAGCACTTGGCGACCAACTCTGTATCTTTATGTGGTCTGCCACTTTGTGGCTGAGTTGCTGTGGTTCCTAAAAGCTTCCACTTTACAATAATACCACACAAAGTTGATTGTGGAATATCTAGGAGGGAAGAAACTTCACAAACTGACTTGTTACAACGGTGGCATCCTACTACAGTACCACGCTCTAATTCAGTGAGCTCTTTAGAACGACCCATTATTTCACAAATATTTGTAAAGGCAGACTGCATGACTAGGTGCTGGATTTTATACACCCGTGGCAATGGGACTGAAAAAAAAACACCTGAATTCAATGATTAAGGCTGGGTTCACACGAGCATGTTACGTCCGTAATGGACGGAACGTATTTCGGCCGCAAGTCCTGGACCGAACACACTCCAGGGAGCCGGGCTCCTAGCATCATAGTTATGTACGACGCTAGGAGTCCCTGCCTCTCCGTGGAACTCCTGTCCCGTACTGAAAACATGATTACAGTACGGGACAGTTGTCCTGCAGCGAGACATTTGAGGGGTTTTCCAGTTTGAACCACTATTCTCATCAGAGGGGTCATATGACTATGAGGTAATTAGCTATTTGGCAAGTAAAACTGGCAGTAACAGAAGCATTATGCAATATAATTGAACTCAATAGGCTGTTCCTGTAATGCGTGGCTATGCTAGTGAGAGCTAATCTGGCAAATTGAAAATGGAGAACTACTCTCTATCAACATAAAGCTAAGGGGGTTTTACAGTGGGCGATTATCGTGCAGATGAGCGTTCATATATAACGCTCGATCATCTGCTGATCGTATCGTTTAAAAAAAGTAAAATATTATCGTTGTCGGCAGCACATCTCCATGTAAACAGGCAGACGCGCTGCCGAAATGATAATGTATGGGGACGAGCGATCGGAGTAACCACCTCTCGTCCCCATCCATAGCGCCGTGTGACAGGAGCAAACGAACGCCAATCAACGATATCTCGTTTGCTATTGTCGGCCGGTGTAAAAGGCCCTAACAGGTAATTTTAAGAGAGCAAATCTCTTCTTTCATACAGCTTTGCACTATAGGTCCCACCTGATGAAAGTACGCAGCAGTATACTTCTTTGATGTTTTCTTCAATTCATCTATATCCATAGTCTGAGTACTTTTAACTACATCAAGGTATTCAGGACTGAAAACAGATTGTGAAGATGAAAGTAGGGTCAGTATATACAAATTAACATTACAATTTCGACATTAGGAATTAAAGTGTATGTGCTGCCAATGTAATAAAACCACATACAAAGTGAGTCAGACTATTCATTTATCTTTTCAGCCATACAATCAAGGCATTGATCTGAATGGCTAGACATTGTTCCAGGGCTAGCTTCGAAGCAACTCTTCATTAAAGAAATCCGTCTTAATTCAATCATTTATTTTTAATGTCAGAATTTGTATAAACAGCAATTCATCCCCCAAAGGAATTGATGTTGGTGCATATAATTGCTGTTGATTTTGTGCAAATATTACAAACACACACACAAACAAACACACACACACACATATATATATATATATATATAAGGCTTCGTTCACATATCCCTCAGAGTCCCGTTCTGATGTTCCGTCTGAGCTTTCTGTCAAAATGGAGCCTTGACTGAAACAAACGGAAACCATAGGTTGATTTCAATGGTGACGGATCCGGCACCAATGGTTTCAGTTTGTCTCCGTTGTGCAAGGGTTCTGTCGTTTTGACGGAACGAACAACGTAGTCGACCACGCTATTGATTCCATCAAAACGACAGAACCCTTGCACAACCGAGACAAATGGAAACTATTGGCGTCGGATCCGTCACCATTGAAATCAATGGTGATGGAAACGATAACCTATGGTTTCCGTTAGTTTCAGTCAGGGTCCCGTTCTGACTGAAAGCTGTGACGGAACGTCAGAACGGGACCCTGACTGATATGTGAACGAAGCCTAACACACAAAATAAATGTATTTTAACATAAGAGATTAAACCGGCTAATAGATTTCCAGCCCAACTAAATTTCCATCCTCACAAACGCTCTAAGCGCCACAAAATAAAGGTTAGACTGGTCATGGATTTTTTTTTCAGCCACGTGCGTATTTGATTCACATTTGGAAAGTCAAAACTATGGGGCTCATTTATCAAACCTAACTAACAGAAAAAAAAGGCCTTGTTGCCCATAGCAACTGAGCGTAACATTAATTTCTTAAACTGCTTTAGAAAATAAAGCGGCACTGTGATTGCTATGGGTAACAAGGCTAGTACTTTGGTTTGACAGTCTGAGGTCCTGTAAAACACACACGGTCATATTCTTTATGTCCATACTACTTAAACAATGTGGGACATGTATAAAAAAAGGTTTTATTAGAAGAGTGCCAAATAATGAAAATTGTTCCACGAATGTATGTAAATTCGGTATGGAATGAAATTTCACATCTGGTTTTTTTTGCAAAATATACTTCAAATACTTAAAGGGAACCTGTGACCAGCATTTCACCTATTGAACTTTACTTATCCCTCACTGGCCGCTGCTATAAATCGTTCATTGCCGTTATCCCCTCTCCTAAACCCTTCCTCCGACTGTAAATAACGGTCTGTAAACATGTTGCACCTTTTATCGTAATAATTCGGTGTCCCATTGTACGCTCACCCCAGAAGAGGACATCAATGCACAAGTGTGGGATTTTGTGTGCGGGGGGAAGGCGAGGAGCTGTCAATCAAAAGTAAAGAGGCGGGGTCAACTCGGAAAGACTTGAGGAATGAAGATTTGACTCTTTTCAAACAAAGATATGACTCTTTTATGCTCATTAGCATACGGTGTGGGAGCAAGAAAAAACTGAATACTAAAGCTACAGAGCCGACTAAGAAGACAATTATAGGTTAAATAGAAATGATATTTCACCCACTACTGGTTTATTGCTGGTTTAATCAGTAAAATGCTGGTGACAGGTTCCCTTTAATGCCCAAAAAATGTCAGACAGAAGGAAAATTAGCTAAAACTTTTGGATTAAGCTTTACAAATAATCCCAAAATTCCTATTTTGTCCCTTATTTTTCCAACAGAATTCAATAGACCCTGGAAAAATATTTAATTTTGATGTTTAATTCAAATATTTCAATATTTTATCATTTTTCTTGGTTTCAAAAAAACCAACATACCTGTAAAAAAAATAAGTGTGTAAAAAGGGATGAAATGCATACATATTTAAAGGGGTTGTCCAGGTTCAGGGCAGTACTGCAGCGCGACCACTATACTGTGACCGAGCCTTCTGCTTCTGGCAGAATCACTGCATAGCTCCTGGCACTCGGAACAGCTGATCTGAGCGGGGTCCAGGTTTCGGACCCCCACCGATCATATACTGATGACCTATCCTGTGGACAGGTCATCAGTATAAAAAACAGCCCCAAACCTGGACAACCCTTTTTAAGCATAACCAACTTTTCAGTGACTTAAGAATAAGCTGTCATGTGTGTGTACATGAGAAATAACACTATTTATGGCCATTATAACACTTGTATATGACATTTTTTAGGAGTTTTCTCCTCTGCAGCTCTATCTTTAATTCTCAGTTGTCTCTGAGCTAGTGGACAGAGCCTAACGGCTATCATGTCTTCTATAAACTGCACACATAGAAAAGGAGAATCCTGCTCTCCTATCTCTATCTATAAAATATATATAGAAGCTGCAGGAGCATGGAGGAGATTATATAGAATTAATAAGTAGTGTAGCTGAGAATCCAGCACTGGTGCGACACATAAATCTTACCAGCAGCCTGTGTCTTTCTCACTCTGCTCCTGCATCCTCCCCTGCTCAACCCTCCTGCCTCCATAGAATTATACGCAAGGTTTCTGTTGCTGACCCACTCTCTCGCTGCTACCCCTCCCCTCTCCATAGACTCGTACAGATAGGCAGTGAAGAGACACCCCCACTTGCTGCAGTCTGTCACCACGGCTCTGTAACTAGGGACCAATTTTGCTTGACAATAGGGGGTGGACAGAAGATTACAGAAAGATAGACATCTAGTGACAGTAACGTCACACAGAATTTGCATGGATAAAACAACTAAATTTTAACAGTAAGTAAATTACAAAGTTAATCTATATCAGATATACTGGCTGAAGACGGTCTTTAGGAAACAGCCTCACGCTGATAGGTCAGAGGCTCAGTGGTAGCTACGCCCATAAGACTAGCCAGTGGGTCATTTCCATATTTGTTGCTAAATAAAGAGGGGTCCATAGCTCAGCAACGGGAGGAAACAGAAGTACAGGACAAACACAGATGGACTCTTAGACACAGCGGCCATTAGGTGAGACTACTAACTCACTTTGTAGGACCTAGTGACAAGTCCTCTTTAACCCCTTCCCCATCCCATCCAGGGATAACAGTTGTTTAGATTCCTGTACAGTCTGTAAAATTGGGTGGGTGGGGGACATTCTATCGTCTCCACTATATGTATAAACCCCCTTTAAAGAGGCTCTGTCACCAGATTTTGCAACCCCTATCTGCTATTGCAGCAGATAGGCGCTGCAATGTAGATTACAGTAACGTTTTTATTTTTAAAAAACGAGCATTTTTGGCCAAGTTATGACCATTTTTGTAGTTATGCAAATGAGGCTTGCAAAAGTCCAAGTGGGCGTGTTTAAAAGTAAAAGTCCAAGTGGGCGTGTATTATGTGCGTACATCGGGGCGTTTTTAATACTTTTACTAGCTGGGCGCTCTGAAGAGAAGTAACATCCTCTTCTCTTCAGAACGCCCAGCTTCTGACAGTGCAGATCTGTGACGTCACTCACAGGTCCTGCATCGTGACGGCCACATCGGCACCAGAGGCTACAGTTGATTCTGCAGCAGCATCAGCGTTTGCAGGTAAGATCGACTTACCTGCAAACGCTGATGCTGCTGCAGAATCAACTGTAGCCTCTGGTGCCGATGCGGCCGTCACGATGCTGGACCTGTGAGTGACGTCACAGATCTGCACTGTCAGAAGCTGGGCGTTCTGAAGAGAAGAGGATGATACTTCTCATCAGAATTCCCAGCTAGTGAAAGTATTAAAAACGCCCCGATGTACGCACATAATACACACCCACTTGGACTTTTACTTTTAAACACACCCACTTGGACTTTTGCAAGCCTCATTTGCATAACTACAAAAATGGTCATAACTTGGCCAAAAATGCTCGTTTTTTAAAAATAAAAACGTTACTGTAATCTACATTGCAGCGCCGATCTGCTGCAATAGCAGATAGGGGTTGCAAAATCTGGTGACAGAGCCTCTTTAAGGACACAGACGATTTTGGCCTTGAGGACCGAACAATTTCTTTATTTTTTTCCTCTTTGCATCCTGGCGCTCATAACTTTTTGTTCAACGTAGCTGTATGAGACTTTGTGTTTTGCGGGACGAGTTGTACTTTAGGGAAGTAACATTTTTTGTTAAATTTACATTATCGTTCCCCTCAGGTGTGCCTCTTGGGCATTATGAATGAGATAGTACAAGGCCATCATGACAAAATATATTTTCGATTTGCTTTGTTTTGTGCTAGGAAGGTTATGATTATGGCATGGAAAGCCACGGTGTGTCCAAGTCTCGAACATTGGTTGCAATTGGTGAATAAGTATGTCCCCATGTATCAGAAGTTATACCTTAGCAGGAGATGCCCTGACAAATTTGGGAAGATATGGGCTAGGTGGTTGGAGACCTCGGACACTGCTATCTAATCTGTTTTTTGTTTTCTCTCTTTCTTACTGGCTGGAGGGGGAGAACTGGGAGATGAGTGGAGCGAATATGTGACTGGCGTGTGAATGGGTGTTTGTTTTGTCTGTTCTGGGCAATGATAATGGTCACCTTATGATCCTGTTTTAATTGCAATATACGAATATCCTTATGTAATCCTTCTTGTCTAAATGCTGGATTTTGCATTGTGAATGTCTCATATTTTATGGTGATTGTTATTGCCAACTAGTTCTGGTTGGTTTGTCTGTTCTGTTTGTTTTTGATTGCAATGTTGTACTTTTGTACCATGAGAAAAGTTAATAAAATAAAAACTTTTTAAAAAAAAATTACATTATCATTTCATTTATATAAATTTTTATTTTGCCAAAAACGTAGAAAAAATAAGCAGTTTTGCTTAATAATTTTTTTTGCTTAATTGTTTTGTTTAATTTTTTTTACAACATACACAGATCATCATAAATGACGCTATACATCCTGTAGTGCAGATTGTTACAGTGGTGGTGATACCAAATATTATTTTATGTTTTGGGACTTATATTTTGTAAAGCTTATCAATCGTAAAAAATGTGCATTAGTGAATATTTAACTTTTTTTTTTTTTAATCCCATGTTTCATTTTGATTTTTAAATTTTAATGTACTGGCATATATTTCTATGCCAGTACATTAGCCTGTGTACTGATAGTATGCAGGTAGTTGTTCGGACATACCGAAGTATGCCCTAACAACAGGAAATTTGGTTAGAAAAATTTGGGGTCCTTCAATGGTCGCTGGACTGTCTGGCCATGGAAGGTATGTCCCTTGGTCTCCCTTCTCATTTTACCTTTAAATGCTGTGATCAGCATTGCTTCCGGCAGGTATAAGAGGTTTCTTTTAACTCTGCCGTTAGAGCAGGATGTGGATGTGTATTACAGCCGTTGCCCTGCTCCTGATTGCGCGGGCACAATTGTTGTGCCAAAGCGATCAGCATGATGTCTGTGCTCGTCATGATGCGGCAACGTCCAGCCGCTCATGACGAACATAGACATCAGGTGTCGGCAACAGGTTAAAAATCAGTTTATCTTTGCAGAGGACAAGAATCGCAAACCGTTAGCTGTGAGAAGTATCAGGTCTGTATGAGTTTTAGGCCTCTGGATGTAAATATAAATGGTCATATCCACTGACAGCAAGTAGAGAACTGAAAATGGTGAGGAATTAACCCCTTAGTGGCCAAGCTATTTTTTTGTCGCATTTCAAGAATGCACAAGATCGGCTGATTGCCGTGGCAACAATTACGGATCTCCGTGCTGCTGGGATCTGTGGTTCTATGGCCGCCACTCGGGTGGTGTTCTGTGTGTACAGAGAGTCAACTCCAAATATAATAACAAAATAAAGAGAATGATGCACGGCACTCACCCCCTTCAGACCTTCAAATGCAGCTTTTTATTCAGCAAACATTAAGGCAGGTAAAAACAGGAGACATGTGCATAGCAGTCGGCCTACGGCCGTTTCACGTCCTCCTGATGCTTTCTCAACGCCTTGAGCTGCCAGAAAAAGCAACTTTCGCTGTGAAGAACTTGATGCAACTCATTATTTGAATGGGAGCCATGCACCACCACGTTTCTCCTCCAGCGATTCTGAACCCTTTTAAGCTTTATTTACATCAGGTGCAAGTGCTCTTTAGACTGTACAGACCTGTGAACTAGCGTGATCTCTTCCTCCGTAGCCTCTCTGACGGGTAACAGGACACATCTGTTTACAAGATCATAATCCTGAAGCCTCTTGTAGGAAGAAGACAGTCTTTCTGGCACCTCAATGGCACACTCTGGGCTAATAGAAAAAAAGACAAGCTGCATGTTCAACTAGATTTACAAATGTGACATCAAAAATAAAAGAATTTAGACTAAATTCACTATGTAATCTTTACTATTCATTGGAGTAAAAGGCCCTATGGCCATTACATTATTTCCTGTTGCTTATATAGCTCCAACATATTCCACAGCGCTGTACAGATTACTTACTCATCCCAAAGCAGCCTATAGTTCATCATTTCTTCATCATAAACCAGTGCTGTGCCGGACACCATGACTAGAAAATAAACAACAAAGTTCACATAGTTATTATTTATCTGATATATTTATAAACATTCATATGCGGTTCTGATATATAGTATAGAGCTGTTACTAATGGACAACCTTAGGGTCAGTTCACACTTTGCGTAAATACTGCAGATTTTCTGAAACTGAATTTGTTGCGGAAAATCCGCAGCAAATACAGTAGCAGAAAAGTGGATGAGATAAAACAAAACTCATCCACACGCTGTGTAAATACTGTGCGGGAAAAACCGCTCAGAAATTGACATGCGGTGGGAATTTTATTCCGCAGCATGTCAATATTATTTGCGTAAACGCTGCTTATTTGTTGTGGGTTTTCCCTTATTGAATTCAATTAAGGGAGGTAAAACCCGCAACAAATAGCAGTTGTTGCGTTTTTTTAAGCTGGTTCGCGATTCCGTCTCAAAAAAATGCAACGCAGATTTTTTTTATTAAATCTTATACTTACCCAGTTGTCTGTGACGTTTCATCCCATGTGACTGCTGCAGCGGTGGTCACATGGGATGAACCATCATCCCAAGTGGCCGGCATGGATGACGTCAGAGGGCCAGCCTCCTGGGATGACACTTCATCCCATGTG
The DNA here is from genome assembly GCF_050947455.1 of Rhinoderma darwinii. NCBI lineage: Eukaryota > Metazoa > Chordata > Amphibia > Anura > Rhinodermatidae > Rhinoderma > Rhinoderma darwinii. The sequence goes on along the minus strand of NC_134689.1, from coordinate 193,204,630 downwards.
ACCACCGCTGTAGCGGTCTCCTGGGATGAAACATCATTCCAGGAGGCCGGCTAAATGCTGCAGTTTTCCGCAGCGGACATTCCAGGCGAAAAACTGCACCAGTTTGGTGCGGTTTGTTTTTTTGCCCGAAATTCCATGTGGCCCACAGTGCGGATACGATGAGTGCTTTTATGCAGCGTATCCACCCCGTGTGAATTCAGCCTTAAAGAGCGTCTCCCCCTAAAATAAAAGAGAGTAAACTGTCAAGATGTACAAAAGCGACAACTATTCACGTCTATTGTTACAATCACTGTAGGCGTTGTCTGTTGCCATACAAATGCCTGAGAAAGCTGGGTAACGATTCACACGGCAGCTGTTCTAGACAGCACATTAGTTGACATAAGAGGCTCCAGTGCTTTCATGTTTTACTTGTGGAAATGTTCTCACATATGGATTCTGTACTCCGTGTAGCAATGATCTCCGCAGAATATGCATATAATTGTATTACATCTAACATAAGAAACACAATAGACTAATTAACACACTGGAGCCAGCGGCTACTTGTAAGGCACCTACTTGTCTAGAAGCGGCGTCGGATCTCCTCGCTATAAGGCGGCAGACAAAGTGGAAGCAAAAAGACCCGTAATTGAGCTCTCTGCCGAGGAGGCAGTATATCTCAAGCAGCAGAGAGCTTCCCACTGATCAGCGAAGTCGTCTCTAGTAATGCACCCTTCATCGCAGGGCAGGGAACTGCCGTCGCCATTTTGTCGAAGACCAACTTTGGTTAGTCACAAGGTTTCCGTCTAGAATCATGAAACAAAATCGTTGTTTAAACTTCTTCGATGTTCTCCAGTACTGCCTGTTATTCGTAAGAGACCGAAATAAACGGCTTTGGTGTGTTATAAAGACACAGGGAGGTTCTCATGTCTTAAGCTAATGCAGCCAATTGTGTAATTTAGCGCGCCTATATCCAGAATATGATGACTATTATACCTGCTGTTGGTCCATACTGTCCCTTTATGTGCCTCCAATTGATACAGCGACACGCAGATTTTTTTTCTTCACATGTTAATACAGAATTTGTGAGAAAATAAATGTATCCTGTTCGAGTGCAGGCTGTATAATGGAGCAATGCTTCTATACGGTGCCTCACGGAGGCAGCACGTAGTGTGATTACGGTCTGAAATACAGACCCATCCTAATGTTAAACATGATTCTCAATGTTTTATACTCAAAGTATTGACACAATCTGTCTGTGTTAGCCTCAATGCACATTGCACGGTGGTGGTCACTACGTGTCCACACGGCGACATGTTACAGGTATTTTGTAGGATTATAGGTGTATGATTAACCAATTATAGCAGGTGATAATGATCATTATTTTCATATGTAGGTTGAAACACAGTCATAAGGCCTCGTGCACACTTCCATCACCGTTTTCACGGCCGTCTTTGACGGATCCATGTGCCCGTTTCAGCGGCTGTGCCGAGCATGGTACTGTCCAGGGTGCTGAAAGAGCAGGGTTGTTCAGCGCTAGTCACTGTACAGGGTGCTGAAAGAGTTAATGGGCTGCACTGATCGGCGGTAACTCTTTCAGCACCCTGGACAGTGACTAGCGCTGAAGAATGACCATGCTCGGTGCTCGCAAAATAAAATTTTAATGAAATAAAAAAGAAAAAAATCAGTTCATACTTACCCAGAACTCCCTGCATTTTCCTCCTGTCTGGCCTCCTGGGATGACGTTTCATCCCATGTCACCGCTGCAGCCAATCACAGGCTGCAGTGGCGGTCACGCAAGTCTGGATGACGTCAGAAGGCCGGCCTCCAGGGATGACGCTTCATCCCACGTGACCGCCTCTGCAGCCAATCACAGGCTGCAGCGGCCACATGGACTGCCGCATCATACAGAAAGGTCGGACTGGAGGAAGAAGAGGGACTCGTCACCAAGACAACGACCGGGGTACGTATGAACTGCTTTTTATTTTATTTTTATCAGCAGCCTCTTCTCTCTATCAGTGATGGATAGAGAGAAGTGGCTGCCGATTAGTGTAATATATCTGTAATGTATTTCTGCCCGCCCGGCCGTCGCTAGGCAATGGCTCCATCACACATGGACAACACACGGATGCCTCCCGTGTGCCTTCAGTTTTTTTTGACTGCCCCATTAACTTGCATGGTCCTCACCTTCACAGAATCTCGGACCAAAGTAGGACATGCTCTACTTTTGTCGGAACGGAGCAACGGGACCATCAACAAAACTGAAGTGTGCATGGCCCCATTGAAATTAATGGGTCAGGGTACTAGCCGTCAGAAAAACAGCTAGCACCTTGAAGAAAAAGACTGAAGTGTGCATAAGGCCTTAAAGGGTTTGTCCACTACCTGACTACTGATGACCTATCCACCGGATAGGTCTTCAGTATATAATCGGTGCAGGTCCGACACCTGGACCCCACAGCGATCAGCTGCTTCGGCTGCCTGCGGCCACCGGATGTCATTACATAATATGCTATGTACGGAGCCGGAAGCAACAAGACACAAGGTAGTTATACTGCATCAGTAAGGTCTCCCCCAAGTTATACTGCATCAGCAAGGTCTCCCCCAGTCAAAGATTTCAAAAGCAGACTGGGGTATCAAGATGTGCTGTTAAAGCTCTTTTGAAGAAGCACAAAAAGAAATGGGCAACATTGAGGACATTAGTACAGCAGATCAAAAACACATCGATCTTACTTCCCTTCGAAATCTGAAGATTTCCAGCAGTGTCATCAGCTGAGAACTGGCAGAAACCAGAGGGACCCAGGTACTCCCATGTACTATTTAGAGAAGTCAGGCCAGAAGTGGTCTTCATGAAATAATTGTGGCCAAAAAAACATACCTTCAATGTCTGACCAGTGGTGGTTTTCATGTTAGAATTGTGGCCAAAAAGCCATACCTTTGACGTGGAAACAAGGCCAAGCGACTCAACTATGCACGAAAACATAGGAACTGGGGTTCAGAAAAATGGAAGCAGGTGCTCTGGACTGATGAGTCAAAATGTTAAACTATTTGGCTCTAACAGAAGGCAGAATGTTCACCGAAGGGCTGGATAGCAATACAATAACGAGCGTCTCCAGGCAACAGTGGAGCATGTTGGAGGCTCCTTGCACATTTTGGGCTGCATTTCAGAAAATGGGGATTTGGTCAGGATTAATGGTGTCCTAAATGCTGATCAATACAGGCGAATATTTATCCATCGTGCAATACCATCAGGGAGGAGTCTGATTGGCTCAAAATATATTCTCCAGCAGTACAACAACCCCAAACATACAGCTAATGTAATTGAGAACTATCTTCAGCGTAAAGAAGAACAAGGAGCCCTGGAAGTGATGATATGGCCCCACACAGAGCCCTGATCTCAACATAGTTTGTCTAGAATTATATGAAGAGACAGAAGGATTTGAGGAAGCCTACATCTACAGAAGATCTGTGGTTAGTTCTCCAATATGTTTTGAACAACCTCCCTGCCGAGTTCCTTCAAAAATTGTGTGCAAGTGTACCTAGAAGAATTGATGCTATTTTAAAAGGGAAAGGGTGATCACACCAAATATTAATTTGATTTAGATTCCTCTTCTGTTCATTCACTTCATAGTTTGTTAAGTGATAAAAAAAAAAAAAACTATTAGGTTGGGCTCCCACAGTGCATATATGATACAGATTTTGTGTGAGTTTTTTAAGCCAAAACCAGGAATGGAACCTAAACAGAAGAAATATATACAGAAAGACTTTATAGGTCTGCTCTCCTGGATCCAATTCTGGTTTTGGCTTACAAAATGCAGGAAAAATCTGCAGCAAATCTGCACTGCGGGAACCCAGCCTTTATTTTTGAAACATTCTTACTTTGCAGCATTTTCCACAACTGTCTAAAACTTTTGCAAAGTACAGGCTACATTCACACGACAGTGGAAAAAAAATGGCCATTAAAAACTGATTAACTGTCAGTTTTTCATGGCCATTTCGCATCAGTATGTGTCCAAATTTTCATCCATTTACAGTCCGTCTGTCCGTTTTCAATAGCCATTTGTTATCCATTTTTCATGGCTGTTAAAAAAGGGACAAAAAAAACCCATTGACAAATGAAATCCATCCTAACCCCCTAAAAACACCACAGCGCCCATATAGATAGTGCCGCAATGTCCCTGTAGATAGTGCCATAGTGCCCACTGTAGATAATGCCCACATAGGGCCGGTCCTCACATAGTACCACATTGCCCACTGTAGATAGTGCCACAGTGCAATTTTTCTGCCTCAAACGTTTGCTGTCTTAACATAGCCTTAGGGTATGTTCACACGGGCTATTTTCAGCCTTTTTTCGGCCCGTAAATGCCCCGAAAAACAGCTAAAAATACAGAGGCTGAATGCCTCCAAACATATGCCCATTGATTTCAATGGGAAAAACGGTGTTCCGTTCCCACGGGGCGTTTTCTACGCATCGGTTTTTAAAAAAGGCCACGTAAAAAACGCCTTGTAATAAAGAACTGCATGTCACTTCTTGAGCCGTTTTTGGAGTCGTTTTGAAAAAGCCCATAGTGCCACAATGCCCACTATAGATAGTACTACTGTGCCCACATATAAGGTGACATAGTGCCCACATACAAAGTGCCAGAGCCCACATAGTGACACAATGCCCAGGTAGAGAGCGCCAGTGTCCCCTGTAGATAGTGCTACACCTGCCCTGTAGATAGCACCACCCCCTGTAGATAGCACCCCCCTGTAGGTAGCACCCTCCCTTTTTAGATAGCACCCCCCCACATAGATAGTGCCACTTTAAGTCCCTGTAGGAGCGGAATCCCTCTGATACCGCTCATAGACGGAGCACCTTATATATGGACAGTGACGTCAGGGGCTTCCTCTAAGAGCGGAATCCCCTGCCAGAGCATCAGCAGCGCTTTGGCCGGAGATTCTGCTTCAGGAGTGGCCCCTGACATCACTGTCCACCTGTGGATAGTGACACCAGGGGATTCTCCAGTGGGGGAATCCCCGGCCATAGCCTCGGCAAAGCTCTGGCCGGGGATTCTGTTCCAGGAGTAACCGCTTGATGTCCCTGTTGTAACGTCTATGGCCACGGTCTGTTGTTCTAACTTACCCCTCGACGACCACGGCCATGGACGTCCTGCTGCTGTGCTGCGTTGTCCCCCTGTGAGGCGCCGGCACTTACTTCCGGGTATTGAGCCTGTCTCCCGAATGAATTCCTGGACTATAAGAGGGTCACCACCCTTCTTATCCTCGCCTGAGCGTTGTTGTTGTTGTTGTTTCCCTTAGTCTGTCTTGCAAATGGTCTCCTAAGTTTCTTCCAGTTTCCCAGTGTTCCCCGTACCTGTATCCTGTTTCCCGTGCTATCAGTACCATCCTGGTCTACTGCCGTGCTGAGCTGTTGTCGTGTTTTGCTGCATCTCCACGCCTGTTCTACTGCACCACGCCTGACGTATACCTGATGCCTGGTCCCCGCCGAGCCTGCCTTGCTGCTGTCTACATTGCATCAGGTACCCTTTTCTGGACTATAGACTCTGTACATACCTGTTTGGCCAGCTGCCGTCCCGCTACGCGGTACAGCCCAGTGGGTCCACACCCCGTCTCGTGACACCTGTCCATATATGGATAGTGACGCCGGGGGTTTCTCCAGGAGTAGAATCCTCGGCCAGAGCGGGGTCTGGCCGCTGGGGATTCCGCTCCAACAGAGAGCTACAGTGGTGCTATCTACTGAGGGGGTCGTTGCTATCTACATGCTGGGGGTGCTATCTACTGGGGGGGTTGCGATCTTGCAATGCTCTGACCATTGTTGAAAGCCAGACATCACTGTGGATATATGGACAGTGCTGTCACGTGCTTCCCCGGGCTCAGCGCTCAAAGTAGCACTGTGTGCGGGGAGTCCTCGGCCAGGATCAGTTTTTACCGGCCATTACAAAAATTGATTCCTGAAAAACGGCCAGTAAAAACTGATCCAATGACTTTAATGGGAGCCGCCTGACCGCGAATGTAGCCTTAGGCTATGTTCACACGCGTAACAAAAAGCGGCTGAAAATATGGAGCTGTTTTCAAGGGAAAACAGCCTCTAATTTTCAGCCGTTTTTTAAGAAACTTGCGTTTTTTGGGGCGTTTTTTACGGCCATTTTTCAAAACGGCTCCAAAAACGGCTCAAGTTACATGCAGTTCTTTTTTACAAGGCATTTTTTTACGTGGCCGTTTTTAAAAACGGGCGCGTAAAAAACGCCCCGTGGGAACAGAACGCAGTTTTTCCCATTGAAATCAATGTGCAGATGTGTAGAGGCGTTCAGCCTCCGTACTTTTAGCTGTTTTTCGGGGCGCTTACGAGCCGAAAAACCACTGAAAATAGCCCGTGTGAACATACCCTAAGGCTATGTTAACATGGCAAACGTTTGAGGCAGAAAAATTTGAGGCTGATTTCAAGAGAAAACAGCCTTTGAATCCAGTCATTTTAGGAGCTGATTTTCAAAGCGTTTTTGGTGTTTGCAAGCGTATTTTGAAGTGTATTTTGAGGTATAAAATAAAGTCAGCTCCAAATAGAAGTGACTTGCCACTTGTTTTCAAGAGGCGTATTTTTACGAGGAGTTAATACAAAGAAAATCACATTCTAATTTGCTTGTTTTAAAAATTCTGTTGCTATTAGGAAAGTTCTGCTCCCCCCTTTGCTGGCTGTGACTGCATGTACACACTGAGGCAGATTTACTAAGCTTTCTAAGATTTAGACAGCATAAACTGAGATCAGGCAGTTTTAGTGTATGTGCACACACACTAATTACGTCCGTAATTGACGGACGTATTTCGGCCGCAAGTCCCGGACCGAACACAGTGCAGGGAGCCGGGCTCCTAGAATCATACTTATGTACGACGCTAGAAGTCCCTGCCTTGCTGCAGGACAACTGTCCCGTAGTATAATCATGTTTACAGTACGGGACGGTTGTCCTGCAGCGAGGCAGGGACTTCTAGCATCGTATATAAGTATGATGCTAGGAGCCCGGCTCCCTACACTGTGTTCGGTCCGGGACTTGCGGCCGAAATACGTCCGTCAATTACGGACGTAATTAGTGTGTGTGCACATACCCTTAAGATGGCGCACAGTGTATAATAAATTTGGCGCGTCTTGCTAGATATCTAGATTCATACAAACGCTTGTTTGGCTTTGTTTTCGTTTACCACACTTTGGTGCATTTTAGGCCACACTCCTTACCACTAAACCACACCCCCTTTATCTAGACACTTTTTAAAAGTGTCTAAAGAGGCGCAAACATCTGTTCTTAAATTAATCTAAAATTTTGTGCATTTTTTTTACACATTCTAGATGCAGACACCTCAATGTAGCAACAGCTCAGCCCAAACATTGACAACCCCCCATATAATGTAAAGAGAACAGCTCTTTATAGCAGTCAAATGACCTTGTCAAATGGCTGCTTCATCCAATATATCTGAGGCTGTGTTTGGAAAGCGACAGATCTATTAGCTGCCACGTGGTACAGTCACGTGGCCACTGTACGGAATGGTGGACCATACAATATACGTCCTGGTGCAGGGACTGAAATATGAAGGGGGCTCACGGGCTGAGCCCGCTCCATAAGCTGCTGGTGTCAGTTGTGTATAACAGCTGACACCCGGGACTAATGGCCAGGAGCAGAGAGAACTCTGATCCAGGGCGTTTAACCACTTAGATGCCGCGGTCACTATTGAGCTAAGTGGCTAGAAAGCGGGGGATGGCCCCCTTCGACATTCCATCGCTCCCCGCTATTGACACGATCGCGGGTTGCCAATGGATAAATCCCATATACTGTATACCCAGATTAAGGGCTCATGCACACATCAATTAATTTCTTCAGTGTGCTATCTGTTTTTTTATTGGGCAACACACAGATTTTTTCATTTCTATGGGGCCACGCGCACATCTGGCTTCTTTTGGCGGATCTATGTGCCCGATCCGCAAAACTCAGGGAATGTCCTATCTCTATCAGATTTTGCGGATTAGTCTCAACCATTCTAGTTTATGGGTCTGTTAAAAAAAATGGACTGCACACAGAAGCCATGTGTATGCAGTCTGTTTTTTGCGGATCTGTTGCCAGGCGACACCTGGGTGGACATATTTTCCCAGCATGCCACACATTATGGATGTTGAGAGCTATTTACTAAGGCGTGGGATCAAGTTATGGGGCACTCTGTTAGATTGCTACCATGATCGTTACAAAAAAGATGTACTCTGGGAGGAAGTAGCAAAATAACTATTACCGCAACATTGAGAATGAGGGAACCATGCACAGGTGCAGAAAATTGGTAAGTAAATTTCCACCCTCACCTTTGCTGCCATGTTCTTTTGATGCCAATGCAATTGCTAAATGTTTAGGGGTCCGATTCTCGGCTACCCCGCTGATTAGCTGTTTTGAAGGGGCCGCGGCGCTCGTGCTGCTTTTGCTGTGAATCGCTGACATACTTGTAGCAACAGTTCACACTATTGCATAGGGATGGGACAAGTTGGTGACAATTTTTCCTCAATATATTCATTTGCACTGCAGCTGTAACTCAATAGTTAAAATTAATCCATAGCACTACAAAAAGTCTAGGTGTAGCCCTGGCCTTATTGTTAAAGAGGCTCTGTCACCACATTATAAGTGGCCTATCTCCTATATAAGAAGATCGGCGCTATAATGTAGGTGACAGTAATGCTTTTTATTTAGAAAAAACAATCTATTTTAACCCCTTCCCCCTGCTTGCGTTCTGGGCCCTAATGTCCAAGCCATTTTTTACATTTTTCCATTGTCACATTCGAAGAGCTATAACTTTTTTATTTTTGCGTCGGCATAGCTGTATAAGGTCTTGTTTTTTGCGGGACGACTTGTAGTTTTTATTGGTACCATTTGAGAGTAGATGCGACTTTGTGATCACTTTTTATCACATTTTTTTTAAGTCAGGATTAACAGAAAACAGCAATTTTTCCATTGTTTTTTATTTTATTTTTTACGGCGTTCACCGTGCGGGTTAAATAATGTAACAGCTTTATAGTCGGGGTTGTTACGGACGCGGCGATACCAAATATGTGTAACTTTTTTGCTTTATTGTAGTTTTTTTTAATAGTAAAGCATTTTGTAAGGGGAAAAGTGGGTTTTTCATTTATTTTTTTTTCACTTTTTTTTAAAATTAACTTTATTAAACTTTTTTTACTTTTATACTAGTCCCACTAGGGGACTTAACTATCCTCCGATCGCTATTATAATACACTGCAATACTTTTGTATTGCAGTGTATTACTGTCTGTCCATTTAAAACGGACAGTCATCTGCTAGGTCATGCCTGCGGCATGATCTAGCAGGCATTCGCTCCAGGCAGACCTGGGGGCCTTTATTAGACCCCCGGCTACCATAGAAGACACAGACACTCGGCGATTTTATCGCCGGGTGTCGGTGGGATGAGAGGGAGCTCCCTCCCTCTCTCCAAAACCACTCAGATGCGGTGCACGCTATTGTGCACCGCATCTGAAGGGTTAAACGGGTGAGATCGATACTAATATCGATCTCACCCGGCAGAGCAGGGACGCCCCCAGCCCTCAGCTGCCTCTGGCAGCTGAGAGCAGGGAGATTTGACGGCTCCCTGCTCTGTTAACTTTATTCTACAGCAGCGCCGTGGAATAGCGGCGCTGTAGAATAAAGCCCATTAATGACCGCCGTGAAAAGGCTAATCGGCGGTGATTAAGGGGTTAAACCACTTTATGAGCGATTTTTAGCTTTATGCTAATGAGTTTCTTAATGCCCAAGTGGGCGTGTTTTATTTTAGACCAAGTGGGCGTTGTACAGAGGAGTGTATGACGCTGACCAATCAGTGTCATACACTTCTCTCCATTCATTTACACTGCACTAGCGATATAGTTATATCGTTATGTGCAGCTACTTACACAAACACTTACATTACTGCAGTGTCCTGATAATGAATATACATCACTGCCAGCCTGGACGTGATGTTTATTCAGAATCCTGACACTTCTGAATCTTTTCTGTGAGATTCCAGCAAGGCAAGCGTAATCTCGTTTGAAATGACAGGTTACATTGTAATCTCGCGAGATCTCGCTCATAAAGTGGTTTAAAATAGATCGTTTTTCGAAATAAAAAGCACTACTGTCACCTACATTACATCGCCCATCTCCTTAGGCCTCGTGCACACTTCCGCTACAGTTTTCACGGCCATTTGTGACGGATCCGTGTGCCCATTTTAGCTGTGGTGTGCACTCCCGTGTGCACTCTGTGTTTCCGTTTCCGTGCCCCGAGCATGGTACTGTCCAGGGTGCTGAAAGAGTTAATGGGCTACACTGATCGGCGGTAACTCTTTCAGCACCCTGGACAGTACCATGCTCGGTGCACAAAAAATAAAATTTTAATGTAATAAAAAAATAAATAAATAAATTTCATACTTACTTTCCTCCTGTCCGGCCTCCAGTGATGACGTTTCATCCATGCCGCCGCTGCAGCCAATCGCAGGCTGTAGTGGCGGTCACACACGTTAGGATGACGTCAGAAGACCGGCCTCCAGGGATGACGCTTCATTCCACGTGACCGCCTCTGCAGCCAATCACAGGCTGCAGCGGCCTCTGCAGCCAATCACAGGCTGCTGCGTTAGAAAGGAAGGCCGGACTGGAGGAAGAAGAGGGACTCGTCACCAAGACAACGACCGGGTACGTATGAACTGATTTTTATTTTATTTTTAATCAGCAGCCTCTTTTCTCTATCAGTGATTGATAGAGACAAGTAGCTGCCGATTAGTGTAATATTTCTGTTATGTTTATCTGCCCGGCCGGCCGTTGCTAGGCAACGGCTCCGTCACACACGGACGGCACACAGATGGCACACGCAGAGGCGTAGCTAGGTTCTCCTGCACCCGGGGCAAAGATTCAGATTGGCGCCCCCCCCAACTTATTTCCCGACATCTCCTTCCCCCTCGCCATGTTTTCTTTTCCGACCAATCAATGAGATGTAATTTTTTTTTCACAATTTTTTTAATGTAACTCGAGTATAAAAGCATTTCTACATTTTACAAGCGATATAGTTCTATAATGTAATTAACATAAAAATAAAGTAAAAGAAAATAAATTAAAGAGGCCACACACAGCCCCCTGTAGATAGTGCCACACACAGCCCCCTGTAGATAGTGCCACACACAGCCCCCCTTGTAGATAGTGCCACACACAGCCCCCCTTGTAGATAGTGCCACACACAGCCCACCTCCCCCTTAGTAGATAGCGGTACCACTCCCCCCCCCTTGTAGATAGTGCCACACACAGCCGGCTTCCCCCCTTGTAGATAGCAGCACACTCCCCCTCCTTGTAGATAGTGCCACACACAGCCCGCTGCCCCTTTGTAAATAGCGCCACACTCCGCCCCCTTGTAAATAGTGCCACACACAGCCGGCTTCCCCCCTTGTAGATAGCAGCACACTCCCCCTCCTTGTAGATAGTGCCACACACAGCCCGCTGCCCCTTTGTAAATAGCGCCACACTCCGCCCCCTTGTAAATAGTGCCACATTCCCCCCTTTTAACCCCTTAACGACCGCCCACCGTCTTTTGACGTCAGGCGGTGCATGTACTCAGTCTACAACGACGCCTTTTGGCGTCGCTGTAGTAGAGGGGGTTTAGCGGCACCTTGGTGAAGTCTGCACTAAAAACCGGCTGTAAGTAACAGGTCCGGTTCTTAGTGCAGCCATCAGGACCTGCCGATTTCGTCGTAACAGCATGTGACCGCTGTGACAGCCAATCACAGCGGTCACATGCTGTTACTGTGTACAGAGCCGCCAGGAGTGTCTAAATGACAGCTCCTGCTCTAAGAACGAGCTGTTGCTACCAGCTCTGTTCTTAGAGCAGTCATCAGGAGCCAATAGTATTGGTTCCTGATCTTTTGTGATCACTATGAGATCCAATCATAGTGATCACTACAGTAAAATAAAAGTAAAAACATGTTTCTGTTTCTCCTCACTCTGTTCTAGCTGTGGAGAGAAACAGATACAAGTGTGTCAGTGTCCCCACACAAAATCACTTGTTCCTCACACACAGTTTAAAAAAAACAACAAAATTTTTTCAGTATTTTATAGTATATAGTATATACAGATATATATAAATATAAGTATAGTTACTGTATATACTATAAACGACTTTGTTTTTAGGGTACGCTGTTAGACGGCGTGTATGCTGTTAGACGGCGTAGTGTGCTGTTCTGGGCTTGGGTTTACTGTTTGTGTTAGGCGTAGGGTTTAGGTTTAGGTTTGAAAAAAAAAAAGTTTAATTCCTTTAGTGTTCTTAGTTGATTAGTTGATCAAAAATTTTTTTAACTGCTAGTTCCATTTATTATTTGCGGTTTAGACTGTATAATCATTATGGCTGCCAGAAGATACAGCGCTGAGGAAGCCTATCAGATGCTATGCTCAGATACGGATTCTGCATCTGAAGTTGAGCTTTTAGTTGAAAGCGACAGCGAAAGTGTCGCTTCAAGGGATTCTACGGATATGAGACCCAGCACCAGTGATATCGGAGACGGTGCAGTTGCCACAACGTCCGTTCAAAGTGCAGCCCCTGAAATTGCACACCCCACCAAACCGATTTAGTGTGGGAACCCACAAGTTTATTTTCTCCCACCATAAATGACTTTATTGCTACTCCTGGCATAAGTCCCAATGTCAGTAATTTTTCACCACTAAATTATTTTATTATTTTTATTACGGACCAAGTTTTGGAACATTTTGTGCCTGAAACAAATTTGTATGCAAGGCAGTACATTGCAAATAAGCCTTCGTCACCTCATGCTAGGTTGTGGAATCCCACAAATGCAATGGAAATAAAAAAAAATTTGGACCTCACCCTTAACATGGGAATTATAAAAAAACCCTCTATTAGGTCATATTGGGCATCAAGCCCTATACATGCCACCCCCATTTTTTCTGGCATTATGTCACGCAGCAGGTACGAAATACTTATGCGATTTCTCCACTTTAGTGACAACCTACAGGCACCCCCTTCCAGCGACAGAAGCCGTGACCGGCTGTATAAATTAAGGCCTTTGCCAAATTTTCTTAATTCCTCCTTTTTAGGAGCATATACCCCATAACAAAATTTAGCAGTGGATGAATCGCTAATGAACTTCAAAGGGCGTCTCTCATTCCGCCAATTCATACCCTCAAAAAGTGCAAAATACGGGGTAAAGATCTACAAATTATGTGAAAGCACTACTGGCTACACATGTGCATTTAAGATCTACGAGGGTAAAGACAGTGAATTTAATCCACCAGGGTGCCCTCCAAATATTGGTACCACTGGTAAGATTGTGTGGGATTTAATTGGCCCTTTCCTACACAAGGGGTATCATGTATACACTGACAGTTTTTATACCAGTGTGCCATTGTTTAGCGCCCTTCATTGTGCCAACACCGGAGCCTGTGGCACAATACGCAGGAATCGCAAAGGTTTCCCACGTCAACTTGTGGATAAAAAACTACGAAAGGGGGAGTCATGCACTTTTCAAATTGAGAAGATGCTGGCTTTAAAATTTCGTGACCGCAAGGACGTCTACATGATCAGCACTATCCATACAAGTGCAACAGCAACTATTAGAGAACGTGGGGCCTCTGCAGATAGACAAAAGCCTGTGTGTGTCATCGGCTATAACAAATTCATGGGTGGGGTAGATTTGTGCGACCAGATGTTACAACCTTATCTGGTTAAAAGGAAAACCAGAACATGGTATAAGAAAGTGGCAATATACCTCATCCAGGTTGCAATGCACAATGCATTTGTCCTGTACAAAAAATCAGCGGGCAGGGCTACATTCTTTGAATTTCAGGAGAAAGTGATTGAAGATCTCCTATTTCAATCTGCAGACCAGAGAGTAATCCATGAGTCAGAGGATGTACGCCGACTTGTTGAAAAACATTTTTTACACCCCATCCCTTCAACACCTAACCAAAAATACCCCAAAAAACGGTGTCGGGTCTGCAGCAAATGAGGACAGCGAAGTGAGTCAAGATATTATTGTTCCGCTTGTCCTTCCAACCCTGGTCTATGCATAAGTCCCTGTTTTGAAATCTATCATACCGTCGCACATTACAAATTTTCTTTTGTGAGCTATAAAAGTTAAAATGCAGGATTTATTTAGGATTTTTTTTTCTGTACACCTCTTTTTTTTTTTAGGAGATGCCAAAATTTAGGGTTCTTTTAGAGATTTCTTTTTTTTTAATCACTTTTTTTGGGAGGGAGGGAAATATACTTTTCTAGATTGAGTCATTTTGGGATATAACCCAGTTATATAAAGTGGAATAAGGCCCTGAAATTCATTCAAGATAAAAAAAAATCTTTTTATTCTGAGGATTTCTAATAAGCGAGCTGTTCCTTATCAATACACTATGGGCTTTATTACAGTTTTGTTCGGGTTTTTGGTGGACCTCTTACACCCGACAATACTTCTAGAAATAGCGACATTAATTTGGGGAGTAGTGGTCCTTTACTGTATCTATACATACGGTGTGGGACACTGTCCCTTTATATATTCTACAGGTGATTGGTTGTTTTGTGCACATGGCGGTTCCTACCTTGCCGGGCAGGGGCTTGTTATGGTGTACCGCGTCACTTGGCACATTCGTCCCTTATATAGGGATTGATGGAGCTAAAGAGACGTTGTATGACCAGTCACTTTGAATAATAAAGTCATTACAGCCCTACAAATTTTCTTTCATCCTGTGAACATGCTCTAGTTTTCCACATAGCTGGATACATTCTTCCTCCTTTTTTTTTGGATATATTGCCTTTTTCCGCCAACAGTTTAATACATTTTCCCACTCTAACTTACTATATATCAGAGCGGGTTGATATACATAATGTCTATGGACTGACATGATTTCAGGACAGCTGCTTTCTTAGCATGACATAGTCATAGGGTGTAGAAACTGTTAGGGACATATATTTCTCAATCTAGAAAAGTAGAATCCTCCCATTTTCAAGCAAAATGTGTGTCCTGAAAGCCTCTGGGTGCTCCCTTCCTTTTGGGTCCTGCCGTGTGTCCAGGAAACACATTAGGGCCACAATGGGGATATTTTTGAACACAGGAGAAACAGGGTGATACATTTTCTGGTGCATTTCCTTATTCTCATGTCCTCTGTACAAGAAATCTGACCTTAAAATGACACATTTGTGAAAAAAAGTGAAATAAAATTTTCTTTCCACCTGCTTTGCATTCATTCCTGCGAAAACTGTGGGGTCAAAATACTTAGTACACACCTAGATGAATACCTTAAGGGGTCTAGTTTTCAAAATGGGGTCATTTATGGGGAGTTTCTATCTTTTTGGCAGCTCAGTGCCTCTATAAATATGTAATGGGACCTGAAACATTTTCAAGCAAAATGTGTGTCCTGAAAGTCTCCGGGTGCTCCCTCCCTTTCGGGCCCTGCCGTGTGTCCAGGCAACGCATTAGGGTCACAATGGGGGCATTTTTGAACAGGAGAAACAGGGTGATAGATTTTGGGGTGTGTTTCTTCATTCTCATGGTCGCTTTACAAAGAAATCGGTCTTCAAAGTGATACTTTTATATAAAAAGTGTTGTTTTTTTTTATTTCACCTGCTATGCATTAAATTTAGCAAAAAACTGTGGGGTCAAAATACTCACTACAGTCCTAGATAAATACCTTAAGGTGTCTAGTTTTCTAAATGGGGTAGTTTATGGGGAGTTTCTATCGTTCTGGTAGTTCAAAACCTCTCCAAATGTACAGTGGGGCCTAAAACATTTTCAAGCAAAATATGAGACCTGAATGCCTCCGGTTGCTCCCTTCCTTTCAGTCCCTGCCGTGTGTCCAGGCAACGCATTAGGGTCACAATGGGGGCATTTTTGAAAACAGGAGAAACAGGGTGATATATTTTGGGGTGTGTTTCTTCATTCTCATGATCGCTTTACAAAGAAATCGGTCTTCAAAGTGATACTTTTATATAAAAAGTGTTGTTTTTTTTTATTTCACCTGTTATGCATTAAATTTAGCAAAAAACTGTGGGGTAAAAATACTCACTACAGTCCTAGATAAATACCTTAAGGTGTCTAGTTTTCTAAATGGGGTTATTTATGGGGAGTTTCTATCGTTCTGGTAGTTCAAAACCTCTCCAAATGTACAGTGGGGCCTAAAACATTTTCTAGCAAAATATGAGACCTGAATGCCTCCGGTTGCTCCCTTCCTTTCAGTCCCTGCCGTGTGTCCAGGCAACGCATTAGGGTCACAATGGGGGCATTTTTGAAAACAGGAGAAACAGGTTGATAGATTTTGGGGTGTGTTTCTTCATTCTCATGGTCGCTTTACAAATAAATCGGTCTTCAAAATGATACTTTTATGAAAAAAGTGAAATTATATTTTTTACGCCTGCTTTGCATAAATTATTACAAAAAAACTGTGGGGTCAAAATACTTACAACACCCCTTAATAAATACCTTAAGGGGTGTAGTTTTCAAAATGGTGTCACTTGTGGGGGTTTCCACCATTCTGATACCTATGAGCCTCTGAAAACCTGGCTTGGTGCAGGAAAACAAAATGTACTTCAAAATTTATAAAATGATTACTAAATTTTAAGTCTTCTAAATTGCTAAAAAAAATATGTTTTTTTTTTCAAAAGTGCTGCCAAAATAGAGTAAACAGATGGAAATATATATTTAATAAAAAAAATTGTACAGTATATATGTATGTACATATGTGACAGTTAAAAATAGGGAAAAATTATAATTTTTACAAAATTTCTTTAATTTTTCTATTTTTTTATTAATTTCCGCAAATCGTATCAGTCTACTTTTACCACTAAAATAAAGTACAACATGTGACGAAAAAACAATGTCAGAATTACTTGGATATTCAAAACTTTCGCAGAGTTATTCTGTGATAAAGTCAGACTTACCAGATTTAACAAATCTGGCTTGGTCATTAAGGTCTTTTCAGGCCCGGTCATTAAGGGGTTAAATAGCGCCACACTCCCACCCCTTGTACTTAGTGCCACACTGTGAACAGACCGGTGAGCGGTAGTCTACCGCTACCACTCTCCGCTCTGCCTGGTGTGACTTACCGGAGGAGCCGAGGAGGTCATGCGGCGCAGGCAGCGGCGGAGTTTCTTCTGACTAGGGTCGGTGACAGCCAGGGCCGGCCTTAGGTTGGATCGCCCCCTACACAAACCAAAAATGAACCACATATATAGACACGCTGGAACATATATACTGTACATACATAAAGACAGATATTTAGACATACAGGCAAATATACATACACACATTCTGGAATACATACATACAGGTAAATATATAGACGTACAGACACATATACGCACACACACCGGCAGATAAATACACAGACAGGGACATATACAAATACATAAAAGGCACATATATACAAGCACAAAGACACATTCACAAACAGACCCATATATACGCACACAGGCACATATGTACACAGCACAGATAATGTAGTAGATGTTACCTGCTGTCCTATGTAACAACACAGATAACACACAGTGATAATGTTCTGAGTACAGATAATGTAATTATGTTACCTGCAGTCCTATGTAACCCCACAGATAACACATAGTGATAACCCTCTGAGTACAGATAATGTAGTAGACGTTACCTGCAGTCCTATGTAACACCACAGATAACACAGTGATTACACTCTGATTACAGATAATGTGGTAGACGTTGCCTGCAGTCCTATGTAACACCACAGATAACACAGTGATAACTCTCTGATTACAGATAATGTAGTAGATGTTACCTGCAGTCCTATGTAACACCACAGATAACACAGAGATAACTCTCTAAATACAGATAGTAGTGTTACCTGCAGTCCTATGTAACACCACAGATAACACAGTGATAACTCTCTGAGTACAGATAATGTAGTAGCTGTTGCCTGCAGTCCTATGTAACACCACAGATAACACATTGTAGCAGAGCTGAGATTGTAATTTAGCACAATGTGTTATCTGTGGTGTTACATAGGACTGCAGGCAACAGCTACTACATTATCTGTAATCAGAGTTATCACTGTGTTATCTGTGGTGTTACATAGGACTGCAGGTAACACTACTATCTGTATTTAGAGAGTTATCTCTGTGTTATCTGTGGTGTTACATAGGACTGCAGGTAACATCTACTACATTATCTGTACTGTGTAGCGAAGCTGAGATTGTAATTTAGCACACAGTACAGATAATGAAGTAGATGTTACCTGCAGTCCTATGTAACACCACAGATAACACAGAGATAACTCTCTGAGTACAGATAATGTAGTAGATGTAAGAGACAAACACATGCAGAGACACAGACAGACAGAGACACACACACACACACACACACACACACACACACACACACACACCTTAACATATACACATACAAACACAGAGACACACATTACACACTACACACACAGACACTCACCATGTCTCCTTGCTAACAGCATCACAGGTCAGGACGGGCTGTGGGCAGAGCTTCCTCTCTGCTACTCGGTAGAGCACAGAGTAGAGGCAGAGCTGGAAGGCTGCAGCACGGGAGTTAACCTGTCTCCTGACATGAGTCATCGGACCTCGTTTCACTGACGTGAGGTCAGGTGACTGGACTGGTCCACTCCCTGGCCGTCACAGACCCCAGTCAGAACGCCGTAATGTCCTGGCTCTTCCTAAGCTGCTGCAGGTGTCCGACATACGGGGCGCCTATCAGCAGCGATCAGCTGCTCTTCGGCGCCCCCCTTCCCTACCACCGGGTTGCGCCCGGGGCACATGCCCCGCCTGCCCCCCCTAGCTACGCCCCTGGGCACAAGGATGCCTTCCGTGTGCCTTCAGTTTTTTTGATGGCCTCATTGACTTGCATGGGCCTCACGGTCACGGAATCCCGGACCAAAGTAGGACATGCTCTTCTTTGGATCGGAACGGAGCAACGAGACCGTCAAAAAAACTGAAGTGTGCATGGCCCCATTGAAATGAATGGGTCAGTGTGCTAGCCGTCAGAAAAACGGCTAGCAACCTAAAGGAAAAAACTGAAGTGGGCATGGGGCCTAATGTAGGAGATAGGGCACTTATAATGTGGTGACAGAGTCTCTTTAAGGGCTTATTCAGATGAACGATGTAAAACTCGTCTGTTTCATCAGGGAAAAACTAACTATTTTAAATCACGCCTCATGCACACGACCGTGTGTGCCGTCCGAGTCCCGTCAGTGATCCGAGGAAAGATAGTACATGTTCTATCTTTCCTCGGATCGGAGATTCGGACCATTTTTCACAGATCCGATTCACCCGCTAAAGTGAATGGGTCTGTGAAGACTATCGGGTGCCAGTCGGATGCCGTCAAAAACGGCCCGAATGGCACAACGGTCATGTGCATGATGCTTCAGAGTTTAATCAGTGTTGTGTCAGAGTGCGTTCAGTATGTCAGTGTGTGTCAGTGTGGTGGTACTTTCTGCTTTTTTTTCAACATCTGCTAGCATCCCATCAGTAACAAACTGATTTCACTCGGATAGCATTGTCCCTCTTGCACATGACTGAGTGCCAAGTGGCACCCGATAGTTTTCACAGACCTATTAATTTCAGTGGGTGAATCGGGTCCGTGAAAACGACTCTCCGATCCGTGGATAAATAGAACATGTCCTATCTTTCCACGGGTCATGGACAGGATTCAGACGCCACACACGATTATATTCAAGAGCCCTTAGGCCTCATGCACACAGCTGTAAGGGTTTTTACTGTCCACAAATATGAATCCGATACTCATCCACAACTGTTCGCAATTCTGGAAGCGCCCATAGACTTCTATGAGCGAGTCCGTGCTGCAATTACGGACAAGAATAGGACATGTTCTATATTTTGAGGATCATTTCTACGTCCCTGACACACATCTGTGAATATACGGAAAGGTGTCTGTGGCCTATAGAAATGAATGGGTCCATAATTTCATCCGTAATTATTCACTGACCCATTTACTTGAATGGGCGACTCTAGTGCGAGAATTGGACCAAGCTAGTGCATGCTGCAACTTTCTCTGCACGGACCAACCGTTAGAACAGTAAATCGGACATCTGAATTGGCCGATTGACTTTAATATGTCAGTTGCACACTCAAACATCACACGCACGTGAATATCGTTCGTCTGAATAAGGCCTAAAGTGTATAAAATTATATTTTTTACATTTCCAAATTCTTTTCTCTGACTGTTCTAACACTGCATTAGCATTTTATAAATAATAATATAAATAGTAATCCCAGCAATATAAGAACATTTTCCAGTACATCCCTCATGACAGCACCACAGGAGGTTTCCCTATTGACCTCTATAGGGACAGGAAGACAGAGAGGTTGAAATGCCCCTCCCACCACCCACTTGCTAGTGTTCTTCCTGTCTCTACAGGGTCAGGAGCAGAGAGACATCGCTCCTGGATAAACTGGGGCTGGGGGCGAGATTGGGGAGTCCGTGCACACCCCCTTCTTTTCCCCCTAGGTGCCTAGGCTAATTACCTCTCTAACGAGAGGTCCCTTATATTCCCAACCAAAGCACCTACCTTAGGAATCCTAGGCTGGGTTCCGGTAGTGTGCGGGTTCGGGATTCCCAAGCCTGGCTTCGGCCAGGGCTGCGAGACCATACGAGGACTGGGAGCTCCATAAATTGGGTAGCGCCAGTGATATCCTCGTGTGCGGCCCCATAGCCGGAAGTGTTGAGTCGCTGGCTATGACACAGCCGCATATCATGGAGTAGCCGCGATCGGAAATGACGCCAGGCTGCTTCCGGTCCGTGGCCATCTTGGAAGGTGGGAAATTCAAAACGCCCGCATTTGAAGGGACCCGCACAGGTATGTGGTTAGAGCTAATACCTCTAACGTGGGATTATATATACAGCCTTAAAGCATATATCTTCTTGTTTGAATATTGCATTTGCCTGTTGCTTGTTGCGGTGATGGAACTACCTGGTTCTGACGGAATTCCAGATATGTCCGAGGGTCATGTAAGTCTCTCCCTTGGGGTAAGGGTTAGGACACCGTATGTAAGTAAACCTTACTTTACCTGCCTTTGTTTTCTGTAGGATAAAGATTCCTCTCAGAGACAGACTGACCCTAAAAAGAAAGCTACTAGAATTGCACAAGAAACAGTTGTGCCAAGACTGTATCGCAAAACTACTAAAAGAGGAACAGCCTACGTTTATGTCTGAACTTAGGGCTATTATTCGTGAGGAAGTGAGTCAGTCAGTAGCCTCCCTCGCCCCTCCTCCAGAAACTCTGTCACACTCCCAGGCAAAAAGGCCACGGACTGAAGTAGAACATAAATGGTGCCCGTCTTCTCAGGGGTCTGACTCTGAGCAGGAGTGTTATTATTTATCAGTAGGTGAATTAGAAGAAGGAGAGGAACTCTTACCTTCAACCTCATCTACACAGGAGAAAAACATTTTCTTCTCATCGGAGATGTCTGATACTTTAATCCAGGCAATACGGGAGACAATGGATATACCCCCGAAGAAAACCAATGGATATACCCCCGAAGAAAACCAACCCCATACCATCCAGGATGAAATGTTTGGGGGCCTGACGGAGAGTAAAACAAAGATTTTTTCGGTAAACGAGAATTTCAAGAAAATGGTAACGATAGAATGGGAGGATTCAGAAAAAAGTCTCTTCATTTTAAAAGAATTTAAAAACAGACTTCTCTTTGACCCAGAAGACACGAAACCTTGGGATGAGATCCAAAAAATTGATGTCCCAGTGACTAGGGTTGCTAAAAAACCCGCAATCCCCTTTGAAGATTCCTCTCAGTTAAAAGACCGGAAGGCAGACGGACTGCTGAAAAGAGCTTGGGAATTCTCATCCGCTTTAATCTCTACAAATATCGCGATCACATCTGTAGCAAGATCAATGTTTATTTGGTTAAACCAACTGGTGGCTCATTTAATGATGAAAACATCAAGAGAAGATATATTAGAATCTCTACCCTTACTGAAAATGGCAACCGGATTCTTGGTAGACGTTTCAGCCGAATCCATTAGATTTGCTGCTATGAATGTGGCTCTGTCAAATGCTACTAGAAGAGCATTATGGCTCAAGATGTGGTTAGGAGACACGAAGTCTAAAAACAAACTATGTTCCATCCTGTTTACAGGATGTCTGATGTTTGGTCCTCTCCTTGATAACATGCTGGAAAGGGCAACAGATAGGAAAAAAGGGTTTCCAGAAGAGAAACCTAAAAAGACCCCTAAGTTTTGTAAGTTTCACCAACATAGGGAAGCAACATTACAGAACTTCAGAGGGAAAGGGAAGTCCGGTCGCTGGAGTTACCCCAAAGGGGGAAGAGGTGGAGGATATCTCCTCAACCCCAATAACTAATTTCAGCCCTCAAAGCAATGACGCCAGGAGTGTAGGAGGAAGGCTCCTACATTTTTATTCCAACTGGACAAGAATAACCCAGAACCCTTGGGTTCTACAAATTATAGAAAAAAGGTACAAAATAGAGTTCTCCTCCATTCCACCAGAAAAATTTCTATTAACCAAGTACCAGTCAAGAGGTCTGCATCAATTCCTCATCCTGGACGTCCAGAAATTGCTACAGTTAAAAGCGATTGCTCCAGTACCCCACAACGAAAGATTCAAGGGCCACTATTCAAAAATCTTCTTGGTCAAGAAACCAAACGGTTCTTACAGGATGATAATCAACCTGAAATTATTGAACAAATGGGTGAAATATCGCAAGTTCAAAATGGAGTCTATCAGATTGACTACTCCTCTAATAAGTAAAAAAGCATCAATGTGTACGATAGATTTAAAGAATGGGTACTATCACGTCCCTATCCACCCAGTTTACCAGAGATTCCTCAGATTCGCGATTCAGAACGGTCCTTCCGTTCTTCACTTCCAATTTGTCTGTCTCCCCTTCGGCATTTGCTCCTCCCCCAGAATTTTTACAAAAATTATGGCAGAGATTATGGCATTTTTAAGAAGTCAATGCATATTGATTATCCCATATCTAGACGATTTCATGCTGACAGCAGATACTCCGTCTATCCTAAACAGCCATCGGTTTCAGGTTCTTTCCCTACTACAGGAATTGGGATGGATTATCAACTTCGAGAAGTGAAGTCTTCCTCCCCAAAAATAGAAGATCTTCCTAGGAGTGCTGTTAGAATCCTCCCTCCAACATTCCTTCCTCCCCAGGGAGAAACAAATACTTCTACTGACCGAAGTGAGGACATTTTGGGGAAAAAGCACCTGTTCCATAAGGGAAGGAATGCGGGTGTTGGGATTGATGACGTCTTGCATCCAATCCATTCCATGGAGTCAATTCCACTCCAGACCCTTACAGAATCTAATCCTGTCCCAGTGGGATTGAAAACAGGACTCCTTAGATTCAAGGATTCAGATTCCCGAAACAGGAAAGTCATCTCTCCACCGGTGGCTCTGCCCAAACAACATAAGCAAGGGGGTCCCATGGAAAACTTGTCCTTATGTAGTAATTACCACAGATGCCAGCAAACATGGCTGGGGGTTGATGGTCCAAGACAAGCATTTCCAGGGCATATGGCCTGTTCAGCTGAAGATTATGTCCTCAAACTTCAGAGAACTAAAAGCCGTATGGGAGACATTCATAAAAGCTGGCGCCCATCATAAAGGGGATGCATGTAAGAATCTTATCGGGCAACATAACGGCAGTGTCCTTTATTCGCCATCAGGGGGGGAACAAGACACACTCATCTTCCGGCCCTCTCTGCACAAATCTTCAGTTGGGCAGAAGAAAATGTCCTATCGGTCTCTGCAGTCCACCTAAAAGGCTCATAGAATCTATCAGCAGACTTCCTAAGTCGAAAAAAAATAGACCCCGGGGAATGGTCCCTGAACAAGGACATTTTTCAGTCCTTAACCCGAAGGTGGGGCTATCCCCAAATAGGCCTATTTGCCACGAGAAAAAAATCCCAGGTGGAGACATTATTCTCCTTAAATCTCAAAGACAACCCATTGGGGGTAGATGCATTATCCCAACCCTGGGACATGGATCTAGCCTATGCATTTCCTCCATTTCCTCTAATACCAGTGGTATTAAGAAAAATCCAGGAAGATTTGACAAAACTTATCATCATTCTTCCCTATTGGCCAAAAGGAAGCTGGTTTCCAATCCTAAAATACCTAGCATTGGAGGACCCTATCATGCTCCCAGTCAAGAAGAACCTTCTCTCCCAAGGTCCCTTATACTTTCAAGGAATAGAAATTCTGAAGTTGTAAACTTGGATCCTGAAAGGCAGATCCTGAGAAACCATGGTTTGTCAGACGAGGTAATTTCAACTATCTTACTAAGCCATAAAGAAGTTACCTCGAAAATCTATCAAAAAATTTGGAAGAAATTCTGTTCCTGGTATGGAGTTCCAGGACCAGACCCCTTTCTTCCCAACATCGCTAAGATGCTAGATTTCTTACAATCAGGATTCAGAAAAGGGCTTAGCCCTAGTACTTTAAAAGTGAAATTTTCAGCCTTAAGTAATTTTTTCAATACTCCTTTAGCGGAACATAGGTCGATCAGAAGATTCACTCAAGCAGTTTCTAAATTGAAGCCTTCCCTAAAGAAATCAGTACCTACCTGGGATTTAAATGTAGTGTTAACGGCTCTTTGCGATCCTCCCTTTGAGCCTCTCGACGCAATTAATATGAATTTCTTAACTCTAAAAGCTGCATTTCTAGTCGCTAATCAGCAAGAAGGATAAGAGAAATACAATCTCTTTCGGTCATAGAACCCTACCTAAAAGTACAAGAAAACAAGATCATTCTAAAACTGGATCCTTCCTTTATTCCGAAAGTATCTACTACCTTCCATACAGAACAAGAAATAATTCTACCTTCGTTTTGTCCAGATCGTAAGGACCAACAAGAAGAAAAATTCCAATGCCTGGTTGTCAGGAGAACAATTCTTCAGTATCTGGATAGAACCTCCTCCTGGAGACAAGATAAAAATCTATTTGTCCTGTATTGGAGAAAGAATAGAGGAAAGAAAGCCTCAAAAGGCTCTCAAGCGAAATGGGGGAAAACTACCATACAAGAAGTCTAAAAGTCCCAAGAACTCTGTACCCCACAAGACATTAAAGCCCATTCAACAAGGGCAGTCTCGGCATCCTGGGCGGAAAGAAGAGAAGCCTCTATGGACCAAATCTGCAGAGCTGCCACTTGGTCAAGCCATCATACGTTTTACAAACATTATAGGCTAGATGTTCTGTCAGATACGGATTTAAGTTTTGGACGGAAAGTCTTAAAAATCAGTAGTCCTGCCCTGAGCATTATAATCTGGTATTGCTCCTGGGGTGCTGTCATGAGGGATGTACTGGAAAGTAGATATTAGACCTATCGGTAATTGTATTTACAGGAGTCCATCACGACAGCACCCTTATATTCCCTCCCTTTATTAAAATTTGGATTTGTGCAAGTAACATGTCAGTTATTATCCCTAGAAATAAAATAGGGTTGCATCCATCCTGGTGTAGTAATTGAAAAACACTGGCAAGTGGGTGGTGGGAAGGGCCTTTTAACCTCTCTGTCTTCCTGTCCCTACAGAGGTCAATAGGGCAACCTCCTGTAGTGCTGTCATGATGGATTCCTGGAAATACAATTACCGGTAGGTCTAATTCCTACTTTCAAAACTAATAGGCTCTTTTATTTAGACGATTATTTGATGTGTTCCTCTATTTGTCTTGCAATTCGAATGATATCTCTTCTCATATTTTCATTCCACATATGAAAGCCGGGCATGTTTTCATCTTCTTTGAGTGGATATGGATTGATCATCCACTTAAGTTACTATAGTTACTGTTGTAGTGTTACCTTTTCACTCTTTCACAGGCTATAGGTCTATTTTTATTAGCTGTGTTTTTGTTGCAGCTTTTCTTCATTCCAGATATTCTCACAATTATGAAATTATTCATTAACCTTTTAATGTTTAACTGTTCTTTGGCTTTTCATAACTGTGTTGCTCATATGTATGATATACAGTATGGTTTCTACAGTAATTGTATTGTCTCACAAAGACACCCCCTTTTTAAATGGTGGCCATAACGGTAATCGGCTGGTTGCCACTAGTACTATAAGGGTTAATTCAGACTTTGCTGTTGAAGTGCGGTTAAAACCTCTTGGAAAAACCGTATACAAATCCCGCATGCGTTTTTACCACAAATTGATGTGTTTTTCGGATGTGGTTTTCCAATTCGGTTTTAACCGCACCTCAACCCCAATGTCTGAATTAACTCTAAGGTGAAATGCACATGAAGCGTATTACATGCAGGTTTGCTATGCAGATTTTCCAGCATAATGCAGTACCAGCACAGTAAATAAGATTTCAAGTAATTTCATCTACTTGTTGCGGAATTTTTCCTCATGTAAATTGACCTGCAGTACATATTTCTAAATCCTTAGCATGTCAATTTATGTTGCGTTTCCGGCTTCAATTTGTATCTGACAAGTTTAAAAAAAAAACGCACCAAAATTCCGCAGCATAAAGCTATAAGGCCATAAGCCGAAGGCTATATTCACACGACAGTAAAAAAAAAAGGCCATTAAAAACTGATTAGCAAATCCGGATTGCACACAATAGCTTGCGGGGTGTGAACATGTAGTCAGCACCAAAATAGAAGTGCCTAGCATGTAATAAACACCCCACACATTCACAGCTGCTAGGTGTGCTGGCAAAATATTTGAATGGGTTTGCCTGCCACAGATATAAAAAGACCACTTCCCAACGCGTTTCTGCACCAAGTAGGGGAGCGTCCTCAGTGGTATATCTTGTCTTATTAATCTTTATTGGTAAAGGGCCGGTCAGCATGTATTATGCTGTTTAAATTTCAGTTACGGCACGTATGAGACATCTGATGTCGTAACTGAAATTTTAACAGCATAATACATGCTGACCGGCCCTTTACCAATAAAGATTAATAAGACAAGATATACCCCTGAGGACGCTCCCCTACTTGGTGCAGAAACGCGTTGGGAAGTGGTTTTTATATCTGTGGCAGGCAAACCCATTCAAATATTTTGCCAGCACACCTAGCAGCTGTGAATGTGTGGGGTGTTTATTACATGCTAGGCACTTCTATTTTGGTGCTGACTACATGTTCACACCCCGCAAGCTATTATGTGCAATACGGATTTGCTTGCCAACGCCTGTAGCTGATTTCTTTGGCAACTTTTGCCCTACATTTTTTAATAATGAATTTTGTTTAATAAAATTTGTTTTAATACGTTTACACAGGCAGTTCTAAATATAAGTCAATACAAGTGAACGTATACCTACCACACCCATATTTTTGTGAAATAAAAACTGATTAGCTGTCAGTTTTTCATGGGCGTTTTGCATCAGTGTGTCTCCAAATTTTCATCCATTTCCAGTTCGTCTGTCCTTTTTTAATGGCCGTTTGACATCCATTTTTCATGGCCATTAAAAAAAACTGATGAATTTCATTTGTCAGGCTTTTTTTGTCCCAACCCCCTGAAAACACCCAAAGGAAGGTCATTGTCATGATTGTTTCACAGCCCCACTGTATATAATGGCACACGGACTCCCTGTATATGATGCCACACAGACCCCCTGTATATGATGCCACACAGACCCCCCGATGATGGCACACAGACCCCCTGTAGATTATGGCACACAGACCCCCTGTAGATGATGGCACACAGCCTCCCTGTAGATAATGGCACACAGCCCCCTGTAGATGATGGCACACAGCCTCCCTGTAGATGATGCCACACACACACCTCTCCAGAGAAAGCAATCTTCCGGACTGTCTCTGTAAATTCAGGACAGTCCCGAAAAATTTGCTACAGTATACAGCAATGCCCCCTGTGCTAGCGCCACACTACCCTTGTAGTGAGCGAGCGCAACAATACCCGACATATATACTTCCGCCTGAATTCCCTATATACTCACCGATGCAGTGCCGTCTACTTCACGTGTGGCCTCTCGTCTTCACGGGTTCTGCGAAGGCGGCGCGATGACGTCATCTCATCGCCTTCGCAGAACACGTGAGACTAGAGACCACACCTGTAGAGGACGGCACTGCATCGGTGAGTATGTGTCATCGTGCCGCCGATAGCTAGCAAGGGAACCAATAGTTCCCTTTCCTCTTGAATCCCCATGTCACAGATCCGTATTTAATGGTTGTTACATGTATTGACAGACGTTAAAAACTGATCCATTGACTTCTATAGGGGACGTCTGGCCGTTAAAACGGCCAAAAATAGGATACGTCCTATTTTTTGACGGCCAATATTCACGGGCCGTTAAAAAAACGGCCGTGGGAATACACCCATAGAACATCATTGTTCTGAAAATGGCCGTCACACGGCCATTTTTTAATGTCGTGTGAATGTAGCCTTACACTAATGCAAAATGGCCATGTAAAAATGGACAGTTGATCAGTTTTTAATGGCCATTTTTTCACGGTCGTGTGAATATAATGTTTCTCTCTGCTTTAGGCTACATTCACACGGCAGTGAAATTTTTTTTTGCATCAGTGTGTCTCTAAAATTTCATCTATTTCCAGCCCGTTTGTCCATTTTTAATGGCCGTTTGTCATCTGCTTGCCATCCGGTTTTTATGGCCGTTAAAAAAAAAGGATGGATGTCATTTGTCTGGTTTGGTTTGTTTT
Source organism: Rhinoderma darwinii (assembly GCF_050947455.1). Classification (NCBI taxonomy): domain Eukaryota; kingdom Metazoa; phylum Chordata; class Amphibia; order Anura; family Rhinodermatidae; genus Rhinoderma; species Rhinoderma darwinii. The sequence goes on along the minus strand of NC_134689.1, from coordinate 193,175,984 downwards.
GTCCCAACCCCCTGAAACCACCACAGTGCCCATGTAGATAGTGCTGCAATGTCCCTGTATATAGTGCCACAGTGCCCACTGTAGATAATGCCCACATAGGGCCAGTGCCCACATGGTACCACAGTGCTCACATAGTGCCACAGTGCCCACCGTAGATAGTGCCACAGTGCACACATTTAAAGTGCCAGTGCGAAATAGTGCCACAGTGCCCACTATAGATAGTGCCACAGTGCCCACATAGCACCACAGTGCCCACATCTAAAGTGACATAGTACCCATAGTGCCACAGTGCCCATTGTAAATAGTGCCCACATAGTACCACAGTGCCTACTTATAAAGTGACAGTGCCCACTTATACCGTGACATAGTGCCCACATATAACAAGCCAGTGAATGTTAGGCTGGGTTCACAGAACCTATTTTCAGGCGTAAATGAGGCGTATAATGCCTCGATTTACGCCTGAAAATAGGGCTACAATACGTCGGCAAACATCTGCCCATTCATTTGAATGGGTTTGCCGACGTACTGTGCCGACGACCTGTCATTTACGCGTCATCGTTTGACAGCTGTCAAACGACGACGCGTAAATTGACTGCCTCGGCAAAGAAGTGCAGGACACTTCTTTGCAACGTAATTTGAGCCGTTCTTCATTGAAGTCAATGAAGAGCAGCTCAAGATTTACGAGCGTCACAGACGCCTCGCATAATGCGAGGAGGAGCTTTTACGTCTGAAACGACGCAGCTGTTTTCTCCTGAAAACAGTCTGTCTTTTCAGACGTAAAAGACAGTTCACGTGTGCACATACCCTTATCAGCCACAGTCCGCCCTTCACCTCATCCTCTCATCCAATAACATGTGGGGGCTGAGGAGAGGTGCAGAGTTGCAAAGCCAGCCATACTCACTCGTTAGACACGCTCTCTGTATCGTGGTCCACAGGGTCGTGCGCTTCTCCTCTGCAAGCTCTGTTGTGAACTTGTGATATTCTGCACACAGGGGCGGATATAGGATTGAAATCTAGGGCAGGGGTGGAAAAAACACAAACTGTGAAAAGACCATATTTTCCACCCTCCTCCCCCTAACACCACCTCTATTGAACTCTGCCACCTGTCAACGGAAAAATCATCTGTCAGAAGGAAAAATGTTTCCCGATGAGTACAAGAAAGCCTCACCTGGGAATTACACTTTCTTTTACTCCACAATGGGGACATTTTTTTCCCTCTGGCGGATGACTTTTCAGTTGACAGGAAGCAGAGTTACATGAAGGGAAATTATTTTCCCTTGACCTCTAGTTTCTATTGTAGCGCAGGGGAGAAAAAAGTATAGGTTTTATATTTTTAATACTGCTAACTTTTATTTTTTTGCTATGTTCGGCTGGACCATTTAGACTAAGTCATAGATTAGTTGGACTACTTCGATAATGTAAGTTTTTTTAAATAAAATGGTGAAAGAGGTTTGTGTGGGGGAGTTTTTATTTCAATAAAAAATGTTTTCTTATGTCTTTGTTTTTTTTAAATTATATTACCACCTTTGTAATGGCGTGACGGCATCCATAGTAAGGCAGGGCTTAGCGTTAGCCAGTGAAAAGGCTAACAGTAACCCCCCCCCCATTATTACCCCATTACCCACCGCCACCAGAGGTGCCATTAGAAGGCTGAGAGGGACAAAAACCCAAAAGGACCACGGTTTTTTGTTTTCCCACGCTGGTAATGCTAGCCTGCTGCTGCTGTGTTGTATCTGGCTGGTTATGAAAAATGGGTGGACCCCACGTCGTTTAAAAAAAAATAATTAAATAGTTGAAAAAAAACTACGTGCGTTCCCCCTAATATTTCATGACCAGCCAGATACAACATAACAGCAGCAGCCTAGCATTACTAGGATGGGAAGGGCCTGTTTCTGTCTTTTCCCAGCCTGATAATACCAGCCTTTGGCCACCCCAGTGCTCGTCCATCACTACAGATGGTCGGGTACTGGATTGCACCCGGCATCCCTGGTGGTGGTGGGTCCCAATGTAATAATGGGTGGTTAGTGTCAGCCTTTTTACTGGCTAACGCTAAGCCCCGCCTTAGTAGTGGACGTCAACAATCAGACAACTGACATTACTAAGGTCGTGATAAAGTATTAAAAAAACAGAAACAAAATATTTTTTTTTATTGAAATAAAAACTCCCCCACACAAACCTCTTTGACCATTTTATTTAAAAAAAAATCATGAAGTGTAAATCATCGACGTAGTCCAACGAATCCTTGACGTAGTCCAAACGGTCCAGCGGAACCTGCAAAACAAAAATTTGCAATAGGAAAAATAAAAAAACGTATACTCACCCACAGGAGTCTTATGTCTTCACCCCTGTGCCGCGATAGAAAATAGAGGTCAATAAACTGTCATTTCTATTGTGGCGCACAGGACCTAGAGATGCGCCAAAAATATTAATAGATAATTCTGGCCCATCTGGGAGGTCCTGTGCGCCTGAAAAAGCTAACGCAAGGACTCCTCTAATAAAAATGATAACACATTTCTTTTAAAGTGTAACTACATTTTTAATAACTTTTGACATGTCACACTGACATGTCAGAAGTTTTGGACGGTGGACGTCCGAGCACTGGGACCCCCACTGATCGCTAAAATGAAGAGGCAGAAGTCGTTGGGTGAGCGCTGTGAGTCTTTGAGCCCATACACTGATGCGAGAAAAGCCAATCAGAAACGAAGCGGCACAGCGCTCACCCGAGCACTTCTGACGCTTCATTTTAGTGATCATTGGGGATCACAGTGCTCTGACCCCCACCGATCAAAACTTCTGACATGTCAGTGTGATGTGTCAAAAGTTTTTTTTGAAAGTTTATTTACATTTTAAAGGAAAGGCGTTACAATTTGAAGCAGTCCGACCCCCCCCCCCCCCGCCCCCTTGCACTATAATAACTACTGAGGATGCTATGGGGGTAATTATACTACATGGGGGGGTCTGAATTTCCGACACTGATGGCTCTGTGGGTGGGAGATATCCCCCCCCATAGAGCTCTCAGCAGTCAGTCAGATGCTCTGGCCCCCTCCCTTACAGTATAATAATAACTACTGAGGGCTCTATGGTGGGGATTATACTGTAGGGGGGCTGAGCATCTGACTGACCGCAACACCCCCATAGAGCCCTCAGTAGGTAATATACTGCAAGGGCAGATCAAGCAGGGTCGGTGTAATGACCGGGGTAGGGAAACGGACAAGTGAGCCCTAATCTACCCGCCACTCTGTCCCTGCCTACTTGCAACGACCCGCCCTAGGCGACGGGGTACAACTGGGCGGCTGTCCCTACGCTCAGTAAGTGCACGAGACAAACAGACAAGGGAACACAAAGCAAAGGGAAAGGGGCAGTTGCCCACGGCAACACCGTGAGCAACAAGAGAGGTGAACGAGCCGAGTCAAACCAGGAGTGCACGAGGTACCAAACGCAGAGCAGGAGAGTAGTCAGTAAGCCAGGGTCAGTATGGAGCATGATCAAATAGCTAGAAGCTGTAGCTGGGCCAGGAAACCACACGAGAAGAATCACAAGCAAAGGAGGAACAGGAAAGGCAGGTATAAATAGACAGAGGGCGGGAGCTAGCTCCGTCTGGCCAGGCTGCGATAGGCTCTCCCACTCCTAAGCCTGCCATCCTGAGTGGTGGAAGATGGAGTCAGTCTCAGAGACATAGACTCAGGTGCAGACTGATTACCTATGGGAGTATACACAGAAGTTGTGCCTGGCAGATCCTTTACAGTACCCCCCCTTTTATGAGGGGCCACCGGACCCTTTCTAAGTGGACCTGGTTTATTGGGGAAACGAAGGTGGAACTTCCTGACCAATACCCCAGTGTGAACATCCCGGGCGGGTACCCAAGTCCTCTCCTCAGGCCCGTATCCTCTCCAATGGACCAGGTACTGGAGGGAGCCTTGGACCATCTTGCTGTCCACAATCTTGGCCACCTCGAATTCCACCCCCTCAGGGGTGAGAACGGGAACAGGAGGTTTCCTCGAGGGAACCAAGGACGGGGAGCAGCGTTTAAGGAGGGAGGCATGAAACACGTTGTTAAAGGGGGTGAGGTAATAGCGGGACTCTGGTTAGTGACACCCACTATTACTACCGCCTTTATAAACAGGGTTACTAGGGTTATGCCTAGTTCCCCTACCTTTTCCTTATACTAACGTCGATCTAATTGCTTTAGCGGCTACTCAAGGGAATAGTAAATAAAGGTAATATTTCTTAACATACAGTAATCACTCTCATATGTATAATACAGTAATTAATCACAGTACAGTATAAACACGGTATCAAGATATTATACCGCCACCCACTTACATAAACATACACAGAATACAGTTACGTTACAACAAAATAAACATAAGTTACTTGTGATTCTCACACGCTCTCTATCTCTATCCCACTCCCTCCTAATATAACTTTCCCTATACACTAAGGGTTAATACGGGATAAGGAGGAACAAGGGGACAGCAAGGGTTAACTCAGGGACTCTGGGACAGCAGGGGTTAACTCAGGGGTGGCAAGGGTTAACTTAGGGAGAGCAAGGGGTTAACTTACTCGGAGAGCAAGGGGTTACTCAGGGAAGCAAGGGTTAACTCAGGGACAGTAGGGACAGTGTCAAGGGGTTAACTCAGGGAAGCAAGGGTTAACTTAGGGAGAGCAAGGGGTTAACTTACTCAGGGAGAGCAAGGGGTTAACTCAGGGAAGCAAGGGTTAACTCAGGGACAGTATCAAGGGGTTAACTCATGGAAGCAAGGGTTAACTCAGGGACATTAGGGACAGTAACTCAGGGAAGCAAGGGTTACAGCAGGAGGAGACAGGGAGAGACAGGGTTAAGTGTAGCTTCTGCTACACTTGATACTTAGCATGACTTTGTGGAGCAGCAGAGGCAGCAGCAGGAACCCAGGTCTTTGGAGGAGAGAGAGAGAGAGAGAGGTGAGCCGTCGTCGGTGGTATGCGAAGGCAGCTCTCAGCTGATCTTCTTCAGCTAGCTTCTGCTCCTGAGCGTACCGACGCAGGGCTATTTAACCCTGTCGGTACGCTCGCAGCGGGGAGTGTGGCGCTTGCCCCAGGCTAGCATGGGTCGGCATGGTGATAATGTATCACCAGCTGACTCATGAGAGCCCGCACGAGACAGTCCGTGCGCGCGGGAGACTTGAAATGGAGACAGGGGATAACTATCCCTTGTCTCCATGATTTCCTAACAAAGCAGGGACATGCTAATTGTCCTGCTCTGCTTCCAACCGTATTCATGACCAGGGCTGTTGTTGTTACAGCCCTGGCTCATGATACATTATATGTACTATACATACACATATATATTATATATATGTGTATATATATATATATATATATATATATATATACACACACACACTGTATACATACATACTATATATACATATATATATATATATATATATATATATACATACATATATGGACACTTCCCTTTACACACGTCGTGTATTCGAAAAGATGGGGGCAACTCCAGTCGGAAGGAGACAGGATTGAGGACTTCAATGACCTTATATGGCCCAATAAACCGGGGAGCAAACTTCTTGGACGGGACCTTAAGGCGCAAGTTCCTAGACGATAACCACACCAGATCCCCGACCATAAACAAGGGGTTAGCAGAACGTCTCCTATCAGCCTGAGTTTTTTGTACGCTCTGGGACGCCTCTAGGTTCTTCTGAACCTGGGCCCAGACTGTGCACAGTTCCCGATGAACGACCTCTACCTCGGGATTGTTGGAACTACCAGGTGAAACGGAGGAGAACCGTGGATTAAACCCAAAATTACAGAAAAAGGGGGAGACCCCTGACGAGTTACTGACCCGGTTATTAAGGGAAAATTCAGCGAGGGGAATGAATGAGACCCAATCATATTGACAGTCAGAGATAAAACACCTTAAATATTGTTCTAGAGATTGATTAGTCCTCTCAGTTTGGCCATTAGTTTCAGATTGGAAGGCAGAGGAGAAGGACAGATCAATCTCCAACTTTTTACAGAAGGCTCTCCAAAACAATGAAACAAATTGTACCCCTCTGTCCGAAACAATATTGACAGGGACCCCATGGAGATGCAGGATGTTTGACAAACAAGGTAGCTAACGTCTTGGCGTTGGGTAGTTTCTTGAGGGGCACAAAGTGGCACATCTTACTGAAGCGGTCTACTACCACCCACACCACCGACTTGCCTTGAGATGGAGGCAAATCGGTGATAAAATCCATGGAGATATGGGTCCAAGGTCTCTGGGGAATGGGCAAAGAACGTAGTAAGCCCGCTGGTCGGGACCTGGGAGTCTTGGACCTAGCACAAACCTCACAAGCGGCGACCTAGGCCTTAACGTCTTTAGGCAACCCAGGCCACCAATAGTTTCTGGCAATGAGGTGTTTGGTACCCAGGATGCCTGGATGACCAGATAGTGCGGAGTCATGATTTTCCCTGAGTACCCTTAGCCGGTATTGCAGGGGAACAAACAACTTGTCCTCAGGAAGGTTCCCGGGAGCTGAACCTTGATCAGCCGCAATTTCAGAGACTAAATCAGAATCAATAGAAGAAATGATTATACCAGGAGGCAAAATACAAGCAGGATCTTCCTCCGAAGGAGTGCTGGCCATGAAGCTACGCGACAGTGCATCAGCCTTAATATTTTTAGACCCAGCCCTATAGGTAACCAAAAAGTTGAATCTGGTAAAAAATAGCGCCCATCGAGCTTGCCTCGGGTTTAGCCTCCGGGCAGATTCTAGGAAAACCAGATTCTTGTGGTCGGTAAAGACCGTTACCTGGTGCCTAGCCCCTTCCAGGAAGTGGCGCCACTCTTCAAATGCCCATTTTATGGCTAAGAGTTCACGGTTGCCAATATCATAGTTACTCTCAGTGGGCGAAAACTTCCTGGAGAAGTAGGCACAGGGACGGAGATAGGTGAGGGACCTGGTACCCTGGGACAAGAAAGATTAAATATCCTACCCTTAGGAAGCTTAGCTCCTGGTACCAATTAGATTGAGCAATCGTATTCTCTATGAGGAGGTAACACTTCGGAGGCCTCCTTAGAGAAAACATCAGCGAAGTCCTGAACAAACTCAGGTAGCGTGTTCACCTCCTCAGGGGGAGAAATAGAATTAACAGAAAAACATGCCGTCAAGCATTCATTACCCCATTTGGTAAGCTCCCCAGTATTCCAGTCAAACGTGGGATTATGCAACTGCAACCAGGGAAGGCCTAAAACCAAATCGGACGATAAACTCTGCATCAACAGTACAGAGCACTGCTCCAAATGCATGGAGCTAACAAGGAGTTCGAAAACAGGGGTATGCTGTGTAAAATAACCATTAGCAAGAGGAGTGGAGTCGATACCCACTACCGGGACAGGTTTAGGCAAATCAATCAAAGGCATAGCTAGAGACATAGCAAATTCCACAGACATGATATTAGCAGAAGACCCTGAATCCACAAAGGCACTGCCGGTAGCAGACTTACCACCAAAAGAGACCTGAAAGGGAAGCAAGATTTTATTACGTTTCATATTTACGGGAAATACCTGTGCGCCCAAGTGACCTCCCTGATGATCACTTAGGCGCGGAAGTTTTCCGGCTGCTTATTCTTACACCTAGGACAGGTGTTCACTTGATGCTTGTCATCCCCACAATAGAAGCAGAGACCATTCTTCCTGCGGAACTCTCTACGTTGTCGGGGGGACACGGAGGCCCCGAGTTGCATAGGTACCTCCGAGTCTTCCGTGGAAGAGCGAAGCAACGGGACCTCGGGAGGCATCATGGGGGAGTCAGAGGGGAAAACACAAAAACTTTCAAGCTGTCATTCCCTGAGACGTCGGTCAAGTCGTACCGCTAAAGCCATAACCTGGTCTAGGGAGTCAGAAGAGGGATAGCTAACTAGCAGGTCTTTCAGGGCGTTCGATAGACCCAACCTAAACTGGCACCTCAAGGCAGGGTCATTCCACCGAGAAGCTACGCACCACTTCCTAAAGTCAGAACAATACTCCTTAACAGGTCTCTTACCCTGACGTAAGGTCACCAGCTGACTCTCGGCATAGGCAGTCCTGTCAGTCTCGTCATAAATGAGTCCGAGAGCAGAAAAGAAACGATCAACGGAGGAAAGTTCAGGGGCGTCAGGAGCCAAGGAGAAGGCCCACTCTTGGGGCCCTTCCTGGAGCCGGGACATATTTATACCCACCCGCTGGCTCTCAGAACCAGAGGAGTGGGGCTTTAAGCGAAAATAGAGCCTACAACTCTCCCGAAAGGAGAAAAAAGTCTTCCGGTCCCCTGAGAACCGGTCAGGCAACTTGAGGTGGGGTTCAAGAGGTGAGGTGAGGGGCACTACCAGGGTAGCATCAGGCTGGTTGTCCCTCTGAGCCAGGGCCTGGACCTGTAGGGAGAGGCCCTGCATTTGCTGAGCCAGGGTCTCAAGGGTGTCCTTAGTAGTGTCAGGGACCAGGGTAGACTAGGTATATGGACTTGTGATTATGTACTGTCGGGGTAGGGAAACAGACAAGTGAGCCCTAATCTACCCGCCACTCAGTCCCTGCCTACTTGCAACGACCCGCCCTAGGCGACGGGGTACAACTGGGCGACGGTCCCTACACTCAATAGGTGCACGACAGACAAACAGACATGTGTACATATACACACACACACACACACATACGCACGCGGCATGTATACATATACAGACACATGAAAATGCCTTCATAGAGGAGGTGAAACGTTGTGGTTCCATGTTGGATGAATAAATTCACTTTATATGAGTGCTGCTTCACGTTCTCTTTTTTGGATACCATATACAGACACATATATACACACACATACACAGACAGACACAAAGCTTGTATACATATACAGACACATATATACACACACACACATACACAGACACAAGGCATGTATACATATACAGACACATATATACACTGTGAGACAGTGACAGGTAAAGTTATTGAGGGAAGGTACATTTCTCCTAGAATCCTGTCATATATATCCTAGGCTCCAGGGAATGAGTATTTTTTTGCAATAGAAAGCTCTAACTTTCCAATCTCGGCTTAAGGAAAAGCCGGAAAAAGGGCATGGAGTTGGATTGGGGAAGAGCAGGACGGGTTCCCCAATCCCTAGTCCATCTCTGTTTGTAGGACAAGGCTGCTGCTCAATTAGCTGCACCTGCAGCCTGTGTATAAAAAGGTGCAGACACAGTGTGTGAAAATCCCCTCCCCCCGACTCAGACCGGTGACTACTAAGCATGGAGTAGTCTGTATTCTATGTGTGTTACTTTGTGTCCAGTGCCTGGTAGGAGGGCACTTGGTATAGTTAGATAATATCTTGTTTAATTAGTGCTCAGACGACCCCTTCGCCAAACGGATATCTGCACTATTTTCCTACAGTATGTTTTTTATTTACAATACCTTTAATTTTTTTTAAATTATTATTTTTTTCCGTATAGGGACCTTAACTTTAGATCTTTTGATTTTTATGTAATAATGTCACGGACAGTGATTACGGGCATGGTCGTGTACAGGGGGCCTAATTGTTTTGCATACATACTTGTAGCTATTATCTCTTAAGATTAGTTCTTTTTGGTGTGAGCATAAGAAAGACTGCTAGCTTAAAGAGGCTCTGTCACCAGATTTTGCAACCCCTATCCCCTATTGCAGCAGATCGGCGCTGCAATGTAGATAAGAGTAACGTTTTGTTTTTTTAAAAACGAGCATTTTTGGCCAAGTTATGACCATTTTTATATTTATGCAAATGAGGCTTTCTTAAGTACAACTGGGCGTGTTTAAAGTTATGTACAAGTGGGCGTGTATTGTGTTCGTTACATCTGGGCGTTTTTTACTTCTTTTACTAGCTGGGCGTTGTGAATAGAAGTGTATGATGCTGACGAATCAGCATCATCCACTTCTCTTCGTTAACGCCCAGCTTCTGGCAGTGCACAGACACACAGCGTGTTCTCGAGAGATCACGCTGTGACGTCACTTCCTGCCCCAGGTCCTGCATCGTGTCGGACGAGCGAGGACACATCGGCACCAGGCGACACAGGCTACAGTTCATTCTGCAGCAGCATCGGCGTTTGCAGGTAAGTCGATGTAGCCTCTGTCGCCTGGTGCCGATGTGTCCTCACTCGTCCGACACGATGCAGGACCTGGGGCAGGAAGTGACGTCACAGCGTGATCTCTCGAGAACACGCTGTGTGTCTGTGCACTGCCAGAAGCTGGGTGGTAACGAAGAGAAGTGGATGATGCTGATTCGTCAGCATCATACACTTCTATTCACAACGCCCAGCTAGTAAAACAAGTATAAACGCCCAGATGTACACACACAATACATGCCCACTTGGACATAACTTTAAACACGCCCAGTTGTACTTAAGAAAGGCTCATTTGCATAAATATAAAAATGGTCATAACTTGGCCAAAAATGCTCGTTTTTGAAAAAAAAAACACGTTACTCTTATCTACATTGCAGCGCCGATCTGCTGCAGTAGGAGATAGGGGTTGCAAAATCTGGTGACAGAGCCTCTTTAAATGATGAGATTTAACAATGATTAACACAGGAGGCACTCAATGCTAGACTTTTCCAAAATGAAATGTGTGAGGTTATTAGTCTATCAGGTAAATATATGTTAATTGTTGGCAATCAGATACTACTTTGCCAGTGTTTAGATATTAATGTATTAATGTATTCCTCAAGAACCGGATGGCTGTGTGACGGTTAACATGACATGCCACATTGACAAACTTTAACTGATTGTAGCGTGGCTGTCACAATAATTTATGTCATGCATAAATAGCACATATCTTTAGACATCCAGTGAATTCCATCAAAGAGAACAAGACAATTTGTGACTGTAGTGTTTCCATCTGCAGAAATTATTTGTGACCCATCTGTAATTGTGTACAGCAGAACTGCAAGATTCATGTGGACTTGAAGGGGTTGTGGAGTTTTAGCAAATTAATGTTATATTTAGTATAATTAAAAGTTATACAAATTTCCAATATACTTTCTGTATTAATTCATCACGGTTTTCAAGATCTCTGCTTTTTGTTATTCAGTAAGAACATTAATTCATTACTTCCATGGTTATGTGATGACACACAGATGCACGGCTCATTACAGTTACAGTATGTGTATCAGAGCTATGGCTTCTAACAAGTCCATCACATGACTATGGCATACTTCCCAACAGTCCCGAATTTACAGAGACAGTCCCAGCAAATTACTGTCCCGGGACTTGTCCTGGCAACTGCTAAATTCAATTGTGTCTGAGTCCTCAGGACGCAGATACAATTGAATACTATGGCAGAGCAGGAAACTATCTGCTTGCTGCTCTGCCATTCACTCCTCCTGGAGTGCCGGAATCCCCGGCCAAAGCATTGTCGACGCCCGGGCCGGGGATTCCGCTTATAAACGGAGCCCCTGACTTCACTGTCCATATTAGGGCAGCATAATCCTCGGCCAGAGCATTGCCGATGTTCTTGCCTGGGATTCAGCTCATAGAGGGAGCCACTGATGACGTCACTGTCCATATATGGACAGTGATGTCAGGGGCTCCTCCTGGAGTGCCGAAATCCCCGGCCAGAGCATCGGCAATGCTCTGGCCGGGGATTTTGCCACAGGACTTGCCCCGCCCTGATGCTCAGAGAGAGATACTGGCCACTATAGTACTTAGCCAAACTAGTGCAGATGTTTTCGTTCGTTTATTTGTATGCAGAAATTCTGGAAAGCCACACCCCATCCACCAGATAAGCCACACACCATAATACACACCCTTCAAGGATGACACACCCTAAGTGTCCCTGGAAAAAAATTAAGATGTTGGCAACTATGCTATGGCCAGAACTTTATTTACTGGAAGTAAACAATTAATGCTCCTTCTGAATAACAGCAGGCAAAGTTATTGAAAACAGTGAGGAATTATTACAGTTAGTATATTAGAAAATTGTATTACTTTTGATTAAGCAAAAATAACCATCTTTTTCTGTAAGTAGACTACTATCTTATGTCGTGCGGCCACAAGTCGCCCTAGCCTTAAAGTGTAGCTAAACGTTTGACAAACTTCTGACATGTCATAGTGACATGTCAGAAGTTTGGATTTGGTGGTGGTCTGAGCACTGAGACCCCCACCAATCTCTAGAACGAAGCAGCTGAAGTGCTCGTGTGAGCGCTCAGCTGCTTCGTGTCTGTTCGGCTTTTTCCGGAAAGCCAATGTATCGGAGTACGGGCTCAAAGACTTTCTATTGAGTCCGCATACCGATACATTTATTTCCGGAAACAGCCGAACAGACAGGAAGCTGCTGTGCGCTCACACAAACACTTCAGTTGCTTCGTTCTAGCGATTGGTGGGGGTCTCAGTGCCCGGACCCCACTAATCCAAACTTCTGACATGTCACTATGACATGTCAGAAGTTTGTCAAACGTTTAGCTGCACTTTAAGTAGTGACAGACATACGTCTGATAGTTTAGTTATTAAGGATAACTTACATTTTAAATGTTGCAGTGCGATGTGAGTGCTGGGAGGAAACACTCTGGCGTATTCATGTTACCTTTATTCTGCGGGTCAATACAATTCTGGCAATACCAAATTAATAATTCTTTTTATCTTTTACTACAAAATAAAACCAATTTGTGTAATAAAAAAATAGTTTTGTGTCACCATATTCTGAAACCCATAACTTTTTTTTTCATTTTTCAAGTGATTGAGCAGTGCGAGGGCTTGTGTTTTGCAGGGCAATCTGTAGTTTGGTCTCATTTTGGGGAACACACGACTTTTTAATCACTTTTTATTCCATTTTTTTGTGGGAAGCACGTTTACCAAAAAACAGCAAGTATTGCTTTTTTTTTCTGTGCTTTTACGACCCAGACAATTTTATCTTTTAAGTTTTCGTTTTTTAACCCCCGCCTTACAAAAGCTATAACTTTTTATTTTTCTGTAAATAGAGTGGTGTGGAGAAGTTATAGTTTCCATTGGCACCATTTAAAGTACCATATAATCTACTGGGAAACAGGAAAAAAATTGTTTGTGGGGTGTAATTTGAAAAAAACTCAATTACTCCATTCTTTTTGGGGTTTTGTTTTCATGGCTTTCACTGTGCGGTAAAAACGTCAACTAGACTTTTATTCTGTGGCCCAAATGATTACGGTGATATCAAATTTATATAGTTTTTTTTATCATTTTACTACTGTTACAAAGAAAAAACTATTTGTTAAAAAAAAATTGTTCTGTCACAACATTCTGAGAGCCATAACTTTTTTCTTTTTTCGTCGATTGGGCGGTGTGAGGGCTTATTTTTTGCGGGACGAGCTGTAGTTTTTATTGGTACCATTTTAGGTACATACAATTTTTGGATTACTTTTTACTTCATTTTTTTTTGCGCTAAGTGATTTTGGTGTTTTAATTAAAAAAAAAATGTAGGCCATTCATAGTGCGAGTTAATTAATGGTATATTCTAGTAGTTCAGACTTTTATGGACGCGGCGATACCAATTTTGTTTTTTGTTTTTTTACACTGTGCTTGGGGAAAAATTGGAAAAGTTGGGTTTTTTGAAGTTCTAATATTTTTTATTTTTTTTACAATCCTTAAAAATGTATTTTACTTTTTTTGACACATTTTATTAGTCCTTCCCAGGGGAAATGAACCAGCGATCGTTAGCAGAGGCAGACAGAAGGTAGACCTGGGGGTGTTTATTAGGCTCCCTGGCTGCCATGACAATTATCGGCGCCCCCCGATCACGTTGTGGGGGGGGGGGTGTTTGGCTGTCGGAGTGTGCAGCCTCCCTCCTTCTAGCGTTTTAATTGTAGCGGCCACTATTGTCTGCGTCAATTAACTAATTAAATGGCCAGGAACAGCGAGATCGCTGTTCCTGGCCGTTAGAGCAGCGTGTCAGCTGTAATACATAGCTGACACCTGCAGCGTATGGAGCTGGCTCAGTGCATGAGCCCGCTCCAAACATCCTCCACCCGCTCCATGACGTGCCGGCACGTCATGGGTCGGGAAGGGGTTTATCCCTTCATCTGGCAGGGCTTAATATTCAAATGCAGAAGGCCGACCTGGAGTCCTTTACTATGCCTCCAACTGCCCTGGCAACATAGCGGCACTTCACTAGTTAGTCACGGGGGGACAGAGGGACTCCCCTACCTTTGTCTAAGTGCTTAGATGCCGCAGTCTGAGGGGTTAAAAGGCCAGGATTGGAGTCATCTCCAATCCCAGCCATTTGCAGGCGGGTGTTAACTGTGTATGGGTCTCCTCACATCTGTGTTGTTTTTCTGTTAAGGGGTTCCGTCTGAGCTTTCTGTTGGGGGAACCCCTCAAAGGAAAGGCAAACGGAAACCATAGCTTCCATGTGCATCACCATTGATCTCAATGGTGATGGATACTTTGCTACTGGTTTCCGTTTGTCACCGTTGTGAAAGGGTTTAGTTTTTTTTACGGAATCAATAGCTATGGATTCTGTTCGCCTTTCCATTGAGGGGTTCCTCAGATGGAAAGCTCCAACAAAATCCCTCAATGGAAAGACAACGCTGACGTGAACACACCCTAAGGCTTCATTCACATCTGCGTCAGGGCTCTGTTCATGGGTTCCGTCTGAGCTTTCAGTCTGGGGAACCCATGAATGGATTTCTGAATGAAACAAACGGAAACCATAGGTTTCCTTTTGCATTACCATTGATTTCAATGGTGACGGATCCGGTGCAATTGGTTTCCGTCTGTCACCGTTGTGCAAGGGTTTTGTTATCTTGAAGGAATAAATACCGTAGTCGACTGTGCTATTCATTCCGTCAAATCAATGGAACCCTTCCACAACAGGGACAAACTGAAACCATTTGCACCGGATCCGTCACCATTGAAATCAATGGTGATGCAAACGGAAAGTCAGGGTTACAGTCATGGGTCCCCCTGACAGAAATCTCCAATGGAACCCATGAACAGAGCCCTGATGCAGATGCGAACGAAGCCTAAAACAGCCGGCACCCCCCCCCCCCCCCGTGTTTGGTACTGGCCGAGCCCTTGAGCCTGTGCTACATTGTTGTGATGCACATCCACTGCACCTCTACAGCAGATGGCGTTAAGGGGTCAAAGGGACACTGATCCTTCAATTTATTAGTTTACTGTGCAGTTTAATCTAATCTATTGGTGCTTGGGAGTAGCTATTTCAGGCTGGGGAGAGGTTTACCATGGTGTCCCTCAATGGGATTAGGGTCTCTAAAAAGATGTCTGCTCCTATGATCACTACTTATTCACTACTACATCTTTATATCACATATCTCTCCAGTTCTTAGAACCTCCAGAAACATTTTTTTATTCATACGCATAAATTATAGGTGTAAAGGATTTGCCAGACACAGCTTCTGTGTCGACGCCCGTGGTTAATCAGTCTGCATCTGCTCCTAGGTCTGATAGTGTGACTCGATCTGCTACCACTCAGGCTGGTAGGCTGAGGAGTGGGAGAAGCTATCACAGCCTGGCCAGACGGTTCTAGCTCTCGCCCTCTGTCTATGTATACCTTCATTTGCTTCTTGTCTTTGCCTGTGATTCTCTTGTTTCCTGGCTCTGCTGTTCCAGCTATTACTATTGACCTCTGCTTCATATTGACCCTGGCTTTACTGACTATTCTCCTGCTCTGCGTTTGGTACCTCGTACACTCCTAGTTTGACTCGGCTCGTTCACTACTCTTGTTGCTCATGGTGTTGCCATGGGCAACTGCCCCATTTCCCTTAGCTTCTGTGTAACCTTGTCTGTTTGTCTGTCGTGCACGTATTGAGCGTAGGGAGCGTCGCCCAGTTGTACGCCGTCGCCTAGGACGGGTCGTGCAAGTAGGCAGGGACTGAGTGGCGGGTAGATTAGGGCTCACCTGTCTGTCTCCCTACCCCGTCATTACATAATCACAGGCCCATATACTTTTTCTACCCTGGTTCCTACTACTATGAACCCCCTTGAGACCCTGGCTCAGCAAATGCAGGGTCTCTCCCTACAGGTCCAAGCCCTGGCTCAGAGGTGCGACCAGCGTGGTGCTAACCAGCTAGTGCCCTCCACCTCACCTCTTGAACCCCATCTCAAGTTGCCTGACCGGTTCTCAGGGGACCGGAAAACTTTTTTCTCCTTTTGGGAGCGTTGTAGACTCTATTTCCGTCTAAGGCCCCACTCCTCAGGTTCTGAGTGCCAGTGAGTGGGTATTGTTGCTCCCGGCTCCAGGACAGCCCCCAAGAATGGGCCTTCTCCTTGGCTCCTGACGCCCCTGAACTTTCCTCTGTTGACCTTCTTTTTTTCCTCTCTCGGGGTCATCTATGACGAGACTGACAAGACTGCCTTTGACGAGAGTCAGCTGGTGACCTTTACGTCAGGGTAAGAGACCCATTGAGGAGTACTGTTCTGACTTTAGGAAGTGGTGTGTAGCTTCTCGCTGGAATGACCCTGCCTTGAGGTGCCAGTTTAGATTGGGTCTGTCGAACCACCTGAAAGACCTGTTAGTTAGCTATCCCTCGTCTGACTCTCTAGATCAGGTTATGGCTTTAGTGGTGCCTCTTGACCGACGTCTCAGGGAACGACGACTTGAACGTTTTTGTGCCTTCTCCTCTGGCTCCCCCATGATGGCTCCCGAGGTTCCGTTGCTTCGTTCTTCCACGGAAACTTGGATGAACCAATGCAACTCGGGGCCTCCATGTCTCCCCAACAACGTAGAGAGCTCCGCAGGAAGAATGGTCGCTGCTTCTACTGTGGGGATGACAAGCATCAACTGAATGACTGTCCTAGGCGTAAGAGTACTCCAGCCGGAAAACTCCCGCGCCTAAGTGACCATCGAGGAGGTCGCTTGGGCGCACAGGTATTTCCCGTAAATATGAAACATAATAAGACCTTGCTTCACTTTCAGGTCTCTTTTGAGGGTAGGTCTGCCACCGGCAGTGCCTTTGTGGATTCAGGGTCTTCTGCTAATATTATGTCTGTGGAATTCGTTATGTCTCTAGCTATGCCATTGATTGATTTGCCTAAACCTGTCCCGGTACTGGGTATCGACTTCACCCCACTTGCTAATGGGTATTTTGTTTTTGAACTCATTGTTGGCTCTACTCATTTGGAGCAGTATTCTGTACTGGTGATGCAGGGATTATCATCCGATTTGGTTTTAGGCCTTCCCTGGTTGCAGATGCATAATCCCACGTTTAACTGGAGTACTGGGGATCTTACTAAATGGGGTAATAAATGCATGACGTCCTGTTTTTCTGTTAATTTTATTTCTTTCCCTGAGGAGGTGAACACTCTACCTGAGTTTATTCAGGACTTCGCTGATGTTTTTTCTAAAATGGCCTCCGAAGTGTTACCTCCTCATAGAGAATACAATTGCACAATATCCTAAGCTCCCTAAGGGTAGGATATTTAATCTCTCTTGTCCCGAACGTGAGGCCATGAAAGAATATATCCAGGAAAGCATGGCCAAGGGTTACATTCGCCTCTCTACTTCTCCGGTAGGTGCTAGCTTCTTCTTCGTAGGGAAGAAGGATGGTGGTCTTAGGCCGTGCATCAATTACCGAAACTTGAATAAGGTCACTGTAAGGAACCAGTATCCCCTTCCTTTGATTCCTGATCTCTTCAATCAGGTTCAGGGGGCCCAATGGTTCTCTAAGTTTGATCTTCGGGGGGCTTATAACCTTATCCGAGTCAGAGAAGGGGATGAGTGGAAGACTGCGTTTAACACGCCCGAAGGTCATTTCAAATACCTCGTCATGCCCTTTGGGTTGTGTAATGCTCCCGCGGTCTTCCAGAATTTCATAAATGAGATTTTAAGAGACTACCTGGGGGTATTTCTTGTAGTGTACCTTGATGACATACTTGTGTTTTCCAAGGACTGGTCCTCCCACATTGAGCATGTCAGGAAGGTGCTCCAGGCCCTTCGGGAAAACAAACTCTTTGCTAAATCCGAAAAATGTGTGTTTGGGGTGCAGGCAATACCATTTTTGGGTCAAATCCTCACTCCTAATGATTTCCGCATGGACCCTGCCAAGGTTCAGGCTGTGGCTGAATGGGTCCAACCTGACTCCCTGAAGGCGTTACAGTGCTTCCTGGGGTTTGCTAATTATTACAGGAGATTTATTGCTAACTTCTTGGTCATCGTTAAACCTCTTACGGATCTTACTCGCAAAGGTGCTGATCTCCTCCACTGGCCTCCGGAAGCGGTCCAGGCTTTTGAGATCCTTAAGAAGCCTCCGAGGTGGGAGTGGGTGCTGTCTTGTCCCAGGATACCAGGGTACCAGGTCCCTCACCCATCTCCGTCCCTGTGCCTACTTCTCCAGGAAGTTCTCGCCCACTGAGAGTAACTATGACGTGGGCAACCGCAAACTCTTAGCCATTAAATGGGCATTTGAAGTGTGGCGCCACTTCTTGGAGGGGGCTAGGCACCAGGTAATGGTCCTTACCGACCACAAGAATCTGTTCTTCCTAGAATCTGCCCGGAGGCTAAACCCGAGACAAGCTCGATGGGCGTTGTTTTTTACTAGATTCAACTTTGTGGTCACCTATAGGGCTGGGTCTAAAAATATTAAAGCTGATGCACTGTCACGTAGCTTCATGGCCAGCCCTCCTTCGGAGGAAGATCCTGCTTGTGTTTTGCCCCCAGGTATAATAATATCCTCTGTTGATTCTGACTTAGTCTCCGAAATTGCGACTGATCAAGGTTCAGCTCCCGGGAACCTTCCTGAGAACAAGCTGTTTGTTCCCCTGCAATTCCGGCTAAGGGTACTCAGGGAAAATCATGACTCTGTACTATGTGGCCATCCAGGCATCCTGGGTACCAAGCACCTCATTTCTAGAAACTATTGGTGGCCTGGCTTGCCTAAAGACGTTAAGGCCTACGTCGCCGCTTGTGAAATTTGTGCTTGGTCCAAGACTCCCAGGCTCCGACCAGCGGACTTACTATGTTCTTTGCCCATTCCCCAGAGACCTTGGACCCATATCTCCATGGATTTTATCACCGATCTGCCTCCATCTCAAGTCGGTGATGTGGGTTGTAGTAGACCGCTTTAGTATGATGTGCCACTTTGTGCCCCTCAAGAAACTACCCAATGCCAATTCATTAGCTACCTTGTTTGTCAAACACATCCTTCGTCTCCATGGGGTTCCTGTCAATATTGTTTCTGACAGAGGGTTACAATTTGTTTCATTGTTTTGGAGAGCTTTCTGTAAAAAGTTGGAGATTGATCTGTCCTTCTCCTCGGCCTTCCATCCTGAAATTAATGGCCAAACTGAGAGGACTAATCAATCCCTAGAACAATATTTAAGGTGTTTTATTTCTGACTGTCAATATGATTGGGTCTTCTTCATTCCCCACGTCGAATTTTCCCTTAATAACCGGGTCAGTAACTTGTCAGGGGTCTCCCCCTTTTTCTGTAATTTGGGGTTTAATCCACGGTTCTCCTCCGTTTCACCTGGTGGTTTCAACAATCCCGAGGTAGATATCGTTCATCGGGAACTGTGCACAGTCTGGGCCCAGGTTCAGAAGAACCTAGAGGCGTCCCAGAGCATACAAAAGACTCAGGCAGATAGAAGACGTTCTGCTAACCCCTTGTTTGTGGTCGGGGATCTGGTGTGGTTTTCTTCAAAAAATTTGCGCCTTAAGGTACCATCCAAAAAATTTGCTCCTCGGTTTATAGGGCCGTACAAGGTCATTGAGGTCCTTAACCCTGTCTCCTTCCTGCTGGAGTTACCCCCGTCTTTTCAAATACACGACGTCTTTCATGCCTCCCTCCTCAAACGCTGCTCCCCGTCCTTGGTTACTTCGGTGAAACCTCCGGTCCCTGTACTCACCCCTGAAGGGGTAGAATTTGAGGTGGCCAAGATTGTGGACAGCAGGATGGTCCAAGGCTCCCTCCAGTACCTGGTCCATTGGAGAGGATACGTACCTGAGGAGAGGACTTGGGTACCCGCCCAGGATGTTCACACTGGGGTATTGCTCAGGAGGTTCCATTTCGGTTCCCCAATAAGCCAGGTCCACCTAGTTAGCGTCCAGTGGCCCCTCATAAAAGGGGGGGGGTACTGTAAAGGATTAGGGTTGGGGTTGTGCGAGTATACAGGGCGCTGCCCCCTCCAAGCATGTAAGGGTGTGCCACTGGGCCCTTCCTTTACTCTATGCTCTTCTCTTAGTTACACACACAAGTATATAAGAGCCGAGGAGCAAGAGAAGAGGAGGAAGCTACGCCCACAGCCCATCCTGCACGAAGCCTGTGATCTTGTCAGCAAGCAGAGATGTTGAGTATCTATGTGTATCTATCTGTATACAGTATGTTCCTCTGTGTTTGTGTGTGTATATATGTTAAAGTGTGTGTGTGTGTGTGTGTGTGTGTGTGTCTGCATGTGTTTATGTCTCTGTAAAGTGTGTTCAACATTAAAGTAGAACAGATAAAACGAAGATATCTGAGCTGCCTCCTACTTACCCTGCTGCCCCTATATACCCTGCTGCCCATATATACACTTTTCCCTTTATATATTCTGCTTCCCCTTATATAACCTGCTGCCTCCTATAGACCCTTCTGCCCCCTATATATCCTGCTGCCCCTTATATACTCTGCTGCCCCCTATATAACCTGCTGCCCCTATATACCCTGCTACCCCTATATATCTTGCTGCCCCTATATATCTTGCTGCCCCTTATATACACTGCTGCCTCCTATATACTCTGCTGCCCCTTGTATACCCTGCTGCCCCTTATATACCCTGCTGCCCCTATATACCCTGCTAAATTAGAGCCGAGGAGAAAGAGAAGAGGACGCTCCGCCCACAGCCTGTCCTGCATGAAGCCTGTGATCCTGTTAGCAAGCAGAGATGGTGAGTATCTATGTGTGTCTGTGTGTATACAGTATGTGTCTCTGTGTTTGTATGTGTATATGTTACAGTGTGTGTGTGTGTGTGTGTGTGTGTGTGTGTGTGTGTGTCTCTGCATGTGTTTATGTCTCTGTAAAAGTGTGTGTTCAACATTAAAGTCGAACAGATAAAATGAAGATATCTGTGCTGCCTCCTATATAACCTGCTGCCTCCTATATACCCTGCTGCCCCTTATATACCCTGCTGCCCCCTAGATACCCTGCTGCTTCTTATATACCCTGCTGCTTCTTATATACCCTGCTGCCCCTTATATACTCTGAAGCCCCTTATATACTCTGCTGCCCCTTATATACTCTGAAGCCCCTTATATACTCTGCTGCCCCTTATAGACCCTGCTGCCCTTATATATGCCTCTGTGTGTGTTTATATGTGTCTGTGGGTATAGTTATCATCTACGACATTATCTGTACTCAAAGTTATCACTGTATTATCAGCGGTGTTACATAGGACTGCAGGTAACATCTACGACATTATCTGTACTTTTTTTTCAAAAGGTGTGTTATTTGCAAAGTTATGTGCATTATTCTAAATATGCTAATTTAGCTACACTTACTATACTCCCAATTGGGAGGTGAGTCTTTTCACTCTGGGCGGTGTAATGTTTTCTGTATGACACTGTCCATTCATCATACAGTTCTCCTCTTCCCAGCCCAGCAACACACTGTGATCCAGAGCCAGCCTTAGGGTTGTGCGAGCTTACAGGGCGCTGCCCCCTCCAAGCATGTAAGGGGGTGCCACCTGGCCCTGCCTTTACTCTATGCCCTTCTCTTAGTTGCACACACGAGTAAATAAGAGCCGAGGAGCAAGAGAAGAGGAGGAAGCTACGCCCACAGCCTGTCCTGCACGAAGCCTGTGATCTTGTCAGCAAGCAGAGATGGTGAGTATCTATGTGTATACAGTGTGTCTCTGTGTTTGTATGTGTATATGTTACAGTGTGTGTGTGTGTGTGTGTGTGTGTGTGTGTCTCTGCATGTGTTTATGTCTCTGTAAAAGTGTGTGTTCAACATTAAAGTAGAACAGATAAAACAAAGATATCTGTGCTGTCTCCTATATACCCCGCTGCCCCCTATATACCCTGCTGCCCATATATACTTCCCCCTATATATTCTGCTGCCCCTTATATACCCTGCTGCCCCTATATATCCTGCTGCCCTTTATATACCCTGCTGCTTCTAATATACCCTGCTGCCCCTTATATACTCTGCTGCCCCTTATATACTCTGCTGCCCCTTATAGACCCTGCTGCCCCTTATATACTCTGCTGCTCTTATATATATATATATATATATATATATATATATATATGCCTCTGTGTGTGTTTATATGTGTCTGTGGGTATAGTTATCATCTATGACATTATCTATACTCAGAGAGTTATCACTGTATTATCAGCGGTGTTACATAGGACTGCAGGTAACTTCTACGACATTATTTGTACTCAGAGAGTTATCACTGTATTATCAGAGGTGTTACTTAGGACTGCAGGTAACATTTACTGCATTATCTGTATTCAGAGAGTTATCACTGTCAGTGGCGGATTAAGTAGACCATAGGCCCTGGGCTGTTCCACAAACTTGGGCCCCCCCTTCCCCACCGCCGCTCTGCCTTGTCTATAGTGAATGCCACCTTTTTGTGTGAGCATTGACAAATGGTTGTTACGATTCCCCTTGTCAAAAGGCTGTGTCCCTACATACTGACAGTCTCCAACCATCGCTGACAGTATCACACTGTTCAGGGACTCTTCTTCTTGACAATGGGAATGGTAACACACATTTGTCTATTATTTATGGGTACACAAAGATCTGTAGAATACAAGGATTTCCTACAACAGACATGTCAGGAGTGGGGACAGATCCCCTATAGATCCAGTGACTCACAGTGACAGTGTCTTCTCTGATGGGAGTCGTTTTCTTTTCTTCTCCATCTGACGCAAACCGTTATGGCGACTTCTCTAGATGAGACATCTTTGCCCATCACTTCTGCAGCCATTTCCAACCTCTATAGAAACACACAAATTTAGACACCAAGGCCCAGAGTCATACATTAAAGGGGTTGTCCGGGCACAGACCGTTCGTTATACTTATGACCTATCGATGTGCCTGGACAACCCCTTTTACTCAGACTAATAAATTTGGACCCCAGACTAGATCATATAATACACACAGACCCCCCTAAACAAATACAGACCCCAGAACAAGCACCCTAAAAAAATACAGACCTCAGACCAGACCCCTAAATACAGACCCCAGACCTGACCCCCTACACTAATAATGACCCCAGACTTGACTCCCTTAATACAGACCCCCAGACCACACCCGCTAAACGAATACAGACCACTAAATAAAGACCCCTAAACTAATACAGACCCTAGACCAGGCCCAAAATACAGACCCCATAAACAAATACAGTCCCCTACATACAGACCCCAGACCTGACACCCTAATCTAATACAGGCCCCCAGACCAGACCCCTAAATACAGACTCCTAAATAAAGACCCCTAAACTAATACAGACCCTGGAACAGGCCCCTAAAAAGACCCTATAAACTAATACAGACCCCAGACCAGACCCACTAAATACAGACCTCAGACGTCAAACTAATACAGACCCCCTAAATACAGACCCCTTAAACTAACAGACCCCTAAATATACAGACCCTAAACCCCTTAGGCTGGGTTCACACGACCTATTTTCAGGCGTAAACGAGGCGTATTATGCCTCGATTTACGCCTGAAAATACGGCTCCAATACGTCGGCAAACATCTGCCCATACATTTGAATGGGTTTGCCGACGTACTGTGCCGACGACCTGTAATTTTACGCGTCGCTGTCAAAAGACGGCGCGTAAAATAACAGCCTCGGCAAAGAAGTGCAGGACACTTCTTTGGACGTAATTTGAGCCGTTTTTCATTGAATCCAATGAAGAACAGCTCCAAATTACGGCCGTCAAAGACGCCTCGTAAAATGCGAGTACATGCAATTACGTCTGAAATTACGGAGCTGTTTTCTCCTGAAAACAGCTCCGTAATTTCAGACGTAATAGTCGTTATCGTGTGCACATACCCTTAAACTGATACAGACCTTAGACCCCCTAAATAGAGACCCCAGACCCCTTAAACTAATACAGACACCAAACCTCCTAAATACAGACCAGACCCCCTAAATATAGTCCCCAAACCACCCCCCTAAATACATACCCCCTTAAACAAATCCATCCCCTTATACTTCCATAGCAGCTTACCTCGAGTCTTCTCTGTGGAATTGTGCTGCTGCTCAAGGACCTGCGGTCTTGTGACCAGCAGGTCTCTAAACAGTAGTAAGAACTTCAGAGATGAGAACATGTGACCTTATTTCTAAAGGTTCTTTTGCAGGACATATACAATGCCTTTTCGATTTGCGCCGAAATCGTGGCAAAAATGAGACAAAACTACATTGTACACCCTATGATGATCCGCCATTGATCATTGTGTGTTATATGTAGTGTTACATAGGACTTCAGGTAACATCTACAACATTATCTGTACTCAGAGATTTATCACTGTGTTATCTGTGGTGTTGCATAGGACTGCAGGTAACGTCTACTACATAATCTGTACTCAGTTATCACTGTGTCTTATCTGTGGTGTTACATAGGACTGCATGTGAAATCTACTACACTATCTGTACTGGATATATATGGGTCTGTTTGTGAATGTGTCTTTGTGCTTGTATATATGTGCCTTTTATGTATTTGTATATGTTCCTTTGTGTGTGTGTGTGTGTGTGTGTGTGTGTGTTGTGTATATGTATCTGTACATCTATATATATTAACTGTTTGTATATATTCCAGATGTGTGTATGTATATTTGCCTGTATGTCTAAACATCTGTCTTTATGTATGTACGGTATATATGTTCCAGTATGTGCGTGTCTATATATATATATATATATATATATATATATATGTGGTTAATTTTTGGTTTGTGTAGGGGGCGGCAATAGAGAGTCCCGCACAGGGCGCCATCCAACCTAAGGCCGGCCCTGGTGTAATCATATAGTATACAGGTTCCATTCCCGACTGGTGATACCTCTGTTTTTTTCACAGCTAGAACGGCATGTCATATCAAAGATTAGAATCTCATCTTTCATATGCCACCAGAACCAATGTTCTAGGTGGTCCACAGCCCGAGATATGGCTATTTGAAGTGATCCCCTTCCCCCCAGCCTTAGTCTCTTACACTGTGTGAAGCAGCTTCATTCTCATAGGACAGCGTCAGAAGCTGTGAGGTAGCTCCACCTCAGGAGAATCGCTGGTGTTGACACCCACTTGTCTTGTATAGCCTCATTTTCATATTGAGAAAAAAACGCATAACTTTTAAAATAATAAAATTTTTGGGACACCGTTTTCACTAGCATTATCAGTGCGACATCGCCTATTAGATTAGATTAGTTAGGAGATTTGGCATTACTAAACTAGTGACAGATCTTCTTTAACTTAAGAACACGGCCAATTTTGGCCTTGAGGACAGAACAATTTTTTTAGATTTCCTTGTTTGCATCCCGACATTCATAACTCTTTTATTTTTTGTACGACTTAGTTGTATGAGACTTTATTTTTTGCGGAACAAGTTGTACTTTATGTAGGTACCATTTTCTGTTACAAATACATTATCGTTTAATTTCTATAAATTTTTATTTTGGCGAAAATGCAGAAAAAAAAACTGTTCCGGGCAGTTTTAATATATATTTTTTTACACCATACTCCGATCATCATAAATAATGTTATACATTTGTTGTACAGGTTGTTACGGTCGTGGCGATACCAAATATGTCTATTTCATGTTTTGGGACTTTTATTTTAAAAAGTTTATTTATTATAAAAAAATGTGTTTCTGTGTATTTTTTTTACTTTTTATTTATTTATTATTAATTTTTTTTACATTCATTTAACTTTTTTTTTCAATCCCATAAAGGGATTTATCATTTTGATTTTTATTTTGTAACTGTAATGTACTGGCATTGAGCTATATGCCAGTACATTAGCCTGTGTACTGATTGTACACAGGCAGTTGTTAGGGCATACCTCAGTATGCCCTAACAACAGGAAATATGTTCAGACAGCCCTGGGGTCCTTCAATGGACCCTGGGCTGTCTGGCCATATGAGTTATGGGCTTTGATCGCGTAACAGTTATTTTCTGTGACGCGATCAAAGTGCAGTTCCCCCTCCTTGAACGCCGCGATCAGCTTTCATCGCGGCGTTCAAAGGGTTAACGGCAGAGAAAAGATGTTTCTCTCCTCTCCGCTGTTAGGGCGGGGCCGTGGCTGTGTATTACAGCCATTGCCCCGCTCTCGATCGCGCGCACAGACGGCTGTCACACAGGACGAGAATGCCCGTCCTAATGCGCGAAGTACTCACCGTTCAGGACGAGAATTCTCGTCCTGTGTCAGCAACCAGTTAAATAAAGTTTCTGAAAAAAGAAAAGAAAATACAGTAAAAATAAAAAGTGGCTTTATTTAGAAAAAGTGTAAAAATAAATATAAATGGTTTGCCGCGATCGTAATGACTCGAATAATTAAGTCAACACATTAATGAAACCGTCGGGTGAATGGCGTACAGAAAATATTTAAAAAGCAATGGCAAAATTCCTTTTTTTTTTCCATTCCCTCCCCAAAAAATTCTAGAAGTTAATCAATAAGCCCCATGCACCCCAAAATAGTACCAATACAAACTACACCTTGTCCTGCAAAAAATGAGCACAGATATGGCCATATCGACAAAAAAATAAAAAAGTTACAGTTCTTGGAATGCGGCGATGCAAAAACAATTTTTTTTTAAAAAATGTTTTATTCTGGGCAGTATGTCAGGATATTGCATTAACCCTGACAAGACAGACGCTCTGATGTTGAGGGGTTCAAGTAAACCATCTTGTGCCTCCCACCTTCCATTCCAGCGGCGTGTTGGCTCTCTCTCTCTGGTATTTGGGGGTCTCCATCACAAAATCTCTGATGAACTTGTAATGCCCATGGCCGCGGGCTGTCAGGTTTACTCACTTCCTGACGGCCGCAGCCATGGATCAGTGAGCGCTGGCCCGCATCTCCTCCTCAGGAGTCGCCAGCGCTCACTTACTCTTCACTCGGCCGGGTCCCGTAGGGTTAAAGTGCCAAATTAGACCATGAGCCCTGTACTGTAAGAAGTGCCCAGCCCCTTCCTGCATTGCCTGAGCGTTATCATTACCCTAGTTTCTCTCTGCAAATGGTCTCCTAAGTGTCTTCTAGTTCCCAGTGTTTCCCTTTCCTGCTACCTGTAACCTGTATACCGTGCTGTCCAGGTCAAGTGCCGTATTGAGTTGGAGTCGTGCTGTGCTGTGCACCACGCCTGTCCTGTTACACCACGCCTGGTGTCTGCCTGCTGCCAAAGTCCCATCCAAGCCTGCCTTGCTACTGTTTGAAACTTCCACAGGTACACCTATACGAACTATAGACTTTGACCTGTGTCCTTTTGGCCAGCTGCCATACCGTTAAGGCGGTACGACCCAGTGGGTCCACACACCCTACGTGACAGAACTTATACAATACCTACTTCAAACTTTACACACTAGAGTTAAAAAGAACTCTCATGAACTGGAAACATTTGCCCTTGTCTTATGTAGGGAGAGCCCACGTGGTTAAAATGGTTGAGTTTCCGAGACTTCTAAACCTCTACCATTCTCTACCTATTTACCTACGTTCCAAAGATGAGAAGCATATCAATTATTTGTACCGCTCGTTTATATGGAAGGGGGGACGCCCACGGATTCCATTTCATATTCTACAACAACCAAACCTTAATCGGGGCCTCAATTTTCCCAATATTTGGGCTTATAACTTTGCGGTGCAACTGAGAATTTCGCTAGATTGGTTGCATAATACCTCTCAGTTTACAAACCCACACAGAGATGGAAAATATAGCTCATCCATTGCACTACCCAACTTTTTACGCCTACCATATCACAAAACTCCAGACACAAGTAAAAATAATCCACTTTTAATCGCGACATGACGGGCATAGCAGAAAATTAGACCTCTTAGATCTCTTCATCCTAACTACTCATTGTTCCTCACACTGACATTTAATCCGGACTTTCAATCTGGCATGGCACACACACACTTCTTTCAATGGCGAGGTAGAAAATTATTGTATATGGCCTCAGCGGCGGGTCTGAAGACTATTTTGCATACATGGAATCATCCAACATCTCCTCCATTTCAAATGTTTCTAGAAAAGCTTTCCTTAAAGAGGCTCTGTCACCATATAGTGCCCTATCTTCTACATAATGTGATCGGCGCTGTAGATTACAGCAGTGGTTTTTATTTTGGAAAAATGATCAATTTTGATGGAGTTATGACCTATTTTAGATCTATGGTAATGACTTTCTTAATAGACAACTGGGCGTGTTTTTACTTTTTGACCAAGTGGGCGTTGTGGGGAGAAGTGTATGACGCTGACCAATCAGCGTCATACTCTTCTCTCCATTCATTTACTCAGCACATAGTGATCTTGCTAGATCACGATGTGCTGTCACTTAGCCACACATTAACGTTACTGAAGTGTCTGGACAGTGAATAGACATCGATTCCAGACAGGACGCGATGTCTATTCACAATCCCGACACTTCAGCAAGCGTTAAATGACAGCTTACAGCGAGATCACGCTTGCTGCGCTGTAAGTCCCACACAAACGTTACCGAAGTGTCGGGATTGTGAATAGATATCGCGTACTGGCTGGAGGTGAAGTCTACTAACTCTCAAGAAACTTCAGTAACGTTAATGTGTGAGTAAGTGACTGCACATCATGATCTAGCAAGATCACTACGTGCAGAGTAAATGAATGGAGAGAAGTGTATGACGCTGATTGGTCAGCGTCATACACTTCTCTCCACAACGCCCACTTAGTCAAAAATATAAACACGCCCAGTTGTCTATTAAGAGAGTCATTAGTATAAAGCTAAAATAGGTCATAACTTGGTGAAAATAGATAGTTTTTCTAAATAAAAAACTCTGCTGTAATCTACGTTACGGTGCCGATCACATTATGGACAAGATAGGGCACTTATAATGTGGCGATAGAGCCTCTTTAAATGGAATATAAAGCTAAATCAATTTGCCCCTTATGCAAGTCTTCTTGGTAGTTCCAGACTTGGACTGTGGGCAGGTCCTCATGAATGGATTGGAGAGCCCTTTAGCTTCTAAAGGGCCTGGTCAGGTTGGCATCAGGTTGAATGTCTCCAGGTCCTGGCAGAGTTGAGTGCGCTGAGACACCAAGTTCTGCACTGGGGGAAGTCTCCAGTAACATCCTCAACTCATCTGAATGAGGTGCGAATACCATGACCTCTGTGACCAGAACGGTACGATAGCTTTTACCATGGCCTGGCCTTGCCTGATTCTCATCAATACCCTGGGTATCAAGGAAACTGGAGGGAAAACGTAGGCCAGCCTGAACCTCCTTGGGATGGACAGGGAATCCACTTTCAAGGGATTGCCACCCTGACAAAGGGAAAGAATGTTTCCACCTTGGCGCTGAACCTGTTGGCAATGAGATTGATCTCTGGCACTTCCCACATCCTGGTGATCTGCTTGAAGATCTCTAGATTCAGAGACATTTCTCCCGGACTGTTAACATTTGACTCAGTTGGAGCCTTGCATATATACAGCAGAGGATGGGTAGATTCAACTCTGTCCATATCAAGATCTTTCCCACCTTCCTGAGAAGGGGTTCTGATAGAGTACCACCCTGCCTCTTTGAGCTCCTTTAGGATCAAGGACATAGAGCTCTAGAGGGGACTCTTTGAGGCCCTGTCTGTCTACCACTCTAGGAGTATTCCCAACCTAGTTGAGATGCATATGTAATCAAGAAGATCCAATTCTCTGGACCAGGCACCTCACGTCCCTAAGATGTTTCCACATCTGATGGATTCATGAGTTTGGAATGACTGGGTGCACCTATTGTTCAACTGCTCCGGGTTGTATTACCTTTCAGTTCTGGATCTCTCTCTGGAGGGGTCGCCAGTGTCCTAAGGCCCAAAGAACTGCCTCTGCAGCTGCGGACATGAACCTAATCCCCTCCGCTGCCAATATTCTTTCCTGCCAAGCAGGGGGAAGGGAGAATATCTCCTGGGAATTTATGACAAAAAGCCTTGTTCTGGCTGGACCAATGCCTGACTTTCCCAATTTATTAACCAACAGTGTTGGAATTACTGGACGGTAGTTTGAAGGTGGTGCATCAAATGAATCATCCAGGTATGGAATCACAGGTATCCTCTGTGTTCCTACAGGCAGCTATTGCGGTCACCACCGTAGAAAAGGTGTGAGGAACCGAAGAGATCCTGAAGAAAATAGCTGTGAATTGCAGGGAGCGTGACCCTGCCTCATATATCTACACAGCCGTACTTTGCCATTTTTTCTGCCTCTCAGAAAAGCTCTATAAGAAGGTATTCATCCTTCAAGACTAGGGAGGCCGTGACAACTCATTTCCATGGATGTAATAGTCTCCTATTTGACTTTTCTTCTTTCTGAAGAATAGGAGGTGGATACCTTTCCTTCTAGGAATTGTAGAAAGGAGACATCCAGGATGACCTGATGTTAAGGAGCAGTACGGGAAAAGCTTCCAGAGGAAATGTATTGAATAGTCGGACTGCCTGTTCTTCAACCGTAGGAAGGGTTATACCTTGCCAGCTTTAGAAGAGAGTTGGAGGCGCCCCTTACAGGAAGGGATCTGGTGTTAGAGTTTAGTCCTTCTGGTGTCAGAAGTGGAATCCGAATCACCGCTTCTGGGGGGAAATGCGACTTAAAGCAAAGCCCTAGACTGCTCGGACATCCTGATTGACATTGTTAAGGGCTATGGAGCCTCTTAATTCCCTTCTAATCTTGGTCTGCCTCGGAATTGACTTCTGTGATGTCAGAGGGAGTTTCACGTTGAACTATCTGAACTGACTGCGGTAATAATTCAACCTTCTTCTTAGAGAAGCTCTCTAAACCTTTAGTCAGCTCAGACCCTAAGGGCACATTCAGACGTGGCGGAATTTTTCCGCTGAAAATGTTGGTGCAGATTTGGGGCAATTATGCAACGAATCTGCACCAACATTTGCATATTTGACAGGTAATTCAGATGTTGCAGGAAACACAGTGGACTTGCCACAGATTTCAGTTTTTGCATTGCAAAGGCTGAAATACGCAGTGAAATTCCACTTCTTCTCCGCAACAGACACTGCATGCTGAAAATACTGCACCGCAGCCTATGGTTCGCAGCAGAGTTTTCCTCAACTTCTGCATGAAGATAACTAAAAAGATGTGGAAAACAATGGACAAACTGTCTGCAAAGGATTTCCACTGCAGACTGTCCGCAGCGGAATTCCACAGCAATTCCGCCAAGTCGGAATGTGCCCTAAGAGTCTATTGACTTATACTTTAACTCACAGATGCTGTACTTGGAAACATTAACTGCGGCTCAGATAGTGTCTGACAGTGGTGGATAGGGCCATAGTCCTGTCTGACAACCTTACCTGTTTGGGTAGTGTCACCCAGGTAGTCAGGGGTCGAACTGATGATATCATCCGGCAGCGATGTCAGGGAATTCCAGAGTCTCGGAGCAGAGCTGATGCTAGCGGCTCTGTGTCCCGTGGGCCGCAGATGACAGCCCCAGGGGCCGCATGCGGCCTGCGGGCCACGTGCTTGAGACCCCTGACATATAGGGTATTTCCGTACTCCAGAGAAGTTGCTTTACAAATGTTGGGGGGCTTTTTCTTCTTTATTCCTAGTGGACATTGTTTTTTTTAGCTAAAACTACATCTTATTGGAAAAATAAATTTTTCATTTTCATGTCCAAATTCTAATAAAATCTATGAAACACCTGTGGGGTCAAAATGCTCACTACACCCCTAGATGAATTCCTTGTGGGGTGTAGTTTCCAAAATGTTTTTTTTTGGGGGGTGTTTCCTTTGTTTTGGCATCACTAGACATCTTCAAACCTGACATGGTGCCTGTGTTTCAGTACATTAGGACACTAAGACCATATGTGAGATATTTCTAAAAACTGCAAAATCTAGTAAATAAATATTGAGTTGCGTTTCTCTGGTAAAACCTTCTGTGTTACAGAAATGTTTTTCTTAAATATGTGTAAATTTCACCTTTGCTTTAATTATTGTGAAATACCTAAAGGGTTAAGAAACGTTCTAAATGCTGTTTTGAATACTTTGAGGGGTGCAGTTTTTAAAATGGGGTGCGTTATGGGGGTTTGAATTGTATGGGCCCCTCAAAGCCACTTCAGAACTGGTAAAAAATAGCCTTTTGACATTTTCTTGAAAATGTGAGAAATTGCTGCTAAAGTTCTAAGGGTATGTTCACACGCTTAGCTAAAAACGTCTGAAAATACGGAGCTGTTTTCAGAGAAAACAGCCTCTGATTTTCAGGCGTTTTTTAAGCTGAAAATGAAGCTTCTTTTAATTTGGAGCTTCTTTTGAGGCGTTTTTTGAGGCATTTTTCATAGTGTTCAATGGAAAATCAGCTCCAAAAAACGCCTCAAGAAGTGACATGCACTTCTTTTTACGGAGCGTCTTTTTACGCTCCGTTTTTTAAAACAGTATGAACTAAATGCTGTTTTTCCCATTGATTTCAATGGGCAGATGTTTGTAGGCGTTCAGCTTTCATCTTTTCAGGCGTTTTTCGAGGTGTAAATGCCCCAAAATACGCCTGAAAACACTGCGTGTGAACATACCCTAAGCCTTGTAACGTCCTAAAAAAATAAAAGGATATTTTGTGTGGTATTACTATCTGTCTTACAAGCAGATACATTTAAATTGATTAAACGGCTAAATTTTGGTGTTTTTCACAATTAAATACTGAATGTATTGACCAAATTTTACAACTAACATAAAGTCCAAAGTGTCACGAGAAAACATTCTCAGAATCGCTTGGATAGGTAAAAGCATTCCAAAGTTCTTACCACATAAAGTGGCACATGTCAGATATGAAAAATAAGGCTCTGTCAGGAAGGTCAAAAGTGACTGCAGCGGGAAGGGGTTAATGTACCATATAATGTACTGGGAAACTGGAAAAAAAATTCTTTGCTGGGGAAAGGGGCAAAAAACAACAATTCAGCTATTGTTTTTTGGGTTTTGGTTCTACGGCGTTCATCTTGCGGTATAACCGACATATCAACTTTATTCTACAGTTGATACGATTGCGGCAATACCAATTTTATATAGTTTCTTTGTTAAAGGGGTTTTCCAGGGAGAAAAAATGTTCTCCAAATGAAATCAATGTTAAAGGGGTTGGCCAGGAAAAAATATTTTCTAAAAAGTGTCCCCCGGCCATGGTTTGCCTTCCCTAAAACCCCCTACATACTTTCTAACCAGTTTCTGTTTGATCTCAATCATAACTGCTGCTCTTTAAGTTTGTTTACATCCCTTGCTTCTGTTCCTGTCTTGTAACCCACCATACCCATGATCCCTTGCTGCATCTGAGGAAACAGCTTACATTCCCCCCTTCCTCCACAGAATCTCAGCTATTTGCATACTGCCACACCCCTCTGTGTTCACATGTCATTTCCTTCTCTTATTACAGTCACCCAGCTCCCTGCACACTGTCACATACACCCAGTAATAATCACACAGGGGGAGGGGGTTATATACAGGGATGATGGGGGTTATATACAGGGATGTTGAGGGTAATACACAGGGATGTTGTGGTTATACACACGGATGATGGGGTTATAAACAGGGATGATGAGGTAATACACAGGGATAATGGGGGTTATATACAGGGATGATGGGCGTTATATAAAGGGATGATGAGGTAATGCACGGATGATGAGGTAATACACAGTGATGATCGGGGTTATATACAGGGATGAGGATGTAATACACAGGGATGATGGAGGGTTATACACAGGGATGATATAACTCCATCATACCTGTATACAACCTATATGTAACCCTAATCAGCCCTGTGTATTACCTCATCATCCCTGTATATAATCCCCATCATCCCTGCGTATTACCTCATCATCCGTGTATTACCTCATCATCCCTGTTTATAACCCCCATCATCCGTGTGTATTACCTCATCATCCCTGTGTATAACCCCCATCATCCCTGTGTATTACCTCATCATCCCTGTATATAACCCCCATCATCCGTGTATTACCTCATTATCCATAGGGAAATGAGAGGAGACGGGCAGGCAGTATGGCAACTCCAAGATAGGAGGAGGAGTGGCGTGTACAAGCAGAGACGACGTTCCGTGTCTCTGCTCAGTCAGTACTTCCTGCTGTGTAGAGACACGGCGCGTCATCAACTATGTTTACAGGCGGCAGGACCAGAGGAGGCAG
Source organism: Rhinoderma darwinii (assembly GCF_050947455.1). Lineage (NCBI taxonomy): Eukaryota > Metazoa > Chordata > Amphibia > Anura > Rhinodermatidae > Rhinoderma > Rhinoderma darwinii. The sequence continues at coordinate 193,141,758 of NC_134689.1, read as the reverse complement.
AGCTCTGAAGAGCTCATGAAACATCCGCCCAGCCCACGGCCTTTAAATGTAGTTGATTCTGTACCTTTCTGAGCAAGGACACGGAACGTCACAGGAAAGGAAAAATTAACTCTCGGTGCGGTCACGTGACCGCAGATCAGAACACAGTAACGCTGCCACAGGTAAGCAGACATTATATTAGAGATGTACTTAAATATGTCCAGTTAAGTTAAAATATAAATAAACTGTATTCCTGGACAACCCCTTTAAATATGGGAACCCTTACTAATGTACATGTTTTTGCGGTAATGTGTCGTTTCTTCATTTAACAATATGGTGCGAAGTCACCGCAAGTCCTGTAGTTCTCTCTGAAGCAATGACGTGCTGGCACAAGCCCACAAGACCGAGATCAGTCTCACCACAAGATGTGTCAGCGCGTCATAATCCGACGTGACCGCTAGGGGGCTGACACTGTGATGCCCCTGCAGAAGTAAGCCACCCCCCCCCCTTCTTCAACAGTGGCATCTCGGACTGCATTTCACAGCGAATGCGCATTGTAATAGCTAGCAGACCTGAATTATAGTATGTCGCTAGCTATTTAATATCGCACGCTACTCACTGATCCACCAATGGAAAAATGTTTTATTATTGATTGCACTTATCACCATTGTGAAAGTAGTGCTGTGTCTCACAGAGAGCCAGGAATGCCGTGAACACTATTTTGGATAGGCGGGGACACACATCAGATGGAGGAACGAAGTGCATCATGGGATCTGTAGTTTACTTAGCGCGCTGAAATGACAAGTCCAGCCTATTATCCAGAAGTCTGTCAGCGGCTACAGAATTACATCGGGGATGGTCGAGTAACACTGAAATGTGTTTTATTTGGGGGAAAGTAGTTTGATCATTATATAAATATGTTTAGACATATTTGTTTGTATTTTTGTTTTTTTACTTGCTCGCCGGATACACCCTTTAAACTATTTGTTAAAAAAAAAAAAATGTTGTCGCTACATACTGAGAGCCATGACATTTTTTTTTAGTTTTTTTGTCGATTGAGCTGTATGAGGGCTTATTTTTTGCGGGGCAAGCTGTAGTTTTTATTGGTACCTGGGGTACATGCGACTTTTTGATCACCTCTTATTAAAAAAAATTGCGGAGCTGAGGTGACAAAAAAACAGCAATTCTGGCGTTTTACTTTTTTTTTTCTACAGGGTTCCACCATGCAGGTTAAATAAAGTTATATTGTAATAGTTCTGACTTTTATGTACACGGCGAAAAAGCGGGGTTAATGAACTCTTCATATTTTTTTTGCACATTAAAAATACTTTATTTAACTGTTTTTTTGTATGTCCCCCTAGTGGACTGTTGGATTGCTTGCACTATATACTGCAATACTAATGTATTTCAGTATAATGTGATTTTGACAGACTCCTAATAAGCTCTGCCTCTGGAAGGGCTTTATAGGAGCACAAAGATGCCCGACCTGGGGGGCCTTCATTAGGCCCCTAGGCTGCCTTGACAACCATCGGCACCCCGTGTACGCGTCGTGTTGGAGGAGGGGCGACAGGCTCCCAGAGGGGGAATCCTCTTTCAGCAGCTTATCTACTAACTAACAAAAAGATTGGGCATGTTGAAATTCAATATGCCCGACCCTTCTCTCCACTCATACCTGCCAACGGGGAGAGATTCGGGATGATGCCATACAAACTTGATGGTCATCCGGTCCCGCTGAAATCGACGGGTTTTGCCGACATACTTCCAATGTGTATGGCCAGCTTTAGGCTACATTGAGATGAGTGTAGCTAACCTCGGCCGTTAAAAACCGCAGTTTTTCACATCCACGGTTCACCCATGCAGGATGCGTTGTCACGGATCCCCCATAGACTAGACATGTCCTTATTTTAACGCTTACTTCACACAATCCGTTGAAACAAAGGTCATGTGAACGGCCCCATTGAAATACATGAGTCCGTGTGACGGCCGTTGTTTTAACGGCCGTCACACGGACGAGATACACGCTCATCTGAATGAGCCCTTAGGCTACATGCACAGCTCCAGGGTACGGCAATGGGGGCGGCGTGTGCACCCTCCTATGCCAACCTATTTCTGGGGCTGGGGGAGAGGGATCTAGTTTTGTCCGATCGGATGTGATCAGTGAACAGGGTCGTTCTTTGGACCAGGTTCATTGATGACATCTTTCTGATATGGCATGGCACCAAGGAGGAATTTTATTCCTTCATGGCGGAACTCAATTGCAATGAGTATAACATCAAACTAACATGGAGGGTAGATTATCAGGCGGTGGATTTTCTGGATGTGCTCATTAAGCGTGACAGCAATGGGTACATACAGACAGACATACACAGAAAGGTCTCTGTAAATTCGTATTTACATGCATCTTCATCTCACCATAGACACATGATACGTGCCATACCAACGGGACAATTTCTTCAAATGAAGAGACTTTGCTCTACTGAAGAAGATTTTAAAAAACTAGCAACTATTCTGAGGCAGCGGTTTTTGGACAGAGGATACAATGGAAAGAACATATGGTAAGCATACCAGAGCTTGCAAGACCACCCGATCCAAATTAATCCAACCTACGATCAAGAAGTCTTTATCTGTACAAACTAGGTATGTGACGACTTACCACGATAGATGGGGGGAAATGATACAATGTTTATCAAAATATTGGCCTATACTGAAAACGGACCCTGTATTATCGGAAGTCTACTTCTGAGACCCGCTGTTGCCTCGAGACGAGCGAGGAACCTCCGCAACATTTTGGTTCATAGCCATCATAATCCCCCCAAAGTAACACCTATTTTTGATGCAGGTAAACCACGCTGGGGCTGTCGTCCATGTGGACGGTGTATAGCCTGTCCGAATATTTCTGAAAGCGAAGAATTTTGGGACTCAACAAGGAAGATCAAATACAGAATCACATGACCGATCACCTGCAACACCAAAGGGGTGATCTACTATGCACAGTGCCCGTGTTACATATAGTTACATAGTTTGTACGGTTGAAAAAAGACACATGTCCATCAAGTTCAACCAAGGGATGGGAAAGGGGAAGTGGGATGGGAAAGGGGAAGGAAAAAATTTCTACACATAGGAGCTAATATTTTTTTGTTCTGGGAAATTATCTAAGCCTTTTTTAAAGCCATCTACTGTCCCTACAGTAAAGAAGGCTTGTCGCCTCTGCAGGTTGAACCTTTCTTTTTTCAGACGGAGGGAGTGACCCCTTGTTTTTTGAGGGGGTTTTACAAGGAACAGGATTCCAACATTTTTTTTGTATGTGCCATTCATATATTTATATAAGTTAATCATGTCTCCCCTTAGTCGTCTTTTCTCAAGGCTAAATAGGTTTAGTTCTTTTAATCTTTCCTCATAACTTAGATTCTCCAGTGTTCTAGGATCTATATTGGATTGACCACAAGGGAACTCAAGGTGAGAACAAGAGAACACGTAAACAGTATCGAGGCTGCTAGAGGAACCAAACCTGAAATGGTAGAGCTACTTAAAACTTTTCCCAGACACTTTTTCCTACACCATGGGTACGATTCTAAGGGTCTACACATCATGGGTATTGATCATGTAGAAATGGGCCTAAGGGGTGGATCTTTGATTAAAAGATTGTTACGTTTAGAGGCCCGCTGGATTTGGAAACTTAAAACTATGCATCCAATGGGCCTTAATGAGCATATGGGCTTTGCAGCATTTCTATAGCTGGCGTCGGGATCTCCCATGTGGTGTTTTTAGGTGTCCTATGATGACATGATGGTTTTAATTATATAGTATTTTTTTCTTCTTTTTATACCGTATTTGTAGGTCCATCTAATGATCCATGAGTCTGTCTGGAGGCTCTTGTGTGTCCAATATGAATATTTGCTCCAGTACTTTATTTCAGATGGACAGATGAACGTCGTACTTGGCGGCTGCCACAACCCTTTCCCTCCTCTCTAATGATTTTTTATCGTTATTTTTTATTTATTTATTTACTGAATATTTGTATATTCACATATATTATTTATCACTTCACGCACTTCACATTTTTTATATTTTATTTAATTTTTATTACTTTTTAGCTTAATTTATTCATTAACTTACTTTTTCTTTATATATTTAGATATATAAACATTTTTCACACACACATATATAACATATATATTTTTTCATATTTATTATCCGGTAGTATTTATTTATTATTTGAGTTGGCGGCATGAAACACGCACACATTTTTTTGTGTGCGTGTGTCTTGCGCTCCATAAATTTTGATGGGTAATATCACTGTTGTGGTACTTTTTATTTACACTAATATTATTCTCCATCATTTACGTGCTTATTTGGTAGATATGTATATGGCATATTAATTATACATATAGTATATGAGTTATACTGCACTTACACTCTATTATTGTGTGTTATGTTAGATCACCACTATTTTATTTATTTATGTATTATTTGTGAGGATATATGTTACACTTCTAATTTTTCCACATTTGTATATTTATTTTTTTGTTTTTTATACATATATTTTTTTATACTTTTCCACTATCATTTGTCACATTTGGTTCACATTATTAATATCATTGCTACACGTTTCCACTTATATGCACACATAACCATGAAAGAGCAGCGAAGACATTGTATGCTTTCCCCTCTCTTTTTCTTATAGAGTCTTATGGTCCTTCATCTATATTTTATTTGTCATTGTGTTATATATATTTGATCACTATTTAACGCAAAATATATATATTCTTTCATATCTTTTCTATGTATTTTTCATAATTACTTCATTGGCTCACACACACATATATATATATATATATATATATATATATATATACATATATATTTATTTTTCACTATTATTATTCATTTCTATTATGTTTTAATACATTTTATTTATTTTTTCAATTTTTGTGCGCACCATTTGGATATAGATATGCATATGGTATGTCTAGCACGTTTTATGTAATTTATGTAACGATGTATATTATATATAAAAAGGTAGGGAAAGGATAGGGAAAGATTACTCTTATTATTTGATATTTACTGTACTGGTGCATATATATTCTATGATATGCTAATGATACCTGTCTCTTCTTGTATTTTTGTATCAATTTCTGGTGCGATGTAACATGGTGTAATATTCCAACGAATCAGCTATATACATGTACAAACACCAGTGCGATACACCATCTTTATGCAACAGAGTCACCATGGTAACCCTTGTGATGCTAGTCCGGTTATGTGACTACCTAGCATCAGCCCTTCCCTCCTCTCAGGTGACCATGCTGGTCACGTGTATCAGTGGTGTCCGTGCATGCACACACCGCAGGAACGCATTTGAGTAATGTGGTGTGTTACATGCATGACGCTTGGGGCGTTCTGTGATGGCCTTTTACTTCCTGTTTTGCTCCGGACGTGCCCCATCCCTTTAATCAGCTGTGAATGATGAAACTGGTTAGTTGATTATACATCTGATTGGTGGCTGGTTCACATAAATACCTCCCTCAGACTCTCCGGCACCACCCCCAGATGAAGGCTTCCAGCCGAAACGTATGTCGGGTGTGACGCCAGACAGCATAAATCTATGGGTAAGATGTTACTATATATCCACACATACTCTTCATGTAACCATTTGTTTAGGTTTGGTGCTGATTGCATCCTTGCCATCTAATGATTACTCTGACCTGGGACTCTCTGTATATTATCTAGAACACATTACATGTCTCCTGGGTCCATATATTCTATACACTATGTAGAGCAGTGAGTGTGTTTTCATGTTTGCAGCTACTCCAAGTCTTACTCCCGATACTCTCAAGACATATATATGTTCATTTATTATCTAACTATTGATCGCTGTCTGGCCTCAATTGTTTCACACTGTGGTAATCATCTTTGATTTTAATGTGTGTTTTTTATATTTTATATCAATAAAATTATATATTTTATCAGTAAAAGCTTGGTTCTGACTCTACTTTTAGGTTCTTATTCTCATTGTGTTAGGAGTCACCGCTAACGTCACTCGTAGGCATGGGCGTTTTCTTATATATATGCCCTTTCCCCATATATTATATATGATCCACTGGTATTTAATTAGTTTCTATATAGAGGGGTATTTAGGTTGTCCTCCATATTGGTTCAGTACATGCACATGTTGCGTATTTTGCTGCGGAAAATACACAGCAAAACCACAGGAAACCGCACCAAAATTGCAACAAAAAAACGCCCCTGAAGGTTTTCAGTGCGTTTTTTTTTGTTTTGCTGCGTAAATTGCGGCGTTTTGCTGCGTATTTCTCCCGAACTAGTGAGACAGAATTCGTAAGCAGAATCGCAGGATAAACTGATTATCGAAAATTTACCGCAGCGTAGACATGAGATTCCCTGGAATCTGATTGTCTATGCTGGTACTGTATTACACTGCGGTTTTGCCGCATGCAAATACGTGCGGCAAAACCGCACGTAATACGCATTGTGTGCATTGACCCTTAGGCCAGATTGACATGAGCGTTGTGCATCTCGGACGTGAAAAACTGTAGTTTTTCACGTCCGAGTTGCATCCATGATCTGCACTGCCGGATGCGATATCACGCATCCCCCATAGACTAGAGTATATGTAGGGATGCGTGAAGAGTGAAAAAATAGGACATGAAACAACGGCCGTGTGTACGGCCACATTGAATTATATAGGTCCATGTGACGGCCGTTGTTTCAACGGCCGTCACACGGACGTTTAACAGGTTTGTGTGAATAAGGTCAGCACACTGAACATAGATTTCAATGGCACCATTCATACATGGAGGAGTTTTCACGCAGCGTGTGTCCGTGTGCTGTGCGTGATTTGCGCATCAATTCCATTGAAAAATAAAAAAAGATGGGCTTTGCAAGTGCATGAAAAACGCATATCACTCACAAAGCACAGATGCAATAACGCAACACACACGTCCCAGATTTACACGCGTATTTCACACGCGTGAATCTGATACGCTCGTGTGAATGTAGCCTCAGGCCTTATTCACACGAACATGTTATACGTCTGTGTGACGGCCGTCAAAACAACGGCTGTCCTATGGACCTGTGTAATTCAATGGAGCCATTCACACGGCCATTGTTTCAACGGACCGTATAAAGGGTTCGTGAGAAAATAGGCCATGTCCTATTTTTTCATGCATCCCTCCATAGACTCTAGTCTATGAGGGATGCATGATATCGAGTATCGCAGAGCACGGATGCACCCCCGACGGCAGTTTTTCACGTCCGAGATGCGCAACGCTCGTGTGAATCCGGCCTTATTCACAGGAACGTGTCCGTTTTGCACGCGTAAAAAATGCAGCATTTTTCTTGCATTGCTGTTCCGTGTGAAATCCGTGTACGGTGTGTGTCTGCGTTTTTTACGCGCGTATGTCACGCCTTTTTTACGTCAGCAAAATAAACTGAAGGAGGTGTTTTTTTTTCCTCATCATTTCTTTAGCAACTGTTGCGTGAATCACGCACAGCACACGTATGACATCTGTGTGCTGTCCGTTTTTTTCACGCACAGATGAGTGCGTGATGCGCAGAAAACGCACAAGAATAGGACATGCAGTGAGTTTTACGCAGCGGATACACGCTGCGTGAAAAACACAGAATGTCTGAATGGCCCCATTGAATTGCATAGGTCCCTGTGACATCCGTTGTTTTAAAACGCGTAAATATGCACGTGTGAATAAGGGTGTGTTCACATCACTGTTCGTTTTGGAGGTTTCCGTTGGGTTAACCCATCAACGGAAAGTCAAACGGAACCTTAGCTTCCATTTCCCTCACCATTGAACTCAATGACGATTGCGCTATTGATTCTGTCCAAAACGACAAAACCGACGGAAACCATTAGCTAGGTTTCCGTCACCATTGAGTTCAATAGTGAGGGAAGCTAAGATTTCCGTTTGACTTTCCGCTGAGGGGTTAACCCGACAGAAACCTCTGATGGAACCCCTCAGCGGAAACGAACGGTGATGTGAACAGGCCCTAAGGCTTTAGAGTTGCAGTGCTCTGTTAAAAAGTCTATTGTCATGTTAACTATAAGGCTGGGTTCACACGACCTATTTTCAGACGTAAACGAGGCGTATTATGCCTCGTTTTACGTCTGAAAATAGGGCTACAATACGTCTGCAAACATCTGCCCATTCATTTGAATGGGTTTGCCGACGTACTGTGCAGACAACCTGTCATTTACGCGTCGTCGTTTGACAGCTGTCAAACAACGACGTGTAAAAATACAGCCTCGTCAAAAGAAGTGCAGGGCACTTCTTTCAGACGTAATTTGAGCCGTTCTTCATTGAACTCAATGAAGCACAGCTCAAAATTTACGGCTGTCAGAGAAGCCTCGCAAAATGCGAGGAGGAGCATTTACGTCTGAAACGAGGCAGCTGTTTTCTCCTGAAAACAGTCTGTCTTTTCAGACGTAAATGCCTGCTATCGTGTGCACATACCCTTAGTATCTGTACACCAAACCTAGCACTTGTATTCTCCATCATCTGATTATTCTGCAGACAGGTAAAGCAGACTATGATGTCTTGCTGTATTCCTCCCCACGTCTGGAGCTGGTGCCTCCATTAGCATTACCTTCAATTCCAGTACTGTGGTGCAAGTATTGACATAACTTTGCTTTATTTCTTTAGTTTATTTCAACAGACAACAAATCTGCAGCCGAACAAATGTGTCTGGTAAAGTGTGCTAAGGCTTTGTTCACATCTGCGTTGGGGTCCCGTTCTGACGTTCTGTCGGAGCTTTCCGTCAGAACAGGACCCTGAACAGACACAAACGGAAACCAGAGGTGACGGATCCGGTGCCCATCGTTTCCATTTGTCTCTGTTGTGCACCGGACCCGTCGTTTTGCCGGAAGCAATAGCGTTGTCTCTGTTGTGCAACGGATCCGTCACCATTGAAATTAATGGTGTTAGAAATGGAGACCTCCGGTTTCCGTCTGTGTCAGTTTGTGTCTGTACGGGGTCCAGTTCTGAAGGAAAGCTCAGACGGACCCCAACGCAGATGTGAACAAAGCCTTAGTAGTATACATAATACTTGAGTAACGGGTAAACATGTGCAATGTTCCGTAAAGTATTTTTCTGCAAGCAATTATTATTAATATAAGTTAGGAATTTATCTGTGTATAATGGGAAGCTATTGGGTTGGGGACTATAATGAAACAAATTGATCCTTGACCAAATAAAGTCTCAACTTCCGCTGAATGAACATATGACTAGACTAATCTTGTTTCATTTGAAGACCCAGTTATGTTTGGAAGAGGACAGAGGAGAGAAAGAGGACAACCAGCATCAAGTAGCTATGTATATGTATACATAAAAAATATTTAACACTATAGGGAGCAAACGCAATAGAATGTGGGATATGCTGGAGAACACTATTAATATAGTCAACTATAAATAAACAATATAATATTGTTATATAATAATAAAAAGAATAATATTGCTATGGCTTTGATCTATGCAGGCTTTGTTAGATTATATTACAATAGAGTGTCAAAGTCAATAACGTCTTTAAATTTGGCAGGTAAATATTTTTTGTTGTCGCCGAGCCCTTCTGCCCCTTTGTTTCAGCGATAGTCTCAGCACCCAAACCACCACCATTCAAAACTTTTGATATATTTTTATGACAGATTAAAAGTTTTGCTAAAGTTAAGTAACTCTATGAAATGCATAGTTATTTTGTTAGTTTGTATTAATTTCCATGTATAGTAGTTATAAATAAGTTAAATTAAGGAAGCACTCCAGTGTATTTTTAATATGTGGTGACTGTATAGCGGTCATTCTGCAGTACTGCAGCTCTGCTCCTATTCACTTGAATAAGAGAAGTACTGCAGCTCACATGAATAAGAGCTGATGTGTTACAGCACGGCCGCTATACAGTGGTTGGAGCCTTCCGCTTCAGGCAGCGACCGCTGCATAACTTACGGTGCCGGAGGCAGACGGAACAGTTGATCTGTGCGGGGTCCGGGTGACCCCCACCGACCATATGCAGATGATCTATCCTATGGCTAGGTCATAAGTATGAAAAACCGCCCTGAAAAACTGAATTTGCAAATGATCTCTGAACTGATCTGTATTTGTGCTGGTGCTGTATATATGTGCTGAGCTTGGTTATGGTTCTGTATTTATGTTATGAGCTGAATACTGGTGCTATATATATGTACTGAGCTTTGTTCTGGTGCTGTATTTATGGACTGAGCTTGGTTATGGGGCTGTATTTATGTACTGAGCTTTGTTCTGGTGCTGTAGTTATGTACTGAGCTTGGTTATGGGGCTGTATTTATGTACTGAGCTTTGCTCTGTGGCTGTATTTATACAGTATACTGAGCTTGTTCTGGTGCTGCATGTATGTACTGAGCTTTGTTCTGGTGCTGTATATATGTACTGAGCATGGTTCTGGTGCTGTATATATGTACTGAGCTTGGTCCTGGTGCTTTATATATGTACTAAGCCTTGTTCTGGTTCCGTATTTATGTTATGAGCTCAGTACTAGTGAGATATATATATATATATATATATATATATATATATATGTGTGTGTGCTGAGCTTCGTTCTGGTGCTGTATTTATATACTGAGCTTTGTTCTGGTGCTGTATTTATGTACTGAGCTTTGTTCTGGTGCTGTATATATGTACTGGTGCTGTATATATGTACTGAGCTTTGTTCTTGTGCTGTATATATGTACTGAGCTTGGTACTGGTGCTGTATTTATGTACTGACCTAGGTTCTGGTGCTTTGTATATGTACTGAGCTTGGTTCTGGTGTTGTATTTATGTATTTGGCTTGGTTGGGGCCGCTGTATTTATGTACGTGGCTTGGTTCTGGTGCTGTATGTATGTACAGAGCTTGGTTCTTGCACTGTATATTTGTATTGAGCTTGGTTCTGGCACTGTATCTGTGCAATATCCGTGAGATTTGTTGCGGCTTACTGTGCATGCCGCACTGTCCACCACCCTTCTCACAGTGCACAGCCTAACTAAATGGGCTGAGCACGCTTAGGATATTGAATGTGCACATATAGGTCTATACGTAATAGGAGTGTGCGTAGATGGGTACGTACGCTTATGTAATTAAATACATAGTGTGAAAATCCAGTTAAACATTCTGGACAGGGATTTTATTTATTTAGAGTCCACTTTAATATAGGGTGTATTTGGAATATTGTAATTGTTATATTTCATTATTGCAATAATTTTCCATGGCGCAATACACCAAGAAATGACTGGATCCCTCCCTGGGTGCGTATGTCTTTGTCGACAAAACAGAGAACCTGTTGTTAAAAATTAGAATCCCATCCCTGGGGAGGGGGCTCTCTCTGTCATCCATTGGCGGTCTGTAAATGCAATCGCGGGGTGCCAATGGGTTGTCTTGGCAGCCGAGGGCCTAACAAATAGACAAAAATAGATGAGGAGACAGCACTTCCAATGTGTATCAGCTTTAATCACCCATGCAATGTTTCAGTCCTCAATTGGCGTTTCTACAGAAATTCCAGATACTTTTTTAGGGAGAGTTATGGACGTACCAGGCGAGGAGGCCGCAAACACAGGAGGAGGTACAAATCCAAGACCAGAGAGAACGAGACTTCAGTGGCTGTTGACACGTGGCAAGGAAAGGAAGGCCAACTAGAACAGCTTGCAGTAAATATTTCCTCACGTCCCTTGTCTGATGCCCAGTTGAAGTTATTGAATAAGGGACTGTCGTTTTGCCCTGCATCTATAATTGACTGGTTCCAATTAGATTTAGCCCTTCATGCCTTCTTTCGCACGATTAAATTGAAACAATTTTTCTGCAACCATAGTATGTCTCAGGACAACACTGTACTTTGTGAATTTGGTTTGGGTAAAGTGGGTCTTTTCAAAAAATCAGGATGGCAACCATATGTATGCGAACCAATTATAGATGCATTCGTAACTATAGTTAAATAAAAGGTACACAGACTACGGAACAACTTGGGGGAGTCATCATTACTGCATCCTAATATAACCAGTTCCGAAGTGAGTGCTCTCAAGGAGCTGTCTGGTGACATGTCCCTGACAATCAAGCCAGCCGACAAGGGTGGGGTCTTGGTCGTCATGGACACGTCATTAGATTTGGATGAAATCAGAAGTCAAATCAATGATGTAAACGTATATGAAAAGGTCTCGGGTGACCCTAAATTTAGGATCCAAAATAGGATCACATATATTCTCACACAGGCCTTGACAGCAGGGGTCATTGATAAGGATTTGTTTGAATTCCAAGTTGTTGTACAGCCGGTTACCCCCGTTATTTACTGTCTCCCTAAGATACATAAGTGTCTAAACAAACCTCCAGAATGCCCTATTGTATTGGGGAGAGATTCCATTTTCAATCCAATTGCTGTATTTCTGGACAAGATACTCAGAGTTTTTGCCATTTCAGCGTTATCATATATCCAAGACATAACTGATTTCATAGTGAAGTTATCTCACATGTCTTTGTCTAGGGACAGTATTTTGGTGTCCTTTGACGTCTGCAGTCTATACACGTCCATTAACCACAATAGGGGCCTGGGCATGGTGGGCGATGGCCTACGTAGATCAGATTATTCAGCAGAGGGTACACAATTTTTGATGGACCTCCTTGAGGTGGTACTCACAGAAAATTATTTTTTGTTTGCGAACTCTTTTTACTTTCAGAGGAGGGGGACCGCCATGGGCTCTAATGTGGCTCCCACATATGCCAACATGTTCATGGCGGCCCTCGAGGAACACTTTGTCTACGTGTCCCACCACTTCTGCCATGTGCTGAGGTGGTGGAGATACATAGACGTGTTCGTGATCTGGACTGGCACCAGAACACAATTGGAGGACTTTTTTGGATTCCTTAATTGTATCGATGAAGAAATCAAATTCACGATGGAATCATCGACCACATGTCTACATTTTTTGGATACTCTTGTTTACAAAGTGGGTGATAAGCTTATTACAGATCTATATCACAAGTCTACTGACCGTAATAGCTTGTTGCGATACGACAGTCAACATCCCTGTCGGGTGGTGCAGTCCTTACCTTTTAGCCAGATGTTAAGGGTTAAATGTGTAGTAACAGAGCCCCAACATCTTACACTACGCTTAGACGAAATGAGTGACAAATTTGCCCAACGTAAGTACCCATTGGCCCTTTTGAAAAAACAGAGGGGCAGAGTTGAAACCATCGTTAGGGAAGATTTACTTACATCACATAGACGACTTTTGTTTCTACATACTCAGACATTAGTAGTAGGGTTTCTAATATTATACGCCATGAGTGGCATATTCTTAAACCTTTCAAACTCTGCTCCCGAATTTGGCTGTCCCCCTATGATGGCATTTAGATGACAAAAAATTTAAGGGATCGACTTGTCCATTCCGATGTCGGGTCATTCCAAATGAACCGCTAGTTGACCCTGGCTCCCAAAAAAATGGGATGTTATCCGTGCCTTAACTGTACAAACTGCAACAACATGGTTAAGGGGAATACATTTGTTCACCCGATTGATGGCAAGGTTTTCCCTATTAAACATTTTTTGACGTGTGCGTCATCTCACGTTATTTATGTTTTACAGTGTCCGTACAAGTTGCTATATGTAGGAAAAACTACCCAGGAATGTCGGGCTCATCTTAATAAACATAGATCTACTCTAAGAACTGAAGCTAATGAAGAAATGAAGCTAATAAGGGGCATGGAGAATCTAACTTATGAGGAAAGATTAAAAGAACTAAACCTATTTAGCCTTGAAAAAAGACTACTAAGGGGGGACATGATTAACTTATATAAATATATGAATGGCACATACAAAAAATATGGTGAAATCCTGTTCCATGTAAAACCCCCTCAAAAAACAAGGGGCACTCAGATGGAAAGCTCCAACAAAATCCCTCAATGGAAAGACAACGCTGACGTGAACACACCCTAAGGCTTCATTCACATCTGCGTCAGGGCTCTGTTCATGGGTTCCGTCTGAGCTTTCAGTCTGGGGAACCCATGAATGGATTTCTGAATGAAACAAACGGAAACCATAGGTTTCCTTTTGCATTACCATTGATTTCAATGGTGACGGATCCGGTGCAATTGGTTTCCGTCTGTCACCGTTGTGCAAGGGTTTTGTTATCTTGAAGGAATAAATACCGTAGTCGACTGTGCTATTCATTCCGTCAAATCAATGGAACCCTTCCACAACAGGGACAAACTGAAACCATTTGCACCGGATCCGTCACCATTGAAATCAATGGTGATGCAAACGGAAAGTCAGGGTTACAGTCATGGGTCCCCCTGACAGAAATCTCCAATGGAACCCATGAACAGAGCCCTGATGCAGATGCGAACGAAGCCTAAAACAGCCGGCACCCCCCCCCCCCCCGTGTTTGGTACTGGCCGAGCCCTTGAGCCTGTGCTACATTGTTGTGATGCACATCCACTGCACCTCTACAGCAGATGGCGTTAAGGGGTCAAAGGGACACTGATCCTTCAATTTATTAGTTTACTGTGCAGTTTAATCTAATCTATTGGTGCTTGGGAGTAGCTATTTCAGGCTGGGGAGAGGTTTACCATGGTGTCCCTCAATGGGATTAGGGTCTCTAAAAAGATGTCTGCTCCTATGATCACTACTTATTCACTACTACATCTTTATATCACATATCTCTCCAGTTCTTAGAACCTCCAGAAACATTTTTTTATTCATACGCATAAATTATAGGTGTAAAGGATTTGCCAGACACAGCTTCTGTGTCGACGCCCGTGGTTAATCAGTCTGCATCTGCTCCTAGGTCTGATAGTGTGACTCGATCTGCTACCACTCAGGCTGGTAGGCTGAGGAGTGGGAGAAGCTATCACAGCCTGGCCAGACGGTTCTAGCTCTCGCCCTCTGTCTATGTATACCTTCATTTGCTTCTTGTCTTTGCCTGTGATTCTCTTGTTTCCTGGCTCTGCTGTTCCAGCTATTACTATTGACCTCTGCTTCATATTGACCCTGGCTTTACTGACTATTCTCCTGCTCTGCGTTTGGTACCTCGTACACTCCTAGTTTGACTCGGCTCGTTCACTACTCTTGTTGCTCATGGTGTTGCCATGGGCAACTGCCCCATTTCCCTTAGCTTCTGTGTAACCTTGTCTGTTTGTCTGTCGTGCACGTATTGAGCGTAGGGAGCGTCGCCCAGTTGTACGCCGTCGCCTAGGACGGGTCGTGCAAGTAGGCAGGGACTGAGTGGCGGGTAGATTAGGGCTCACCTGTCTGTCTCCCTACCCCGTCATTACATAATCACAGGCCCATATACTTTTTCTACCCTGGTTCCTACTACTATGAACCCCCTTGAGACCCTGGCTCAGCAAATGCAGGGTCTCTCCCTACAGGTCCAAGCCCTGGCTCAGAGGTGCGACCAGCGTGGTGCTAACCAGCTAGTGCCCTCCACCTCACCTCTTGAACCCCATCTCAAGTTGCCTGACCGGTTCTCAGGGGACCGGAAAACTTTTTTCTCCTTTTGGGAGCGTTGTAGACTCTATTTCCGTCTAAGGCCCCACTCCTCAGGTTCTGAGTGCCAGTGAGTGGGTATTGTTGCTCCCGGCTCCAGGACAGCCCCCAAGAATGGGCCTTCTCCTTGGCTCCTGACGCCCCTGAACTTTCCTCTGTTGACCTTCTTTTTTTCCTCTCTCGGGGTCATCTATGACGAGACTGACAAGACTGCCTTTGACGAGAGTCAGCTGGTGACCTTTACGTCAGGGTAAGAGACCCATTGAGGAGTACTGTTCTGACTTTAGGAAGTGGTGTGTAGCTTCTCGCTGGAATGACCCTGCCTTGAGGTGCCAGTTTAGATTGGGTCTGTCGAACCACCTGAAAGACCTGTTAGTTAGCTATCCCTCGTCTGACTCTCTAGATCAGGTTATGGCTTTAGTGGTGCCTCTTGACCGACGTCTCAGGGAACGACGACTTGAACGTTTTTGTGCCTTCTCCTCTGGCTCCCCCATGATGGCTCCCGAGGTTCCGTTGCTTCGTTCTTCCACGGAAACTTGGATGAACCAATGCAACTCGGGGCCTCCATGTCTCCCCAACAACGTAGAGAGCTCCGCAGGAAGAATGGTCGCTGCTTCTACTGTGGGGATGACAAGCATCAACTGAATGACTGTCCTAGGCGTAAGAGTACTCCAGCCGGAAAACTCCCGCGCCTAAGTGACCATCGAGGAGGTCGCTTGGGCGCACAGGTATTTCCCGTAAATATGAAACATAATAAGACCTTGCTTCACTTTCAGGTCTCTTTTGAGGGTAGGTCTGCCACCGGCAGTGCCTTTGTGGATTCAGGGTCTTCTGCTAATATTATGTCTGTGGAATTCGTTATGTCTCTAGCTATGCCATTGATTGATTTGCCTAAACCTGTCCCGGTACTGGGTATCGACTTCACCCCACTTGCTAATGGGTATTTTGTTTTTGAACTCATTGTTGGCTCTACTCATTTGGAGCAGTATTCTGTACTGGTGATGCAGGGATTATCATCCGATTTGGTTTTAGGCCTTCCCTGGTTGCAGATGCATAATCCCACGTTTAACTGGAGTACTGGGGATCTTACTAAATGGGGTAATAAATGCATGACGTCCTGTTTTTCTGTTAATTTTATTTCTTTCCCTGAGGAGGTGAACACTCTACCTGAGTTTATTCAGGACTTCGCTGATGTTTTTTCTAAAATGGCCTCCGAAGTGTTACCTCCTCATAGAGAATACAATTGCACAATATCCTAAGCTCCCTAAGGGTAGGATATTTAATCTCTCTTGTCCCGAACGTGAGGCCATGAAAGAATATATCCAGGAAAGCATGGCCAAGGGTTACATTCGCCTCTCTACTTCTCCGGTAGGTGCTAGCTTCTTCTTCGTAGGGAAGAAGGATGGTGGTCTTAGGCCGTGCATCAATTACCGAAACTTGAATAAGGTCACTGTAAGGAACCAGTATCCCCTTCCTTTGATTCCTGATCTCTTCAATCAGGTTCAGGGGGCCCAATGGTTCTCTAAGTTTGATCTTCGGGGGGCTTATAACCTTATCCGAGTCAGAGAAGGGGATGAGTGGAAGACTGCGTTTAACACGCCCGAAGGTCATTTCAAATACCTCGTCATGCCCTTTGGGTTGTGTAATGCTCCCGCGGTCTTCCAGAATTTCATAAATGAGATTTTAAGAGACTACCTGGGGGTATTTCTTGTAGTGTACCTTGATGACATACTTGTGTTTTCCAAGGACTGGTCCTCCCACATTGAGCATGTCAGGAAGGTGCTCCAGGCCCTTCGGGAAAACAAACTCTTTGCTAAATCCGAAAAATGTGTGTTTGGGGTGCAGGCAATACCATTTTTGGGTCAAATCCTCACTCCTAATGATTTCCGCATGGACCCTGCCAAGGTTCAGGCTGTGGCTGAATGGGTCCAACCTGACTCCCTGAAGGCGTTACAGTGCTTCCTGGGGTTTGCTAATTATTACAGGAGATTTATTGCTAACTTCTTGGTCATCGTTAAACCTCTTACGGATCTTACTCGCAAAGGTGCTGATCTCCTCCACTGGCCTCCGGAAGCGGTCCAGGCTTTTGAGATCCTTAAGAAGCCTCCGAGGTGGGAGTGGGTGCTGTCTTGTCCCAGGATACCAGGGTACCAGGTCCCTCACCCATCTCCGTCCCTGTGCCTACTTCTCCAGGAAGTTCTCGCCCACTGAGAGTAACTATGACGTGGGCAACCGCAAACTCTTAGCCATTAAATGGGCATTTGAAGTGTGGCGCCACTTCTTGGAGGGGGCTAGGCACCAGGTAATGGTCCTTACCGACCACAAGAATCTGTTCTTCCTAGAATCTGCCCGGAGGCTAAACCCGAGACAAGCTCGATGGGCGTTGTTTTTTACTAGATTCAACTTTGTGGTCACCTATAGGGCTGGGTCTAAAAATATTAAAGCTGATGCACTGTCACGTAGCTTCATGGCCAGCCCTCCTTCGGAGGAAGATCCTGCTTGTGTTTTGCCCCCAGGTATAATAATATCCTCTGTTGATTCTGACTTAGTCTCCGAAATTGCGACTGATCAAGGTTCAGCTCCCGGGAACCTTCCTGAGAACAAGCTGTTTGTTCCCCTGCAATTCCGGCTAAGGGTACTCAGGGAAAATCATGACTCTGTACTATGTGGCCATCCAGGCATCCTGGGTACCAAGCACCTCATTTCTAGAAACTATTGGTGGCCTGGCTTGCCTAAAGACGTTAAGGCCTACGTCGCCGCTTGTGAAATTTGTGCTTGGTCCAAGACTCCCAGGCTCCGACCAGCGGACTTACTATGTTCTTTGCCCATTCCCCAGAGACCTTGGACCCATATCTCCATGGATTTTATCACCGATCTGCCTCCATCTCAAGTCGGTGATGTGGGTTGTAGTAGACCGCTTTAGTATGATGTGCCACTTTGTGCCCCTCAAGAAACTACCCAATGCCAATTCATTAGCTACCTTGTTTGTCAAACACATCCTTCGTCTCCATGGGGTTCCTGTCAATATTGTTTCTGACAGAGGGTTACAATTTGTTTCATTGTTTTGGAGAGCTTTCTGTAAAAAGTTGGAGATTGATCTGTCCTTCTCCTCGGCCTTCCATCCTGAAATTAATGGCCAAACTGAGAGGACTAATCAATCCCTAGAACAATATTTAAGGTGTTTTATTTCTGACTGTCAATATGATTGGGTCTTCTTCATTCCCCACGTCGAATTTTCCCTTAATAACCGGGTCAGTAACTTGTCAGGGGTCTCCCCCTTTTTCTGTAATTTGGGGTTTAATCCACGGTTCTCCTCCGTTTCACCTGGTGGTTTCAACAATCCCGAGGTAGATATCGTTCATCGGGAACTGTGCACAGTCTGGGCCCAGGTTCAGAAGAACCTAGAGGCGTCCCAGAGCATACAAAAGACTCAGGCAGATAGAAGACGTTCTGCTAACCCCTTGTTTGTGGTCGGGGATCTGGTGTGGTTTTCTTCAAAAAATTTGCGCCTTAAGGTACCATCCAAAAAATTTGCTCCTCGGTTTATAGGGCCGTACAAGGTCATTGAGGTCCTTAACCCTGTCTCCTTCCTGCTGGAGTTACCCCCGTCTTTTCAAATACACGACGTCTTTCATGCCTCCCTCCTCAAACGCTGCTCCCCGTCCTTGGTTACTTCGGTGAAACCTCCGGTCCCTGTACTCACCCCTGAAGGGGTAGAATTTGAGGTGGCCAAGATTGTGGACAGCAGGATGGTCCAAGGCTCCCTCCAGTACCTGGTCCATTGGAGAGGATACGTACCTGAGGAGAGGACTTGGGTACCCGCCCAGGATGTTCACACTGGGGTATTGCTCAGGAGGTTCCATTTCGGTTCCCCAATAAGCCAGGTCCACCTAGTTAGCGTCCAGTGGCCCCTCATAAAAGGGGGGGGTACTGTAAAGGATTAGGGTTGGGGTTGTGCGAGTATACAGGGCGCTGCCCCCTCCAAGCATGTAAGGGTGTGCCACTGGGCCCTTCCTTTACTCTATGCTCTTCTCTTAGTTACACACACAAGTATATAAGAGCCGAGGAGCAAGAGAAGAGGAGGAAGCTACGCCCACAGCCCATCCTGCACGAAGCCTGTGATCTTGTCAGCAAGCAGAGATGTTGAGTATCTATGTGTATCTATCTGTATACAGTATGTTCCTCTGTGTTTGTGTGTGTATATATGTTAAAGTGTGTGTGTGTGTGTGTGTGTGTGTGTGTGTGTGTGTGTGTGTGTCTGCATGTGTTTATGTCTCTGTAAAGTGTGTTCAACATTAAAGTAGAACAGATAAAACGAAGATATCTGAGCTGCCTCCTACTTACCCTGCTGCCCCTATATACCCTGCTGCCCATATATACACTTTTCCCTTTATATATTCTGCTTCCCCTTATATAACCTGCTGCCTCCTATAGACCCTTCTGCCCCCTATATATCCTGCTGCCCCTTATATACTCTGCTGCCCCCTATATAACCTGCTGCCCCTATATACCCTGCTACCCCTATATATCTTGCTGCCCCTATATATCTTGCTGCCCCTTATATACACTGCTGCCTCCTATATACTCTGCTGCCCCTTGTATACCCTGCTGCCCCTTATATACCCTGCTGCCCCTATATACCCTGCTAAATTAGAGCCGAGGAGAAAGAGAAGAGGACGCTCCGCCCACAGCCTGTCCTGCATGAAGCCTGTGATCCTGTTAGCAAGCAGAGATGGTGAGTATCTATGTGTGTCTGTGTGTATACAGTATGTGTCTCTGTGTTTGTATGTGTATATGTTACAGTGTGTGTGTGTGTGTGTGTGTGTGTGTGTGTGTCTCTGCATGTGTTTATGTCTCTGTAAAAGTGTGTGTTCAACATTAAAGTCGAACAGATAAAATGAAGATATCTGTGCTGCCTCCTATATAACCTGCTGCCTCCTATATACCCTGCTGCCCCTTATATACCCTGCTGCCCCCTAGATACCCTGCTGCTTCTTATATACCCTGCTGCTTCTTATATACCCTGCTGCCCCTTATATACTCTGAAGCCCCTTATATACTCTGCTGCCCCTTATATACTCTGAAGCCCCTTATATACTCTGCTGCCCCTTATAGACCCTGCTGCCCTTATATATGCCTCTGTGTGTGTTTATATGTGTCTGTGGGTATAGTTATCATCTACGACATTATCTGTACTCAAAGTTATCACTGTATTATCAGCGGTGTTACATAGGACTGAAGGTAACATCTACGACATTATCTGTACTTTTTTTTCAAAAGGTGTGTTATTTGCAAAGTTATGTGCATTATTCTAAATATGCTAATTTAGCTACACTTACTATACTCCCAATTGGGAGGTGAGTCTTTTCACTCTGGGCGGTGTAATGTTTTCTGTATGACACTGTCCATTCATCATACAGTTCTCCTCTTCCCAGCCCAGCAACACACTGTGATCCAGAGCCAGCCTTAGGGTTGTGCGAGCTTACAGGGCGCTGCCCCCTCCAAGCATGTAAGGGGGTGCCACCTGGCCCTGCCTTTACTCTATGCCCTTCTCTTAGTTGCACACACGAGTAAATAAGAGCCGAGGAGCAAGAGAAGAGGAGGAAGCTACGCCCACAGCCTGTCCTGCACGAAGCCTGTGATCTTGTCAGCAAGCAGAGATGGTGAGTATCTATGTGTATACAGTGTGTCTCTGTGTTTGTATGTGTATATGTTACAGTGTGTGTGTGTGTGTGTGTGTGTGTGTCTCTGCATGTGTTTATGTCTCTGTAAAAGTGTGTGTTCAACATTAAAGTAGAACAGATAAAACAAAGATATCTGTGCTGTCTCCTATATACCCCGCTGCCCCCTATATACCCTGCTGCCCATATATACTTCCCCCTATATATTCTGCTGCCCCTTATATACCCTGCTGCCCCTATATATCCTGCTGCCCTTTATATACCCTGCTGCTTCTAATATACCCTGCTGCCCCTTATATACTCTGCTGCCCCTTATATACTCTGCTGCCCCTTATAGACCCTGCTGCCCCTTATATACTCTGCTGCTCTTATATATATATATATATATATATATATATATATGCCTCTGTGTGTGTTTATATGTGTCTGTGGGTATAGTTATCATCTATGACATTATCTATACTCAGAGAGTTATCACTGTATTATCAGCGGTGTTACATAGGACTGCAGGTAACTTCTACGACATTATTTGTACTCAGAGAGTTATCACTGTATTATCAGAGGTGTTACTTAGGACTGCAGGTAACATTTACTGCATTATCTGTATTCAGAGAGTTATCACTGTCAGTGGCGGATTAAGTAGACCATAGGCCCTGGGCTGTTCCACAAACTTGGGCCCCCCCTTCCCCACCGCCGCTCTGCCTTGTCTATAGTGAATGCCACCTTTTTGTGTGAGCATTGACAAATGGTTGTTACGATTCCCCTTGTCAAAAGGCTGTGTCCCTACATACTGACAGTCTCCAACCATCGCTGACAGTATCACACTGTTCAGGGACTCTTCTTCTTGACAATGGGAATGGTAACACACATTTGTCTATTATTTATGGGTACACAAAGATCTGTAGAATACAAGGATTTCCTACAACAGACATGTCAGGAGAGGGGACAGATCCCCTATAGATCCAGTGACTCACAGTGACAGTGTCTTCTCTGATGGGAGTCGTTTTCTTTTCTTCTCCATCTGACGCAAACCGTTATGGCGACTTCTCTAGATGAGACATCTTTGCCCATCACTTCTGCAGCCATTTCCAACCTCTATAGAAACACACAAATTTAGACACCAAGGCCCAGAGTCATACATTAAAGGGGTTGTCCGGGCACAGACCGTTCGTTATACTTATGACCTATCGATGTGCCTGGACAACCCCTTTTACTCAGACTAATAAATTTGGACCCCAGACTAGATCATATAATACACACAGACCCCCCTAAACAAATACAGACCCCAGAACAAGCACCCTAAAAAAATACAGACCTCAGACCAGACCCCTAAATACAGACCCCAGACTTGACCCCCTACACTAATAATGACCCCAGACTTGACTCCCTTAATACAGACCCCCAGACCACACCCGCTAAACGAATACAGACCACTAAATAAAGACCCCTAAACTAATACAGACCCTAGACCAGGCCCAAAATACAGACCCCATAAACAAATACAGTCCCCTACATACAGACCCCAGACCTGACACCCTAATCTAATACAGGCCCCCAGACCAGACCCCTAAATACAGACTCCTAAATAAAGACCCCTAAACTAATACAGACCCTGGAACAGGCCCCTAAAAAGACCCTATAAACTAATACAGACCCCAGACCAGACCCACTAAATACAGACCTCAGACGTCAAACTAATACAGACCCCCTAAATACAGACCCCTTAAACTAACAGACCCCTAAATATACAGACCCTAAACCCCTTAGGCTGGGTTCACACGACCTATTTTCAGGCGTAAACGAGGCGTATTATGCCTCGATTTACGCCTGAAAATACGGCTCCAATACGTCGGCAAACATCTGCCCATACATTTGAATGGGTTTGCCGACGTACTGTGCCGACGACCTGTAATTTTACGCGTCGCTGTCAAAAGACGGCGCGTAAAATAACAGCCTCGGCAAAGAAGTGCAGGACACTTCTTTGGACGTAATTTGAGCCGTTTTTCATTGAATCCAATGAAGAACAGCTCCAAATTACGGCCGTCAAAGACGCCTCGTAAAATGCGAGTACATGCAATTACGTCTGAAATTACGGAGCTGTTTTCTCCTGAAAACAGCTCCGTAATTTCAGACGTAATAGTCGTTATCGTGTGCACATACCCTTAAACTGATACAGACCTTAGACCCCCTAAATAGAGACCCCAGACCCCTTAAACTAATACAGACACCAAACCTCCTAAATACAGACCAGACCCCCTAAATATAGTCCCCAAACCACCCCCCTAAATACATACCCCCTTAAACAAATCCATCCCCTTATACTTACATAGCAGCTTACCTCGAGTCTTCTCTGTGGAATTGTGCTGCTGCTCAAGGACCTGCGGTCTTGTGACCAGCAGGTCTCTAAACAGTAGTAAGAACTTCAGAGATGAGAACATGTGACCTTATTTCTAAAGGTTCTTTTGCAGGACATATACAATGCCTTTTCGATTTGCGCCGAAATCGTGGCAAAAATGAGACAAAACTACATTGTACACCCTATGATGATCCGCCATTGATCATTGTGTGTTATATGTAGTGTTACATAGGACTTCAGGTAACATCTACAACATTATCTGTACTCAGAGATTTATCACTGTGTTATCTGTGGTGTTGCATAGGACTGCAGGTAACGTCTACTACATAATCTGTACTCAGTTATCACTGTGTCTTATCTGTGGTGTTACATAGGACTGCATGTGAAATCTACTACACTATCTGTACTGGATATATATGGGTCTGTTTGTGAATGTGTCTTTGTGCTTGTATATATGTGCCTTTTATGTATTTGTATATGTTCCTTTGTGTGTGTGTGTGTGTGTGTGTTGTGTATATGTATCTGTACATCTATATATATTAACTGTTTGTATATATTCCAGATGTGTGTATGTATATTTGCCTGTATGTCTAAACATCTGTCTTTATGTATGTACGGTATATATGTTCCAGTATGTGCGTGTCTATATATATATATATATATATATATATATATGTGGTTAATTTTTGGTTTGTGTAGGGGGCGGCAATAGAGAGTCCCGCACAGGGCGCCATCCAACCTAAGGCCGGCCCTGGTGTAATCATATAGTATACAGGTTCCATTCCCGACTGGTGATACCTCTGTTTTTTTCACAGCTAGAACGGCATGTCATATCAAAGATTAGAATCTCATCTTTCATATGCCACCAGAACCAATGTTCTAGGTGGTCCACAGCCCGAGATATGGCTATTTGAAGTGATCCCCTTCCCCCCAGCCTTAGTCTCTTACACTGTGTGAAGCAGCTTCATTCTCATAGGACAGCGTCAGAAGCTGTGAGGTAGCTCCACCTCAGGAGAATCGCTGGTGTTGACACCCACTTGTCTTGTATAGCCTCATTTTCATATTGAGAAAAAAACGCATAACTTTTAAAATAATAAAATTTTTGGGACACCGTTTTCACTAGCATTATCAGTGCGACATCGCCTATTAGATTAGATTAGTTAGGAGATTTGGCATTACTAAACTAGTGACAGATCTTCTTTAACTTAAGAACACGGCCAATTTTGGCCTTGAGGACAGAACAATTTTTTTAGATTTCCTTGTTTGCATCCCGACATTCATAACTCTTTTATTTTTTGTACGACTTAGTTGTATGAGACTTTATTTTTTGCGGAACAAGTTGTACTTTATGTAGGTACCATTTTCTGTTACAAATACATTATCGTTTAATTTCTATAAATTTTTATTTTGGCGAAAATGCAGAAAAAAAAACTGTTCCGGGCAGTTTTAATATATATTTTTTTACACCATACTCCGATCATCATAAATAATGTTATACATTTGTTGTACAGGTTGTTACGGTCGTGGCGATACCAAATATGTCTATTTCATGTTTTGGGACTTTTATTTTAAAAAGTTTATTTATTATAAAAAAATGTGTTTCTGTGTATTTTTTTTACTTTTTATTTATTTATTATTAATTTTTTTTACATTCATTTAACTTTTTTTTTCAATCCCATAAAGGGATTTATCATTTTGATTTTTATTTTGTAACTGTAATGTACTGGCATTGAGCTATATGCCAGTACATTAGCCTGTGTACTGATTGTACACAGGCAGTTGTTAGGGCATACCTCAGTATGCCCTAACAACAGGAAATATGTTCAGACAGCCCTGGGGTCCTTCAATGGACCCTGGGCTGTCTGGCCATATGAGTTATGGGCTTTGATCGCGTAACAGTTATTTTCTGTGACGCGATCAAAGTGCAGTTCCCCCTCCTTGAACGCCGCGATCAGCTTTCATCGCGGCGTTCAAAGGGTTAACGGCAGAGAAAAGATGTTTCTCTCCTCTCCGCTGTTAGGGCGGGGCCGTGGCTGTGTATTACAGCCATTGCCCCGCTCTCGATCGCGCGCACAGACGGCTGTCACACAGGACGAGAATGCCCGTCCTAATGCGCGAAGTACTCACCGTTCAGGACGAGAATTCTCGTCCTGTGTCAGCAACCAGTTAAATAAAGTTTCTGAAAAAAGAAAAGAAAATACAGTAAAAATAAAAAGTGGCTTTATTTAGAAAAAGTGTAAAAATAAATATAAATGGTTTGCCGCGATCGTAATGACTCGAATAATTAAGTCAACACATTAATGAAACCGTCGGGTGAATGGCGTACAGAAAATATTTAAAAAGCAATGGCAAAATTCCTTTTTTTTTTCCATTCCCTCCCCAAAAAATTCTAGAAGTTAATCAATAAGCCCCATGCACCCCAAAATAGTACCAATACAAACTACACCTTGTCCTGCAAAAAATGAGCACAGATATGGCCATATCGACAAAAAAATAAAAAAGTTACAGTTCTTGGAATGCGGCGATGCAAAAACAATTTTTTTTTAAAAAATGTTTTATTCTGGGCAGTATGTCAGGATATTGCATTAACCCTGACAAGACAGACGCTCTGATGTTGAGGGGTTCAAGTAAACCATCTTGTGCCTCCCACCTTCCATTCCAGCGGCGTGTTGGCTCTCTCTCTCTGGTATTTGGGGGTCTCCATCACAAAATCTCTGATGAACTTGTAATGCCCATGGCCGCGGGCTGTCAGGTTTACTCACTTCCTGACGGCCGCAGCCATGGATCAGTGAGCGCTGGCCCGCATCTCCTCCTCAGGAGTCGCCAGCGCTCACTTACTCTTCACTCGGCCGGGTCCCGTAGGGTTAAAGTGCCAAATTAGACCATGAGCCCTGTACTGTAATAAGTGCCCAGCCCCTTCCTGCATTGCCTGAGCGTTATCATTACCCTAGTTTCTCTCTGCAAATGGTCTCCTAAGTGTCTTCTAGTTCCCAGTGTTTCCCTTTCCTGCTACCTGTAACCTGTATACCGTGCTGTCCAGGTCAAGTGCCGTATTGAGTTGGAGTCGTGCTGTGCTGTGCACCACGCCTGTCCTGTTACACCACGCCTGGTGTCTGCCTGCTGCCAAAGTCCCATCCAAGCCTGCCTTGCTACTGTTTGAAACTTCCACAGGTACACCTATACGAACTATAGACTTTGACCTGTGTCCTTTTGGCCAGCTGCCATACCGTTAAGGCGGTACGACCCAGTGGGTCCACACACCCTACGTGACAGAACTTATACAATACCTACTTCAAACTTTACACACTAGAGTTAAAAAGAACTCTCATGAACTGGAAACATTTGCCCTTGTCTTATGTAGGGAGAGCCCACGTGGTTAAAATGGTTGAGTTTCCGAGACTTCTAAACCTCTACCATTCTCTACCTATTTACCTACGTTCCAAAGATGAGAAGCATATCAATTATTTGTACCGCTCGTTTATATGGAAGGGGGGACGCCCACGGATTCCATTTCATATTCTACAACAACCAAACCTTAATCGGGGCCTCAATTTTCCCAATATTTGGGCTTATAACTTTGCGGTGCAACTGAGAATTTCGCTAGATTGGTTGCATAATACCTCTCAGTTTACAAACCCACACAGAGATGGAAAATATAGCTCATCCATTGCACTACCCAACTTTTTACGCCTACCATATCACAAAACTCCAGACACAAGTAAAAATAATCCACTTTTAATCGCGACATGACGGGCATAGCAGAAAATTAGACCTCTTAGATCTCTTCATCCTAACTACTCATTGTTCCTCACACTGACATTTAATCCGGACTTTCAATCTGGCATGGCACACACACACTTCTTTCAATGGCGAGGTAGAAAATTATTGTATATGGCCTCAGCGGCGGGTCTGAAGACTATTTTGCATACATGGAATCATCCAACATCTCCTCCATTTCAAATGTTTCTAGAAAAGCTTTCCTTAAAGAGGCTCTGTCACCATATAGTGCCCTATCTTCTACATAATGTGATCGGCGCTGTAGATTACAGCAGTGGTTTTTATTTTGGAAAAATGATCAATTTTGATGGAGTTATGACCTATTTTAGATCTATGGTAATGACTTTCTTAATAGACAACTGGGCGTGTTTTTACTTTTTGACCAAGTGGGCGTTGTGGGGAGAAGTGTATGACGCTGACCAATCAGCGTCATACTCTTCTCTCCATTCATTTACTCAGCACATAGTGATCTTGCTAGATCACGATGTGCTGTCACTTAGCCACACATTAACGTTACTGAAGTGTCTGGACAGTGAATAGACATCGATTCCAGACAGGACGCGATGTCTATTCACAATCCCGACACTTCAGCAAGCGTTAAATGACAGCTTACAGCGAGATCACGCTTGCTGCGCTGTAAGTCCCACACAAACGTTACCGAAGTGTCGGGATTGTGAATAGATATCGCGTACTGGCTGGAGGTGAAGTCTACTAACTCTCAAGAAACTTCAGTAACGTTAATGTGTGAGTAAGTGACTGCACATCATGATCTAGCAAGATCACTACGTGCAGAGTAAATGAATGGAGAGAAGTGTATGACGCTGATTGGTCAGCGTCATACACTTCTCTCCACAACGCCCACTTAGTCAAAAATATAAACACGCCCAGTTGTCTATTAAGAGAGTCATTAGTATAAAGCTAAAATAGGTCATAACTTGGTGAAAATAGATAGTTTTTCTAAATAAAAAACTCTGCTGTAATCTACGTTACGGTGCCGATCACATTATGGACAAGATAGGGCACTTATAATGTGGCGATAGAGCCTCTTTAAATGGAATATAAAGCTAAATCAATTTGCCCCTTATGCAAGTCTTCTTGGTAGTTCCAGACTTGGACTGTGGGCAGGTCCTCATGAATGGATTGGAGAGCCCTTTAGCTTCTAAAGGGCCTGGTCAGGTTGGCATCAGGTTGAATGTCTCCAGGTCCTGGCAGAGTTGAGTGCGCTGAGACACCAAGTTCTGCACTGGGGGAAGTCTCCAGTAACATCCTCAACTCATCTGAATGAGGTGCGAATACCATGACCTCTGTGACCAGAACGGTACGATAGCTTTTACCATGGCCTGGCCTTGCCTGATTCTCATCAATACCCTGGGTATCAAGGAAACTGGAGGGAAAACGTAGGCCAGCCTGAACCTCCTTGGGATGGACAGGGAATCCACTTTCAAGGGATTGCCACCCTGACAAAGGGAAAGAATGTTTCCACCTTGGCGCTGAACCTGTTGGCAATGAGATTGATCTCTGGCACTTCCCACATCCTGGTGATCTGCTTGAAGATCTCTAGATTCAGAGACATTTCTCCCGGACTGTTAACATTTGACTCAGTTGGAGCCTTGCATATATACAGCAGAGGATGGGTAGATTCAACTCTGTCCATATCAAGATCTTTCCCACCTTCCTGAGAAGGGGTTCTGATAGAGTACCACCCTGCCTCTTTGAGCTCCTTTAGGATCAAGGACATAGAGCTCTAGAGGGGACTCTTTGAGGCCCTGTCTGTCTACCACTCTAGGAGTATTCCCAACCTAGTTGAGATGCATATGTAATCAAGAAGATCCAATTCTCTGGACCAGGCACCTCACGTCCCTAAGATGTTTCCACATCTGATGGATTCATGAGTTTGGAATGACTGGGTGCACCTATTGTTCAACTGCTCCGGGTTGTATTACCTTTCAGTTCTGGATCTCTCTCTGGAGGGGTCGCCAGTGTCCTAAGGCCCAAAGAACTGCCTCTGCAGCTGCGGACATGAACCTAATCCCCTCCGCTGCCAATATTCTTTCCTGCCAAGCAGGGGGAAGGGAGAATATCTCCTGGGAATTTATGACAAAAAGCCTTGTTCTGGCTGGACCAATGCCTGACTTTCCCAATTTATTAACCAACATTGTTGGAATTACTGGACGGTAGTTTGAAGGTGGTGCATCAAATGAATCATCCAGGTATGGAATCACAGGTATCCTCTGTGTTCCTACAGGCAGCTATTGCGGTCACCACCGTAGAAAAGGTGTGAGGAACCGAAGAGATCCTGAAGAAAATAGCTGTGAATTGCAGGGAGCGTGACCCTGCCTCATATATCTACACAGCCGTACTTTGCCATTTTTTCTGCCTCTCAGAAAAGCTCTATAAGAAGGTATTCATCCTTCAAGACTAGGGAGGCCGTGACAACTCATTTCCATGGATGTAATAGTCTCCTATTTGACTTTTCTTCTTTCTGAAGAATAGGAGGTGGATACCTTTCCTTCTAGGAATTGTAGAAAGGAGACATCCAGGATGACCTGATGTTAAGGAGCAGTACGGGAAAAGCTTCCAGAGGAAATGTATTGAATAGTCGGACTGCCTGTTCTTCAACCGTAGGAAGGGTTATACCTTGCCAGCTTTAGAAGAGAGTTGGAGGCGCCCCTTACAGGAAGGGATCTGGTGTTAGAGTTTAGTCCTTCTGGTGTCAGAAGTGGAATCCGAATCACCGCTTCTGGGGGGAAATGCGACTTAAAGCAAAGCCCTAGACTGCTCGGACATCCTGATTGACATTGTTAAGGGCTATGGAGCCTCTTAATTCCCTTCTAATCTTGGTCTGCCTCGGAATTGACTTCTGTGATGTCAGAGGGAGTTTCACGTTGAACTATCTGAACTGACTGCGGTAATAATTCAACCTTCTTCTTAGAGAAGCTCTCTAAACCTTTAGTCAGCTCAGACCCTAAGGGCACATTCAGACGTGGCGGAATTTTTCCGCTGAAAATGTTGGTGCAGATTTGGGGCAATTATGCAACGAATCTGCACCAACATTTGCATATTTGACAGGTAATTCAGATGTTGCAGGAAACACAGTGGACTTGCCACAGATTTCAGTTTTTGCATTGCAAAGGCTGAAATACGCAGTGAAATTCCACTTCTTCTCCGCAACAGACACTGCATGCTGAAAATACTGCACCGCAGCCTATGGTTCGCAGCAGAGTTTTCCTCAACTTCTGCATGAAGATAACTAAAAAGATGTGGAAAACAATGGACAAACTGTCTGCAAAGGATTTCCACTGCAGACTGTCCGCAGCGGAATTCCACAGCAATTCCGCCAAGTCGGAATGTGCCCTAAGAGTCTATTGACTTATACTTTAACTCACAGATGCTGTACTTGGAAACATTAACTGCGGCTCAGATAGTGTCTGACAGTGGTGGATAGGGCCATAGTCCTGTCTGACAACCTTACCTGTTTGGGTAGTATCACCCAGGTAGTCAGGGGTCGAACTGATGATATCATCCGGCAGCGATGTCAGGGAATTCCAGAGTCTCGGAGCAGAGCTGATGCTAGCGGCTCTGTGTCCCGTGGGCCGCAGATGACAGCCCCAGGGGCCGCATGCGGCCTGCGGGCCACGTGCTTGAGACCCCTGACATATAGGGTATTTCCGTACTCCAGAGAAGTTGCTTTACAAATGTTGGGGGGCTTTTTCTTCTTTATTCCTAGTGGACATTGTTTTTTTTAGCTAAAACTACATCTTATTGGAAAAATAAATTTTTCATTTTCATGTCCAAATTCTAATAAAATCTATGAAACACCTGTGGGGTCAAAATGCTCACTACACCCCTAGATGAATTCCTTGTGGGGTGTAGTTTCCAAAATGTTTTTTTTTGGGGGGTGTTTCCTTTGTTTTGGCATCACTAGACATCTTCAAACCTGACATGGTGCCTGTGTTTCAGTACATTAGGACACTAAGACCATATGTGAGATATTTCTAAAAACTGCAAAATCTAGTAAATAAATATTGAGTTGCGTTTCTCTGGTAAAACCTTCTGTGTTACAGAAATGTTTTTCTTAAATATGTGTAAATTTCACCTTTGCTTTAATTATTGTGAAATACCTAAAGGGTTAAGAAACGTTCTAAATGCTGTTTTGAATACTTTGAGGGGTGCAGTTTTTAAAATGGGGTGCGTTATGGGGGTTTGAATTGTATGGGCCCCTCAAAGCCACTTCAGAACTGGTAAAAAATAGCCTTTTGACATTTTCTTGAAAATGTGAGAAATTGCTGCTAAAGTTCTAAGGGTATGTTCACACGCTTAGCTAAAAACGTCTGAAAATACGGAGCTGTTTTCAGAGAAAACAGCCTCTGATTTTCAGGCGTTTTTTAAGCTGAAAATGAAGCTTCTTTTAATTTGGAGCTTCTTTTGAGGCGTTTTTTGAGGCATTTTTCATAGTGTTCAATGGAAAATCAGCTCCAAAAAACGCCTCAAGAAGTGACATGCACTTCTTTTTACGGAGCGTCTTTTTACGCTCCGTTTTTTAAAACAGTATGAACTAAATGCTGTTTTTCCCATTGATTTCAATGGGCAGATGTTTGTAGGCGTTCAGCTTTCATCTTTTCAGGCGTTTTTCGAGGTGTAAATGCCCCAAAATACGCCTGAAAACACTGCGTGTGAACATACCCTAAGCCTTGTAACGTCCTAAAAAAATAAAAGGATATTTTGTGTGGTATTACTATCTGTCTTACAAGCAGATACATTTAAATTGATTAAACGGCTAAATTTTGGTGTTTTTCACAATTAAATACTGAATGTATTGACCAAATTTTACAACTAACATAAAGTCCAAAGTGTCACGAGAAAACATTCTCAGAATCGCTTGGATAGGTAAAAGCATTCCAAAGTTCTTACCACATAAAGTGGCACATGTCAGATATGAAAAATAAGGCTCTGTCAGGAAGGTCAAAAGTGACTGCAGCGGGAAGGGGTTAATGTACCATATAATGTACTGGGAAACTGGAAAAAAAATTCTTTGCTGGGGAAAGGGGCAAAAAACAACAATTCAGCTATTGTTTTTTGGGTTTTGGTTCTACGGCGTTCATCTTGCGGTATAACCGACATATCAACTTTATTCTACAGTTGATACGATTGCGGCAATACCAATTTTATATAGTTTCTTTGTTAAAGGGGTTTTCCAGGGAGAAAAAATGTTCTCCAAATGAAATCAATGTTAAAGGGGTTGGCCAGGAAAAAATATTTTCTAAAAAGTGTCCCCCGGCCATGGTTTGCCTTCCCTAAAACCCCCTACATACTTTCTAACCAGTTTCTGTTTGATCTCAATCATAACTGCTGCTCTTTAAGTTTGTTTACATCCCTTGCTTCTGTTCCTGTCTTGTAACCCACCATACCCATGATCCCTTGCTGCATCTGAGGAAACAGCTTACATTCCCCCCTTCCTCCACAGAATCTCAGCTATTTGCATACTGCCACACCCCTCTGTGTTCACATGTCATTTCCTTCTCTTATTACAGTCACCCAGCTCCCTGCACACTGTCACATACACCCAGTAATAATCACACAGGGGGAGGGGGTTATATACAGGGATGATGGGGGTTATATACAGGGATGTTGAGGGTAATACACAGGGATGTTGTGGTTATACACACGGATGATGGGGTTATAAACAGGGATGATGAGGTAATACACAGGGATAATGGGGGTTATATACAGGGATGATGGGCGTTATATAAAGGGATGATGAGGTAATGCACGGATGATGAGGTAATACACAGTGATGATCGGGGTTATATACAGGGATGAGGATGTAATACACAGGAATGATGGAGGGTTATACACAGGGATGATATAACTCCATCATACCTGTATACAACCTATATGTAACCCTAATCAGCCCTGTGTATTACCTCATCATCCCTGTATATAATCCCCATCATCCCTGCGTATTACCTCATCATCCGTGTATTACCTCATCATCCCTGTTTATAACCCCCATCATCCGTGTGTATTACCTCATCATCCCTGTGTATAACCCCCATCATCCCTGTGTATTACCTCATCATCCCTGTATATAACCCCCATCATCCGTGTATTACCTCATTATCCATAGGGAAATGAGAGGAGACGGGCAGGCAGTATGGCAACTCCAAGATAGGAGGAGGAGTGGCGTGTACAAGCAGAGACGACGTTCCGTGTCTCTGCTCAGTCAGTACTTCCTGCTGTGTAGAGACACGGCGCGTCATCAACTATGTTTACAGGCGGCAGGACCAGAGGAGGCAGAGCTCTGAAGAGCTCATGAAACATCCGCCCAGCCCACGGCCTTTAAATGTAGTTGATTCTGTACCTTTCTGAGCAAGGACACGGAACGTCACAGGAAAGGAAAAATTAACTCTCGGTGCGGTCACGTGACCGCAGATCAGAACACAGTAACGCTGCCACAGGTAAGCAGACATTATATTAGAGATGTACTTAAATATGTCCAGTTAAGTTAAAATATAAATAAACTGTATTCCTGGACAACCCCTTTAAATATGGGAACCCTTACTAATGTACATGTTTTTGCGGTAATGTGTCGTTTCTTCATTTAACAATATGGTGCGAAGTCACCGCAAGTCCTGTAGTTCTCTCTGAAGCAATGACGTGCTGGCACAAGCCCACAAGACCGAGATCAGTCTCACCACAAGATGTGTCAGCGCGTCATAATCCGACGTGACCGCTAGGGGGCTGACACTGTGATGCCCCTGCAGAAGTAAGCCACCCCCCCCCCCTTCTTCAACAGTGGCATCTCGGACTGCATTTCACAGCGAATGCGCATTGTAATAGCTAGCAGACCTGAATTATAGTATGTCGCTAGCTATTTAATATCGCACGCTACTCACTGATCCACCAATGGAAAAATGTTTTATTATTGATTGCACTTATCACCATTGTGAAAGTAGTGCTGTGTCTCACAGAGAGCCAGGAATGCCGTGAACACTATTTTGGATAGGCGGGGACACACATCAGATGGAGGAACGAAGTGCATCATGGGATCTGTAGTTTACTTAGCGCGCTGAAATGACAAGTCCAGCCTATTATCCAGAAGTCTGTCAGCGGCTACAGAATTACATCGGGGATGGTCGAGTAACACTGAAATGTGTTTTATTTGGGGGAAAGTAGTTTGATCATTATATAAATATGTTTAGACATATTTGTTTGTATTTTTGTTTTTTTACTTGCTCGCCGGATACACCCTTTAAACTATTTGTTAAAAAAAAAAAAATGTTGTCGCTACATACTGAGAGCCATGACATTTTTTTTTAGTTTTTTTGTCGATTGAGCTGTATGAGGGCTTATTTTTTGCGGGGCAAGCTGTAGTTTTTATTGGTACCTGGGGTACATGCGACTTTTTGATCACCTCTTATTAAAAAAAATTGCGGAGCTGAGGTGACAAAAAAACAGCAATTCTGGCGTTTTACTTTTTTTTTTCTACAGGGTTCCACCATGCAGGTTAAATAAAGTTATATTGTAATAGTTCTGACTTTTATGTACACGGCGAAAAAGCGGGGTTAATGAACTCTTCATATTTTTTTTGCACATTAAAAATACTTTATTTAACTGTTTTTTTGTATGTCCCCCTAGTGGACTGTTGGATTGCTTGCACTATATACTGCAATACTAATGTATTTCAGTATAATGTGATTTTGACAGACTCCTAATAAGCTCTGCCTCTGGAAGGGCTTTATAGGAGCACAAAGATGCCCGACCTGGGGGGCCTTCATTAGGCCCCTAGGCTGCCTTGACAACCATCGGCACCCCGTGTACGCGTCGTGTTGGAGGAGGGGCGACAGGCTCCCAGAGGGGGAATCCTCTTTCAGCAGCTTATCTACTAACTAACAAAAAGATTGGGCATGTTGAAATTCAATATGCCCGACCCTTCTCTCCACTCATACCTGCCAACGGGGAGAGATTCGGGATGATGCCATACAAACTTGATGGTCATCCGGTCCCGCTGAAATCGACGGGTTTTGCCGACATACTTCCAATGTGTATGGCCAGCTTTAGGCTACATTGAGATGAGTGTAGCTAACCTCGGCCGTTAAAAACCGCAGTTTTTCACATCCACGGTTCACCCATGCAGGATGCGTTGTCACGGATCCCCCATAGACTAGACATGTCCTTATTTTAACGCTTACTTCACACAATCCGTTGAAACAAAGGTCATGTGAACGGCCCCATTGAAATACATGAGTCCGTGTGACGGCCGTTGTTTTAACGGCCGTCACACGGACGAGATACACGCTCATCTGAATGAGCCCTTAGGCTACATGCACAGCTCCAGGGTACGGCAATGGGGGCGGCGTGTGCACCCTCCTATGCCAACCTATTTCTGGGGCTGGGGGAGAGGGATCTAGTTTTGTCCGATCGGATGTGATCAGTGAACAGGGTCGTTCTTTGGACCAGGTTCATTGATGACATCTTTCTGATATGGCATGGCACCAAGGAGGAATTTTATTCCTTCATGGCGGAACTCAATTGCAATGAGTATAACATCAAACTAACATGGAGGGTAGATTATCAGGCGGTGGATTTTCTGGATGTGCTCATTAAGCGTGACAGCAATGGGTACATACAGACAGACATACACAGAAAGGTCTCTGTAAATTCGTATTTACATGCATCTTCATCTCACCATAGACACATGATACGTGCCATACCAACGGGACAATTTCTTCAAATGAAGAGACTTTGCTCTACTGAAGAAGATTTTAAAAAACTAGCAACTATTCTGAGGCAGCGGTTTTTGGACAGAGGATACAATGGAAAGAACATATGGTAAGCATACCAGAGCTTGCAAGACCACCCGATCCAAATTAATCCAACCTACGATCAAGAAGTCTTTATCTGTACAAACTAGGTATGTGACGACTTACCACGATAGATGGGGGGAAATGATACAATGTTTATCAAAATATTGGCCTATACTGAAAACGGACCCTGTATTATCGGAAGTCTACTTCTGAGACCCGCTGTTGCCTCGAGACGAGCGAGGAACCTCCGCAACATTTTGGGTCATAGCCATCATAATCCCCCCAAAGTAACACCTATTTTTGATGCAGGTAAACCACGCTGGGGCTGTCGTCCATGTGGACGGTGTATAGCCTGTCCGAATATTTCTGAAAGCGAAGAATTTTGGGACTCAACAAGGAAGATCAAATACAGAATCACATGACCGATCACCTGCAACACCAAAGGGGTGATCTACTATGCACAGTGCCCGTGTTACATATAGTTACATAGTTTGTACGGTTGAAAAAAGACACATGTCCATCAAGTTCAACCAAGGGATGGGAAAGGGGAAGTGGGATGGGAAAGGGGAAGGAAAAAATTTCTACACATAGGAGCTAATATTTTTTTGTTCTGGGAAATTATCTAAGCCTTTTTTAAAGCCATCTACTGTCCCTACAGTAAAGAAGGCTTGTCGCCTCTGCAGGTTGAACCTTTCTTTTTTCAGACGGAGGGAGTGACCCCTTGTTTTTTGAGGGGGTTTTACAAGGAACAGGATTCCAACATTTTTTTTGTATGTGCCATTCATATATTTATATAAGTTAATCATGTCTCCCCTTAGTCGTCTTTTCTCAAGGCTAAATAGGTTTAGTTCTTTTAATCTTTCCTCATAACTTAGATTCTCCAGTGTTCTAGGATCTATATTGGATTGACCACAAGGGAACTCAAGGTGAGAACAAGAGAACACGTAAACAGTATCGAGGCTGCTAGAGGAACCAAACCTGAAATGGTAGAGCTACTTAAAACTTTTCCCAGACACTTTTTCCTACACCATGGGTACGATTCTAAGGGTCTACACATCATGGGTATTGATCATGTAGAAATGGGCCTAAGGGGTGGATCTTTGATTAAAAGATTGTTACGTTTAGAGGCCCGCTGGATTTGGAAACTTAAAACTATGCATCCAATGGGCCTTAATGAGCATATGGGCTTTGCAGCATTTCTATAGCTGGCGTCGGGATCTCCCATGTGGTGTTTTTAGGTGTCCTATGATGACATGATGGTTTTAATTATATAGTATTTTTTTCTTCTTTTTATACCGTATTTGTAGGTCCATCTAATGATCCATGAGTCTGTCTGGAGGCTCTTGTGTGTCCAATATGAATATTTGCTCCAGTACTTTATTTCAGATGGACAGATGAACGTCGTACTTGGCGGCTGCCACAACCCTTTCCCTCCTCTCTAATGATTTTTTATCGTTATTTTTTATTTATTTATTTACTGAATATTTGTATATTCACATATATTATTTATCACTTCACGCACTTCACATTTTTTATATTTTATTTAATTTTTATTACTTTTTAGCTTAATTTATTCATTAACTTACTTTTTCTTTATATATTTAGATATATAAACATTTTTCACACACACATATATAACATATATATTTTTTCATATTTATTATCCGGTAGTATTTATTTATTATTTGAGTTGGCGGCATGAAACACGCACACATTTTTTTGTGTGCGTGTGTCTTGCGCTCCATAAATTTTGATGGGTAATATCACTGTTGTGGTACTTTTTATTTACACTAATATTATTCTCCATCATTTACGTGCTTATTTGGTAGATATGTATATGGCATATTAATTATACATATAGTATATGAGTTATACTGCACTTACACTCTATTATTGTGTGTTATGTTAGATCACCACTATTTTATTTATTTATGTATTATTTGTGAGGATATATGTTACACTTCTAATTTTTCCACATTTGTATATTTATTTTTTTGTTTTTTATACATATATTTTTTTATACTTTTCCACTATCATTTGTCACATTTGGTTCACATTATTAATATCATTGCTACACGTTTCCACTTATATGCACACATAACCATGAAAGAGCAGCGAAGACATTGTATGCTTTCCCCTCTCTTTTTCTTATAGAGTCTTATGGTCCTTCATCTATATTTTATTTGTCATTGTGTTATATATATTTGATCACTATTTAACGCAAAATATATATATTCTTTCATATCTTTTCTATGTATTTTTCATAATTACTTCATTGGCTCACACACACATATATATATATATATATATATATATATATATATACATATATATTTATTTTTCACTATTATTATTCATTTCTATTATGTTTTAATACATTTTATTTATTTTTTCAATTTTTGTGCGCACCATTTGGATATAGATATGCATATGGTATGTCTAGCACGTTTTATGTAATTTATGTAACGATGTATATTATATATAAAAAGGTAGGGAAAGGATAGGGAAAGATTACTCTTATTATTTGATATTTACTGTACTGGTGCATATATATTCTATGATATGCTAATGATACCTGTCTCTTCTTGTATTTTTGTATCAATTTCTGGTGCGATGTAACATGGTGTAATATTCCAACGAATCAGCTATATACATGTACAAACACCAGTGCGATACACCATCTTTATGCAACAGAGTCACCATGGTAACCCTTGTGATGCTAGTCCGGTTATGTGACTACCTAGCATCAGCCCTTCCCTCCTCTCAGGTGACCATGCTGGTCACGTGTATCAGTGGTGTCCGTGCATGCACACACCGCAGGAACGCATTTGAGTAATGTGGTGTGTTACATGCATGACGCTTGGGGCGTTCTGTGATGGCCTTTTACTTCCTGTTTTGCTCCGGACGTGCCCCATCCCTTTAATCAGCTGTGAATGATGAAACTGGTTAGTTGATTATACATCTGATTGGTGGCTGGTTCACATAAATACCTCCCTCAGACTCTCCGGCACCACCCCCAGATGAAGGCTTCCAGCCGAAACGTATGTCGGGTGTGACGCCAGACAGCATAAATCTATGGGTAAGATGTTACTATATATCCACACATACTCTTCATGTAACCATTTGTTTAGGTTTGGTGCTGATTGCATCCTTGCCATCTAATGATTACTCTGACCTGGGACTCTCTGTATATTATCTAGAACACATTACATGTCTCCTGGGTCCATATATTCTATACACTATGTAGAGCAGTGAGTGTGTTTTCATGTTTGCAGCTACTCCAAGTCTTACTCCCGATACTCTCAAGACATATATATGTTCATTTATTATCTAACTATTGATCGCTGTCTGGCCTCAATTGTTTCACACTGTGGTAATCATCTTTGATTTTAATGTGTGTTTTTTATATTTTATATCAATAAAATTATATATTTTATCAGTAAAAGCTTGGTTCTGACTCTACTTTTAGGTTC